>NC_136597.1:26581228-26621228 GCF_910589615.1 Taurulus bubalis | reverse complement strand
CTACACGTCTGTGTCTGTAGTGCTTCTACACGTCTGTGTCTGTAGTGCTTCTACACGTCTGTGTCTGTAGTGCTTCTACACGTCTGTAGTGCTTCTACACGTCTGTGTCTGTAGTGCTTCTACACGTCTGTAGTGCTTCTACACGTCTGTGTCTGTAGTGCTTCTACACGTCTGTGTCTGTAGTGCTTCTACACGTCTGTGTCTGTGGTGCTTCTACACGTCTGTGTCTGTAGTGCTTCTACACGTCTGTGTCTGTAGTTCTTCTACACGTCTGTAGTGCTTCTACATGTCTGTCTGTAGTGCTTCTACACGTCTGTGTCTGTAGTGCTTCTACACGTCTGTAGTTCTTCTACACGTCTGTAGTGCTTCTACATGTCTGTCTGTAGTGCTTCTACACGTCTGTCTGTAGTGCTTCTACACGTCTGTGTCTGTAGTCCTTCTACACGTCTGTCTGTAGTGCTTCTACACGTCTGTGTCTGTAGTGCTTCTACACGTCTGTGTCTGTAGTGCTTCTACACGTCTGTCTGTAGTGCTTCTACACGTCTGTGTCTGTAGTGCTTCTACATGTCTGTGTCTGTAGTGCTTCTACACGTCTGTGTCTGTAGTTCTTCTACACGTCTGCGTCTGTAGTTCTTCTACACGTCTGTAGTGCTTCTACACGTCTGTCTGTAGTGCTTCTACACGTCTGTGTCTGTAGTGCTTCTACACGTCTGTGTCTGTAGTGCTTGTACACGTCTGTGTCTGTAGTGCTTCTACACGTCTGTGTCTGTAGTGCTTCTACATGTCTGTCTGTAGTTCTTCTACACGTCTGTCTGTAGTGCTTCTACACGTCTGTGTCTGTAGTGCTTCTACACGTCTGTGTCTGTAGTGCTTCTACACGTCTGTCTGTAGTGCTTCTACACGTCTGTCTGTAGTGCTTCTACACGTCTGTGTCTGTAGTGCTTCTACACGTCTGTAGTGCTTCTACACGTCTGTGTCTGTAGTGCTTCTACACGTCTGTAGTGCTTCTACACGTCTGTGTCTGTAATGCTTCTACACGTCTGTGTCTGTAATGCTTCTACACGTCTGTGTCTGTAGTGCTTCTACACGTCTGTGTCTGTAGTTCTTCTACACGTCTGTAGTGCTTCTACACGTCTGTAGTGCTTCTACACGTCTGTAGTGCTTGTACACGTCTGTGTCTGTAGTGCTTCTACACGTCTGTAGTGCTTCTACACGTCTGTAGTGCTTGTACACGTCTGTGTCTGTAGTGCTTCTACACGTCTGTAGTGCTTCTACACGTCTGTAGTGCTTCTACACGTCTGTGTCTGTAGTTCTTCTACACGTCTGTAGTGCTTCTACACGTCTGTAGTGCTTGTACACGTCTGTAGTGCTTGTACACGTCTGTGTCTGTAGTGCTTCTACACGTCTGTAGTGCTTCTACACGTCTGTGTCTGTGGTGCTTCTACACGTCTGTGTCTGTAGTGCTTCTACACGTCTGTGTCTGTAGTGCTTCTACACGTCTGTCTGTAGTTCTTCTACATGTCTGTCTGTAGTGCTTCTACACGTCTGTGTCTGTAGTGCTTCTACACGTCTGTGTCTGTGGTGCAGAGTCATGTCGCCTCTGGACGTCAGGCTGGAACTTCATCCGCAGCATCGTCGACTCATTCATCAGTAACCGGTTGTTTTCGACTGGGTTCTCGGGCGAATGGCGGCTCTCAAAAAGCACATTACTAAAATGATTTTTAAAAAGAGCCAAAAACCTGGACGCCAGCGGTTGCTCTCGCCCTCTGAGGACGTGGCATTCAGGCCGACGTGCCACATTAAAGTGTGTCTGGGGTAATGCGGCGCCCTCAGATGAGCCTGCGGGACGCACGATTAGCTCGTGCCCAGACCTGACGGGACGGGCCAGAGCCAATCAATGACGGAGGAGGAGAAGGGGGCGGAGCCTGGAGAGGAAAGTTAGAGGCAGTTGGTGTGTGATGCGTTGGTGTTTAACCCTTTAGATCTGTAATGATGACAGTCCGCCTGGTCCTTTTTGTCTAATTTATCAATAAATATGTAAACAATTTAACCAGCGATCAATCATTTGGCAAAATTATTATTATTTTATTATTTATTATTTTATTATTATTATTTTTGTATTATTAAATTAGTATTTGTCATTATTATATGTTATAAAGGCTTAAAACACTGTGTAAAAACTAAAAAGTAAAGAAATGTATTTGAATTTTCATCATATTTCTCTTTTTAACAATTGAAAATGAACATGAGTAACATGAGGAACATGAGTCTCCGGGTAGCACCCAAAATGCTTTTTGTTTTAGTTTAAATCGTCTTGCAAAAGAAACAAAAACGGAGAAAGAAAAACGGGGTTAAAACCTCAAACAACGTCTCGGTCAGTGTTAGGAGGGCTGGAGGCCATCTGTGGGAGAGATGCTCATGTCCAGTTGGATGCTCATGCTGGATGAAGCTCTAATGCTCCTGCCGTGTTTTTCAAAAGGTGGAGAAATGTGTGTGTGGAAAGGCTCCGTGAGTCACTGCTGTCCTGGAGGCTCAGCATGGTAACGTCTGACAGTGATCATGGAGTAGTGTGTAGTGTGTAGTGTGTAGTGAGTAGTGAGTAGTAGTGTGTAGTGTGTAGTAGTGTGTAGTAGTGTGTAGTGTGTAGTAGTGTGTAGAAGTGTGTAGTGTGTAGTAAGGTGTAGTAGTGTGTGCCGTTCTCTCTTGGACCTTGAGTGTGTAGCTTGGAGGAAGATTAAAAAAAGAGTAGCAATAATTAATGAAAATATAGTCTGCCAACATGTCAAATCTGAAATAATTTTTTTTTTATTTTTTACTTGGTTTAAAACCTCTTGACGTTCTGCCGTCCCGCGGGCGTCCTTTACTGGACATTCTAGTGTACACTGTACATATATTTATAGTTCGGTATGGGGGCCATATGTTTCTGGAAACCTACGGTTCTTGTGATTCCAGCTGTGTAATTCGTTTCAAGATCAGACCACCACAGCAGCTACAAGCGAGACAGCAACAAACAAACAAACGATAGCAAAATCCAGGCAACTCACCGATGACGCCTCATATTGATCCATAAATCCATAACATTCCAACAACAACGGCGTTATTACGTCGTAAAGGTCCAATAAAAAAAAATCCCATAAAAGATTTTGTCCAAAACACGTGATTACATCCATAAATATCCACCAACTGGCATTGCATCATTTCATATCAGCTGGAAGATATGAAAGAATAACGTTTTGTTTTTAGAAAAAAAGCAAGTTTGCATGAGAGCACAGCTGCAAATAGCCGAAATCTAAGCTTTCTATAGGATCCCCAATTGAACCAATAGGAGCTTCATGTCCTGACCGACAGGCTATATTACCCAACCAGAAGCTACGTTGAAGAACAGAGTCAACCCCTGTCTCCTTACGTGGCTCAAGCCTGTCACGTCGTACGGCTCAGATGACAGGCGTTCCGTACAGCCAATGAAATTGCCTAAAAAACAGCCTTCAATTTGATGAGAAGAGACAGCTGCTCACAGAGCCTCAGTTTGGCATTGAATTAGCATGAAAATGCATTTATACTTCATTTTCTCTGTGTCAGCAATACTGGTAGTAAATATGAATAGTACCTTGCAAGACTATAAACCTTTTAAATAGGTATATAGTGTATATATCATTAATATTTTCAGTCTCAAAATGAAAAAACACCTAGACATTTCATTAGAAAAACATTGTGGACATGTTTACAGTTCAGTTTCTTCCTTTTTTCTTCCTCTCTTCGGCACAATGTCTCATCAACTGCGACGGCAAAGTCGTCTCCCAGCGCAGACATGACCCTCTTAACACCGCAATCTTGACTTAATTCCCCGCCATATTTCTCCTTGTCACTCCAGCGGCTCGTGGTGTGTTTGCGTTTATCATCACAACATCCCTCTGTTGGCTTTACCCATAAATATCATTTACGGGGCCGTATACACAATGAGGCAGACGGGGCGGACACACACAAAAGTCCCGCCGGGGACCTGAAGAGAATAGCAGTTAAACGATCTGGCCTCCTCCAGGACACGGCAGCGCTCAATCACCGGAGACAGCGCGGCCCCGAGGAGCGCGGCAAACACGCCGCGTTACTGAGAGGAATAAGGTGAAGCGCATCAAACAAGGTTAACGCCGCGACACCGTCCCGCTGCCAGCGGTCCCGCCATTAATTATCAGTGTGGACTCATAACACGCTTGATTAGTGCCTTAAATTGTCTCCGCCGCCGCACAGGGAAATTACGAACGCAATGAAAAAGTGTGACAATCACGATGATTGATGGTGTTTTTGTTTTTATTGCGAGTCTGTTGGGTTGACGTCGGCGCCGGGCTCGGGGACCTTGGAGAGCGCCCATCGCCGTGAATGGCGGCCGCGCTCACGTCTCGCGACTCGCGGGTTCCGCTCCCAAAAAGCGTTCACGGGACGCTGGGGATCGTCCAGAGCATGGGTGTCAAACCGAACTCATTTAGTTAAGGGGCCACATGCTGCCGATTTTGATCTCAAGCGGGCCGGACCAGTACAATCACAGCAGATTAACGCATACATAATGACAATATTTCTCTATGTTTAAATCATTAGTGAAGGTTTTTGCATGATAAACCCTATTTTAACCCTTTACAGGGCACTCATCGAAAGACTTTGTGAGGGAAATGACCATATATGGTTACTTGCACGATCTTTCTCCAATAAACTAGAAACATAAAGACCAAAAATTCAGACATCAGCCCACTGTTTACCTGCCTGGGCTCTCCTCTGCAGATTACCTCGCAGTTGGGCAATATGTTTAGTAATGTCTGTGCTCCTATTGCGACTTTGGCTCAATGGTTAGCATGCTTTACAATCAGAGGATCACTGGCTCAGCTAGTTTTTTATTTTTTTTTCTTATATATATTTTTTTTTCTGCAATTATCCCGCGGGCCGTATGTTTGACGCCCCTGGTCCAGAGGAAAGAGAAGAAGAAAAAAGGCGATAATATAAAAAGGCGATAAACCTGTGCACGGAGGCCCTGGAACAGATGTTGTTGTTGTGCAGCGGACCGTTTAAACATCATCTTTAGTGTACAGAGACCCAAACATGCAGATCTCCATTCAGTCGCCAACCTCTTTTTATGAGTTCAAAAACAAAACTTCTCCCACTTGACCTCGGCGCCGTGCTCTGGCTCGACGAGCAGGACTTCTGCCAGCCGACCCGCTCCACTTCCTGTCGCGCCTCCTCCTCGCCTCGCCGCCCTCCGGTGGGCCGCCGCTCCTCCTCGTGCCTCACATCCACCTGCGGGGTGATTGAAACCAGAGTGAGCTCTTATTCGTGTAATCCTACTTTCGTTTCGCAAGAAGCGCAGCAAAGCATGGCGGCCGGGCGGAGGGTAAATATACTCGCCACTTAGAGGCGAACCCGGGGCCACGCGGCGTCACTCGCTGTCTGCGTGGTTACTGCCGGGCAGCGGAGACGAGAAGCCTTTGGCTGCGTCTCCGTGAACATTTGAACCTGGGTGTGGTGAGCTCACACTTTCAGGTCCTCCATTTATTATTTAGCAGCTGTTACTTTATCCAATATGGCGCCGCAGATCCACGTGGTGGTGCTGATCCTCAGGGAGCGCGAGTAAAGCTACGTTAGCTACAGTCCGCTGGGCGCGAGTTCCCTCAAGCTGCAGGAAATGTCCTGGTTTTACTTCACAGGCTCCTCCTGGAGCACAAATACCTGTTTTAAGGGACGGGGAATCAGTCGTGTTCAGTAAATAAAGACAATGCTCTTCATAAAATGATAGTATTGGTTATTTGTTGAAGCTTAAAACAAGCTTTGCTTACAGTCAGTAGCAAACCAGAGTTGGATTTTGCATTGTATGATTGTTGTTAGATTGGACAGTTGTAAAAAGTAGTATTTTTAATTTATTAATTCATTTAATGACTTAACCCAACATTCAAAATGTCGAGACTGTATCTATGTTAATACTCGTCCCCAACCTGAACCATGTAGCTAGCTCAGCGTGTTAGCATATGGACGTATTTCTCATCTTCAACGATTAGTGATGATGTCACAACACTAGAAATGTTGTGAATGGCAGTGAAATGCCATGATTATGCGATATGTTGCGTTACAAAACAGTCTCTCTGTTATTATTATTATTATTAATAATACATTTTATCTGAACAACGTGCTTTACATGGTAAAAACAGAAACAATTAAAACTACAGTGTAAGGTAGAGGGATGACATTCAAGAGCAGATTATAATGTTTGTATTCTTTTTGCAAATTTATTATTAATCCCTGATGATCTGTTTCACGTTTTTTATGGGCCCAAAACTACATATTTTCCCAGATTACATCAGAACACACTTTGATGAGGTTAGAATGTACCATCGCCCAGTATTCATTTTTACTGAATAGAGCTTGAATGCATCACGATTGTAACTGAATGTAACCTCCGTTATCTAGACGAGCAGGAATGTGCTAACGCTGGATGCTAACGCTGGCTGCTAATGCTGGCTGCTAATGCTGGCTGCTAACGCTGGCTGCCAATGCTAGCTGCCAATGCTAGCTGCCAAAGCTAGCTGCTAACGCTGGCTGATAATGCTGGCTGCTAACACTGGCTGCTAACGCTAGCTGCCAACGCTAGCTGCCAACGCTGGCTGCTAACGCCATTAGCTCTCCTGCAGTTACAGACACACAAAATGCTTTTCCACAAAATTCACGTCATAATAATTTAGAAAAAGTTATGATGTAGCTGACAGGTGTCTTTGTAATGGGACTGATTGTAGTCGATTATTAAAAATGCTTTGTTTTGTTATTAGCCTGCGACTACGAATCTGATATGAAAGGAGCATTTGGTTCAGAGCGTCTAGGATAAATTGTCTTTTACTGTAACTGTCGGTTCTCTCGTCTTTTCCAACTTCCTCCCTGCGCCGCTATGCTTGGGTTTTGTGTTTTTCAAAAAGACGCCAGAGGAGCCGCGCCGCCGATCTTTGGAGGGCAAGCGGGATTACATCGCGGAGGCCGCTTCCAGGCGTCGCTTCAGCGAGGCGGGCTTCAGCTGTCGGCTAATCTAAGGAGATGGATCCTCTCTCCGGCACAGTTACTGTGCTTAATGGGTTTGACTCCCCGGGACATTGCTTCAATCTCAAAGGTCGTCGAGGTTTCGGCCCGAGCCGAGCGCCTCTCGACCCGGGCTGATTTGCTCCTCAGCCACCCGGGCATTGTGTACTTCCAAGGACATTTGTTTTTCTGTCTCCACTTCTATACTAAGTGCAGAGAAATAACTTGCTTTAACTGTCAATGACCAGGCTGCTGGAAGGGATCAACTATACTGTGTTTTATGCTGCGTGGACGTTTCATTTGACGGAACGTAGGAAGTTTAAGTTCATTGAAAATCACAGGAATCTAGTTTGACTTTTGGTTTAAGGATTTTTTTGCTATCAAAGGTAGCAAATTGTTGTAACAATGTTATTTTGAGCACGTAAACGTAGTCGGTGAGGAAGAAACGAGACATTGCCTTTAGCATGAATCTATATTTGCTCATTCCCGTGAGTCCCTGCCTTCAGGCTGCGGGCCCTTAGGGGCCTCACAAGGCAGTCACTTTGTGGTCAATTGATTACTTGCAGAATTTGAACCTATAACCTTACTTTGGGGCCCCGTGCAGAGGAGCTTGTCAAGTTTCAACATATGTCATATTTCAGGTCATATTTCTGACATGATTTGTTTTCTTGACCAGATTAATGTTCAATCTGACATCTAACGGGTTGAGCGTGTTGACTGTACGGTTCTCAAATGGACTGCAGGTGCACCGCTCTGCAGTTTCCCACCACGGGTAACTTAGCGCCCGCTACTCGGTGACAGGAGTGGACTGCTTCCTGCCACGCCGTGGTCACCTGTCACCTGTGAGGTGACAGGTGGCTCATCGGGCCTCAATAAGGCGCTCGCAGAGTCTTAATTTATCTAAGGGATTTCTTGTGCTGCATATATTTTGTCCTCTGAGCAGCCGAGCATTAAATTGCTTTCCACTGGGACCAGCTCGCACATCGGGGTCACCGACTGCAGCGGCTGGTTTCCAATGAGACGGTTTGGCAGCGAAGCCAAAGCTGTAATTAGGGTCACCCGGCCCCGCCGGTGGGCCAATAAAGGGGCGTCACGGCCGCACCGCCGTGTGAAAGTCACGACGGGCCGCATGCAGGATGGCGACACGTGGCTTCTTAGATCACACATCAGCAAAAAACATTAAGGAGGCTTATCATAAAAACAAAAAAACAAACGCGGTCTTTTTCTCCAGGCACCAGCCTTCAAATCACTATATTTATTCATAAAGATATTCATGAAAGTCGTCGCTTTGCTCCAGAGAATTATGTCGCTAATCTCGTGCAGAAGATGCGGCGCACTTGTAACTCGGAGACAAAAGGCAGATGAGGAGCGATGGTGGCGAGGAAGAGCGCGGCGTGCATAACGAGGTGTCAGCGCTCTGTCGTCGGGCCAGAAGCTGACCTCAGCAGCCGCTCGGTGTTTGGGCTTCCAGCGCCGCCGCCGGAGGAGGAGGAGGAGGAGAAGGAGGAGGAGGAGAAGAAGAGTTCTCCACAGCGTCCAGCGGTGGAGGGGAGGAGAGATGGAGGGGCAGGAGGGGGTTGCCCTCTCTTTGGCGGAGAGGAAACGCCTCGGAGGAAAGTGCAGAGGAGAAACATTCGGACGCCTGGTCAGCAGAATGCATGAACGCTTCGGGCGTGTTGTGACGTGGAAACACGAGCGCTGGACCACGAGGCGCTGGAGCGCTGTCGAGACATACGAGTCTGCCGGAAAGTATTTCTTTGAAGAATTCGAGGTAACAAATAGTCATTTTGTGGGTGAGGTTTCCCTTAGTTTTTCTCTCTGCGCCTCCACGGGGAACACAGAGTCTGGAGTGACTCGACGTTATTATTGGGGGCCGCGTCGAAAAACAACAAAATTATATTAAAATGCACCTTTACAGTATGATCCAAGTCATTTATCCAACAGTTTGCTTAAAGTTAGCTTTTTAAAACGTCCGTAAAAACTCTCTTGCTTCTGCATCCGTCAAATCATATAATATATATATATATATTACTTCTCATATGCTAACAAAAGAGCTGTTCATGTTTAGTTTATTTTAAATACTGTCTCCCACACGTGTATTTTACTTCCTTTTATTTTGAACTCACACTACTTCTTGCCTTCGGTTCTCCTTCTGCGTTCACCTGTGTGCTTTTCTCTTCTCCATCCTCTAATGAGCAGCGCTGAAGGAGACTCCAGCCTCCAGACGTTCGTGACCGTCGACCGCTCCGTTTTAATTGATGCTCGTGTGATAACGGAGGACTGGAAGCTTGAAACAGGCTCAAAACGCTGTGACGCACAGGAAGAAAGGAGCTCTCCTGCTCTGCATGCACAAACGGGTGCAGGTGTGAAACGTGAAGCTCGCTTCTGACCCTAAAACAAACTCAATGAATGAGCTCGTCTTTTTTTCCTCACTTAAATCAATGTGGAAGTTGCAATAAGCTGAAGGAAGCTGTGTTGTTTATGAGCTATTTCTGCTACGTGCTCATAATGAGCCTGACTGGTAGAAACATGCGCGGCTAAAAATGGACCTCATTACTGATCAATTAGATTTCATGGAGCACACACTGCACTGAATTTGGTTAGAAACTCCACACAGTGTGACTTTCAGTGCAATAAGGACCCGGTTTTATGCTGAGCCGCCACTTTTTCCCCGTGCATTGTAATAGTAAGCAGCTGTACTCGTATTTAACGAGGAAAGGTAGGCTGAGGAATCATTTCTTCTTCAGGCTTCGGGGGAAAAGAAGGTCACGAAGAAGACGTCGCTGCAGCAGCTTTAGGTGCTCAACAGTAATTATTTCCCAAGATTCTGGTCTCAACTACATCTTGAGAAACGGCTGCGGCGTCGTCTTTGGATGCAAATGACATCATAATCACGTGATCGGTGGAAATACTGCACTGGAAATTGCATTTGTCGAGCTTGGATAGACACTTTTGTTTTACTATGACACACAGTATATTAAAGTGGAACTTGTTGGATGCTAGTTTTCAAGTACACAACATACTTAAGGTTAGGGTTAGGGTTAGAGTTCTGGGTTGCTGGGAAAGTGACAACCACAATGGTATGGAAGCTGGTCGCCTTTTCAAAAGTGGCAGAATAAATCATTTTATTTATTTTTTATAATTCATTATAACATTTTGTTTATGAATGAGAAAATATGCATAATAATAATAATGAAAAAGTAACTACCTGGCTCCAATACTTGGAAAAACATGCTTCACACCTTGAATTGGAAATGTCCAATGATAAATATTTGAATATCTTATCAGTCATTTAAACTTGGTAAACACAAACTGGAAGGCACCAATAGTTAGACCACCAATGTTTTAAGAATTATATAAATTATATGTTATATAAACACAAACATTGTACTCTCTCAAGAACAGGAAACCTCAATCTCATTTGAGTGTATCTGAAGATTCTTGCAATAAGACCCATAATGCATTGTTCATGCATTGCATGTTGGGATCCTGCAGCATCTTGGCTAACGGCTATCGGCTAACGTCACAAGCCTGTTCACAAGAAATGTATCCAGCTGTAAAAATGAGTGATCGCGCTGGTGGAAGTACAGACGGCAGCACCTGCACACCCTCACCAGCAGCCGTTCCTCAGCTCCACCCAGTGTGCTGAGGGACTGAACTTAAAAAAAGAATATGTGTATTTATCTGTCTCGCAAAAAGAAGCAGAACGCTGCAGTCCGGTGTATATTTAAAACCTTTGTGTTTTCTCGTTGAATTATTTATCCGTCGGCTTCTGAAGGAGACGAGCCGGTGAGGAGGGTTGTGATTAACTGCAGCCGTTTCTCCTGCAATATTAGAAAGAAATCAAATGATGACCAAAAAGAAAAGAAGAAAGAAAAACACTCTCTTGCCGTCTTATCTTGGAATAAGCAGTGGGCTCCGCGTGTTGCTGGGCGGTAAATAGGTGCTTGTATATGAAAGCGCCCCCATTCTGAGTGGCTCGCTAAAACCATCAGCATCAAGGGAGTCGCTATTTATTTTCCTTTGGTGCTCTCACATCTACACACCCACGCTCGTATGTCCTTGTAATACACGGCGGCAGTAATGGAGAATTTAATTGTCTGGGGAAATAGATAAACAAAAAGATTACTCTGCATTACTGGCGGGTTTTAAAAGGTGGCGAGCTCTCGCAGAACTATGGTGGTCTCCTGCACTTCTTGAGGACTATATGGAGCGTTTTATGCTGCAATGAAGTCTCCGTCTCTTCATTGCTGTTTATGGGGAGACACTGCAGGGGAAATGGATAGAACATTTGACAGTCAATTACTTACATGAAGGCCATTGTTTTTTTGTAATACAAATTTTCTGAAAATGCATGTTTAAGTATGCAAAATTAAGCATTTTCTAATGCTAATTTGGGGGAAAAATCTGCAGACACGAATGGACAAATTAGTAAAACAAACACTTAAATGTGTATTTTGCAAAGTGTTCCTCTCACTAGTCTGAAAGAGCATGTTAAAGGAGAAAAATAAAGCAAAATATCAAGATTCAGTGCATGGAGAACAATGTTTTGGCCTGCGGGTGTTCGTATGAAATATCTCCCGTCTGGGAGACAAACTCTGGATTTTCGATCAGGTGTGATGTCACGAGATCTCGTCTTGGCAGATATTTGACATCGTAATGTAAAAACTTGTAAAAAAAGTAAAGCTTGATACTTAGAGGAAGTATTGATTCGTGGCTGCGAGTGAAACTTCTTTTTTTCTCACCCTGATGGATTTAATCTGAAAAATATCTGTCAAGACTGTCTGGAGCCGCAATCTGTTAAAGAAGTTCCACTTCCATTTTTCACCATGTTGCACAGTCTCATAAAAAAAAAAAAAAACGCTGTCAAGTCCGTCTCAGACCCCCCCCTCCACCCCCCCGCCCGCCCTACCAGGCCCGGTAACAGTTAGATTTGGTGCTGCAGACATGCAATATGTTATTTACCTGCTCCATATTTAATGAGCAGTCGCCCCGGGAAGCAGATGGTGCACATTAGCCGTAATAAACCAGCGCTGACTCTACTGGTTTTTGCGAGGGAATACAGAATTGAGCCGCCAAGGCCTCGCCGTACCCCCAAACAGTGTTGGGAGGGTCGAAGGGTTCTCATTGCCCCCCAGTGAAGCGTCGCACATCGATGTAGAGAGAACAAACATGGCCGTAAAGCTCTGACCCCTTTGTTTGCAGAGCCAGCATTAAAGTTGCTGAGCGAGCGCTTCACATTGAGCCGGGCTTTATTGTTACGCTCAGCAGAAGAAATTCGAGTGCACACACACACACACACGCACACACACACACACACATTCTTAAGTGACGGTAACGGTAAAACATGCATCTTCTCGTACATGTACAGAGAAAAATAAAAAAGGTAGGATTTCTGTCAAGTTGTGGAAAGCTGATGCGTTGGTAATAGGAACATTTTGTGCACAAAGGAACAGATGCAGCAGGCAGAAGAGGCAGTCGGGTGTATTCAGAAAGGCCCGTCAAACGACGTCGAGCAACAACCGTTTATTCCCCAAGGCTACGGCTGCAGTCTGTAGTTTCTTTGCTTACGTCTCATTGGGGGGTTTGGTTCCCGTCTGTGATGTCTGAGGACGTTTCATGTCTCCGTCTCCTCTCTGGAGAGAGATCGGCTGTCTGAGAGCCTCCACGCAGCCGGTCGATGGCTAATTTGGATCATTATGGGAAGCGAATCGGCACGCTAAGCCACTTCTGTGCAGCGAATGACGTATTTTTTGTCGGACAACCCCGGACGTTAGCATCGCGCCGGTAGCATCGATCTGGATTTTTCAATTGGATTTAAAATCATCGCAGAAACTTAGTGGCTTCACAGATGAACGCCACCTTCCAACTAGTGCACACAACGAGGCGTCTTGTAAGCAACCGGCCCTTTAAAGACACGTAAAAGGTTCCTTCAGAAAAAAACATTTAAATCCCTTAAGCCGGTGTTCACCACAGACTTTATTTCAGGCGTCGAACTAAAAACCTTTTCAAATAAAAAAACCTTTGACTTTGAGAGAAAAGGCTGACCCGGGTTTTATGACTCCTATAGGTGCTGCTTTGAGCCCTGCTCACAGGGCTCCTGGGAGGTACACAAGCAGGTTTTGGGGGAAGTTGAAATGATTCCTCATCATAAACTGTGAGGAGAAAATGATCAGGCGGGGCAGCGCATCAAATCACGGCCCGATGAGTGGAAAACAAACGCGTCCGAGCTCAATGCTCGGGATGCAAACCCGGCACAGACCAACTCCCGGCTGCTCAAGAAGGGATCCCTCCAGGCGCTGATTCTTTCAGACACCACGGCGTTGTTTAAAAGCAGCAGAGAAGAGATCTCAACGAGTTGAAAGGACCTCCTGGGAAGATGGACCAGGAGGGAGAAGGAGGGCTGTGGATCACTGCCGTGTGTTCGTGGAGAAGAATGAATGAATACATTGAAAGCGATTGGCGTTCCTGCCGATCTTCAAGGCAATGAGACGTTATTGATTTCTACGGAGAAAACGCATTCCTAATGTGTCCGGGGATCCAGGCTGCTTCTTTCTCCTCTCATGACTCTGTTTCTACAGCTTTTAGCCACCAAAAAATAAGTCAGGAGTGAAGCCCACTGAGGCTCAGGCATGCCGGTCGAGCTTTTGGAACATTGAGCACTCATCTCGATGGGCCTCAACCATCTGTTCCCTTCTGACACAATGCAGTGAATCAGCATCATACCTTTTTCTTCTTTTTTAAAAGGAGCGCACCTTGAAAGCCTTTTTATCTGCGAATTGCTGCGAAGATCGTAATCTGTGTTGATATTCAGAGGAAGGGAGCGATGCATTGTGTTATTGCTCCTGAGCCCATTTTCACACATATTCTGCAGAGCAAACAAGCTGTCCTAAGCTTCTTTTTTATTTCATTTTAGCTTGTTTACAACACAATGGTTCCTTGGCACCACCTGCAAGATGTAAGAAGTAAGCGGCGTTAAGACATATTTTTCAGTGAATATCGGATGTGAATGAGTGAATATCTGGTTCTGCACAGCTTTGTCCCTGGATGTGGGCCGTGTGAAGCTGAGGTTGCCGTTTTTAAGACACCCTGCCTCGGCCCTGAGCAATAGCAGCGCAAAGCTATCAGCACTTTTCATTTCTGGGCTGACACCCTGGGTGAAAGATTCAGGGGTTAGGTGGGGAGCCGTGGATTAAAGATCATATCAAAGCCAGCGAAAAGGTATAGGGATTCAGGGACGATAGCAGATGGAGCCCGACTTTCTGGAGATATGGAGTGCAGCTCCAAGTTTATCATATAGAGTACAGATAGGCAGAGGATAGCAATCAAGGAGATGCTGTGCTGTGTGGCAGAGTTGTGCGTCAGGAACTTGGCAAATATTTGACATTCATTTTCAAGGACACAAAATAAAAGATTCCATGTATGTCAATGGCACATTTGCTATGAATGTTTTTTAAATTCTGCTCTTTTTCTCTGATAAATTATGCTTTATACAAAGGTATATTTTTGATATGAAGGTGGATGTTTTTTATCTCAGGCAAGGTTGCCCAGTTCATGGTCTCAATCTCTAGTTTCAAGTCTTCTTCAATGCAGCATGATGTTCATTTAGTACATTGCAGTCCCGTTTTATTACTATTATTTGAGAGTTTTTAATAAAGACAATTTAGGTGAGGTCTCCAAAATATCCATTTTGGCACGATGGCACATTTCTATTTTCTCATGTACTAAAACATCCAAATAAAGCAGTGACACACACGATCCACACCAAACTAAGCTGCAGGGCTGCTTTTTGCCTGAATCGGCGCCGAGGTTCCCCTCTGATGCGACATCGAGCAACACTAAGCACAGAAGCGGCCCATCGGGGGAGAAACATGTTGAGGTCTGGAGCAGCACCACTCTTGCATGCCAATGTTGGTATATTGACGTTCTTGTTACACGTCTGGTCCGTACATTTGAGAACAGGGTCATCTAGAATGAATGAATGAAGTGAATAGATGTGTTGACTAACAGACCGATTCAGCCTCACAATGACTTTCAGTGAATGCACTTTTGGTTTTGATGCAATCGTGGAAGGAATCTTTTGTTCATGTTGTGTTTTGGAAGGTGGGGACATTTGTTCCCCTTGACTGGCTGTATATCCAAGAATCGCTTAGCAAAGAGAAGATTAAGTGCACACATTAATCCAGGAGTCAGAGCAATCTTGTAATCCACTCAGTATGCTAATTGCCTGTTCTTTCTCAAGCAAAGGGGTTTACAGGCCATTAAATGGCACTGAACAGTTGACAAAGGATAGCCGGCATGCTCCCCAGCCCTCTCTCTATTTCTTACTTGGACAGGCTGTTGCACACCCACGCAAAGCTCCTCTGAAGAACGATGCAAAATCAAGAAGAGTAGTGCTGTGATTCCATATCAGTTATTTGTTTTGCAGGATTACGTTAGAAATAGCAAACTGTGCTTCTGTAAAGTCGACTTGACAGTGAAAAAAGTGGATTTCTTGCTTCTTGACTGAACTCTTGATCTTCTTGACTCTGAAGGGGTGTCTTTGGACATTTCCCCCCAAGGGTTTTTTGTGTGTTACAACTGTCCATATCTGACAGTGGTACAAGTGAATAATAAAAGAGATTTGAGTGCTATTGTCTCAAACGCAGTCCCAGTCATGCGCAACCCTCCCTCCTCCCTCTCTTCCCGTACACCAGAGGATCCCACCAAGGTAAAGCACAACCCTTAGCGCACTGCTGCCCATGGAGTCCCCCAAGTGGCCTTGGCAGCCTTCGCGTGATGGATGTTGTTTCAGATTGGGTTTCTCGCTACACTGATAAAGCGGCCTAGTCAAAACACACTCACTCGCAATGTAAGCAGATAGAGATAGTTGTAGATAATTAGAAGATTTGCGCTTTGCGTCATTTTCCTGGTGCCGGCTGCCAAAGAACGGGGGCCGTGACGGATGACTCAAACAAGAGAGATTCGGCATGGGGCCTGACTGGTAATGACCAGAGTGGGTTTTTACAGACGCGGCTAATGAGCACAGCCATTAGACGTAAATGACTTCTTTTTGTGCGGAAATGAAGAAGTAACCCCAGATAGACTGCCTGTAGGCAGCGAGTGTGGCGAGAGCATCTGGAGGATGCGGCACCGGGTTCACGTGGATGACCCGCACCCAGCGAGTGTTGAGGCTGTCAGTCAACCCGCCGCCGAGGACGGAGGCTCATTACTGTCAGAACCATTTGCCTCAATATCCACATGGCGTCTCAGGACTCTCTGTGTTTTGACAGATAATCCTTATATGGGTTTATTATTTAATTCATCCGATGAGCACATTTTCTAGTGTTCTTACCCGCTCAGGACTCTTGGGTGGTGAGCGACAGCAGCTTTGAAACTGCAGCTTATAGCTCGTTACGACATGTTGACGCGATCTTAACCTACATGCTGCATCTCGATAAGAAGCCCAGAACAGAAATATTGCACAGAAGATTCCAGCAGATGGATTTGTTTTTCTTGGGTTTACACAGTAGCTCTCAAACATGTGCCACTAAATCCCTGGAATCTGCAGGCTTATGTTGCAACCAATCACCACGCACCATGATTGATTAGTCACCCAACTCTAGTTGAGTGTGTGCAGAGCAGGAGGAAAGCAGTTGCTGGAGTGTGTGGTGAGAGGTTTTAGATACACAGTGGTAGTCAACCACTACTTAGGGCTTAGCACTGCGGGTTGTTTCTGAGGAAGTACTTGAAGACTTGAACCTTTTTGTTCAAGTCTTCAAAAATTCAAGTCTTCAAAAATTTGAATTCTGTGGTGAAAGAAAAGTGTTTGAACTTTCCAGGCTGATGTGTGTTTTTAATCTGAAAATGAAGCATTCCGGGTTCTGATCATCTTTTTTTTTTAATCGCCCATTTATGCTTTTTTTCTATTGTAAGGTGGCCTATTTGATGTATTTCATTTTAATTTCAGCCTGATGGAAGTGGGTAAGAGAGGGCAATGTGTTGGCGCGGTGATAAGAAATTCATTACAAAAATCCGCCCCCCAAAAAGATTTTAACTCGATTTGAAATATGCAATAAAGAACACTACAAAATGCGAAAATAATGGTTTTCTTTGGAGCACTTCAGACATTGTCTTTTTTTTTCTAGTGAGCGTGAGTGGGTGTTTGTTTGTTTGTTTGTTTGTGCATTGCACTCTGGGTAAGGGATGTGCTCCTGGTAGTCGCTGCATCGTATGCTGTGCCGGGATGACCTTCATGTTTTCTCTTGGCATCTCTGAAGGTATTCTGAGGTGTTAGCTTTCCGTTGTACTGAAGGTGCAGTCATGCAGGGTGATAAAGTGCAGATGAGATGTAGAGGTACGACTGCATGTGGGTGGCTGCCTCTCAGGTTAAGCATTTTCCTGGAAACTAAAGAGGTCACGGTGGAAAATGGGCTCTTACCAATACAACGTTGGCAGCAAAACCCAATTGCGTTTGCTCCAGGAGAGAGGTACTTACTCCATTTATAAAACACATGCTACATCTCAATCTGCACCATACCCACTGTAAATGATTGCACACAGTTTTTCAAAGATTAGAGGAATTTGGATTTCAATTTTGAGTGCCCGATGTCCTGGGTAAGATGTTGTCGTAAGGACGAAAACAACGAACAATACTCCTTTCACTAAAGCTTCAGGATTGTTGCAGAGGAAGCTTTCCCTTTCTGAATGCATCATATTTGCATCCTTTACAAAAGCTCCACTTATGATCACATGCTCGTTGAGATGTTGCAGCACAGGAGATTATTTGCTTGAAAGCCCAATTTGTTCTGTTTTCGTGGCTCTTTGAGCGGCATTAGATGTTTTGAGTTCAAACTTAGCGCATTGCCTCCAGCTCCAAGCGGCAGCAGGAGGTAATGGCTTGAAGGATGACCTCCAATGAGCAGAAGTTATGTAATGTGATGTTAGTGAGGACTTAGCCGAGAAGAAGAATGACCAACGATCTAATGCTGGCATGATCTTGGTTATTTTCTTTATTTAATCTTATTCCTGTGTCCGATGTTCTTGTTGGAATCACAGTTTTAGTTTGACCTTAGTCAATGAAAACCATAACTATTTATTCAGTACAGTTTGAGTCAATCAAAAACTGTTGACATTTCTTCAGGTTGTATTGAACATTTTCGTCGATCTAGAACAGCAAAAACCCATAATTGTCATTTTCTTCAAACTTGGTACATGTAAGATTGTATTATCATCATTATATGATGATAATACAATCATCGATTACGATTAAATGAGATGCAGCTGTGCAGAAAGTTCCTCGTCTCGAGGTCTGATCAATCCATCCAGACATGAAACATGTTCCGAGTTGCATATTTATTATGAACCAACGCCAACGTCTACTTGCGAGGATGAGCCGATGAGAATCTGCTGTTCAAAAGGTTAAGGTCACTCTGACCAAGCAGCTGAGACATTCTCCTGACGGTGAGAATGTCTCCAATTTTGGTTTTCAAAACATACGCCTGGACTGATTTAGAGTTTAGTGTTCGAAGGTCACCGTGACCTCGTTCGTCATCTCGGAGGCTGCTAATAGACAATTTCACACAAATGTCCAACAGGATTGAAGTGAAGACATTTTGGACAGACATGGATGTAAAACCACAAGTTAAATGGTTGATAAAATATCAAATAGCACCTTGTTTCTTTCTCCCAAGTCCTGTTGTAGTCATTGTTGAAGTGTTGAAGAGAAATTTTGGCTTTTAGTTCTTCAGTTTTCCAACTACATGTTGACAGTCTCGTCACCGTCTCTAGTCATGAAACAAATTCATCATCTTTAGTCATAGTTTTGTTGACTAAAGTAACACTAGTTTGCAATATTATTTAGGAGGAATGGGACCGTAACATCTTCCAATGCAGATCCTCTTAACACATAAGTAAGGCCGGTATTGACATGATAAACACTCATCTGACTGGACCCTCCTCCCCCAAAGCTCTCCTTTTAATCAGGGCCACAAAAACCCACTGAGTGAAGACACACCTAGCTCCACACATCTCCACACATCCTTTGATCCCTCCATTCGTCATCTCGGAGGCAAGTGGCATATAAGAGGATCTATCTTTGTGAACAGTTTTTCGAGCCCCCAAAATTACAAACAAACTAAAGGCGGAGGATCGATAGAGAGTGTCTCACAGAATGATGAACTGGCACTTCAGAGGGGGGGAATCAATGTCGCGCTCCCTTTCTCTCCCTCTCCCTCTCTCTCTCCATCGTTCTCCTTTGGTCCGAGACTCTCCTCCACGGTCCTCGCTGCAGTGTTTAAGTGTGTGTGCGTGTTCCTCGCAGCAGAGTCTCTCGCTGTGATTTAATGGGCCTTTTGTTTCTTATTCCGTTTTAGCCTGGAAGACCCCTGCCACTTTGATGTGTGAGCACCCCCACCAATAATGGCCCATAGGACGCGCGGTGGAAGTAAGTGCTTCTGGTTAGATTTACCGCTTTAGTGGTCCTCCTGCCTGCGCTGCCCCTGTAAACCCTGAGCTCATCCGACGCAGACATATTGATCAGCGCAACATGGCAATCTCTGGAACATAACATACGGCACTTAACATGAAGCCGCCGGAGAGAAACCGTCTATTTATCGCTCCGGACAAGTCGACTGCATGGTGTTGCATTTTTATGTGGCCGGCGTAGGCGGAGAGAACTTACAGTATTAGACCTCTAGAAAGGGGAAAGACTGTTGTATTTCTTAGATATAAAACAAATAAAGTCCCCCAAGGGGAAAATTGAATTCCCAGAGCTCAGTCTGAAGTTGGAAATCAATCGCAGGGTCGTGGCGATCCGTAAGCATCACATTCGCCCCCCAAAAAAAGAGAGAAGTGTTTTCTCGGCTCAGTGTTCGCCGACTTTGCTTCAAAAATGTTCGGAAATATGTAATCAAGGGCAATGTGTGTGAAGGAGGAAGAAGATGAATCCCCCAATTCTTATTGTTGCTGCCTGTAATGATGAAATAGGCTCAGGATTAACTTGGAGATTGTTCCTCCCTCGTGAGAGGTGGAGTTACCCGATTACCGGAGCGTGGTTCTCTCAGGTTGGAGATCGGGTTGGAGTAGATGTTTCTGGGAATGGGAGATTTCCATCAGCTTCCAATCAAATGTGTATCTTTTTTATTTCTAGAACTTTGTCTACCGTAGTAGTCGGGTTACGAGCCGCTACTACCTTCGGTCAGTGTCCCCGTTAGCTCCCCGCTGTAGCCAGCTGGGGCTCCTGCTAGCACTCCGTTACTTTCCCGTTAACTTCCGCTAGCTACCCTGAAAACCACCGAAGGTAGCGGGACCAGGCTCGACACCCGATTTGGGCAGAGGGGCACTAGCAGCAGCAGCGCTAGCTAGCAGCAGCAGCGCTAGCTAGCAGCAGCGCTAGCTAGCAGTAGCTAACTTGCTACAGCGGGGACACTGACCGGAGGTAGGATCGGCTTGTAACCCGACTTTTGACTTTTGCAATATGATCACGTCAAAGTTCCAGAACAAATAACTACAAAACTAGCATTTCCATAAGTTAGACTTCGTATTTTGTGCTAATTAACAAATGTTATTAAAACAATTTGAAAAAAGATGAACATAGTAAGAATTGTACCTCAGCGTATCGTCATTGAAAGCGTGCGTTCACACCAAACGTGTATAAGCCATATGGTACAAACAATGTAAATTATTATTACTTTGCGTATTGATGGAGCTACAATGTTAGCAACGCTACAATGTTAGCAAAGCCTAGCACCAATCGAGCCTAAGCTCCTTTAAGAAAACAAACATTTTAAAATGTATTTGCTTGATGTCTTGCGGAGAGAATGAACAAAACATGAATTCAGACTCTTTTACAAATCTGCCTTATTCTTCAGTTATTTCAGCATCACGTTTATTTTGTTTATTGCATTTTCTACTCTGTTTATTTTGGGTTCATCCAGCTGTAGTGAACCATCTACATACAGTGAAGACACGCATGCGTTGGGCCTGAACGCAGCATGCTGATGTTAGCACAGAGCCATTTTCTTGCCTTTTGTTTCTCCACCCTCTGCATCACATCTCCTCCGTGTCCGTGAGCGTGTTGGCGGCCCGTTACCTGGGCGCTACCTGCCGGTGTGATGTGGCGAGCGCTCAGACAGCTCCTGTTGGCGCTGTCAGGTGTGGAGAGCTCTTCCTGTCAAGCCCTGCCTTGTGAAATTTAGGTCTGCGAGATGAAGCCTGAGACAGGTGTCCATGTGGGGTGGAGAGGCGGGCCGATCTATCCGGCTACCTATCTCCCCATCTACCGTTCTATACATCTACCTAACTATCCCCTCACGCATCCATCTCTCCGCCAGATCTATTTGTCTCTCTTTCTTTGTCTCCGTCCGTCTCCGGGGGGATGCGGTTTGGGCTGGCAAGCTGGAGCGTGTCAGTAGTGAAATATTCATCGTACGTGCAGGAGTTTGACGAGCACCTCTGACACCTCCACGCTCTCCATCCTCATTTCCATTTCCCTCCCCGGCTCCGGTGCGTTACCTCCTCCGATCTGCCGTTTTAGGACCGTACTGTATGCACAGTACAGTCCGGATTAGAGCGGAAAACACGGCACGCTGCTTTTATTCATTATGAGAATGTGATGTTAAATAAATAAAATGTAAAAGAAACCTGCATATCCACAAGGGCTTGTTGGCTGAAAAGCTTTGAGGATGTATTACCATCCTGTTGAAGGCTTTCATGCTAATACGCTCTCTGACATCCTTCTCGTCCGGTTTTAATGGGAACACTCATTCTAAATATGAAATTAATGGGATCTCTGGATGCTGAACGTGACGTCCTACATTTCCCAGTGTGCCGATCAACGTCCCTCAGAGAACTCAGCAGGATGTCATGTTTAAGAGAACGTTATGGTGTCAACAGGAGGGTTCTAGTGCGTCTCTCTCACGGAGGAGGCCGTGTTCCCCGTGGCGGTAATCTGGTGTATTAATGCCGGTATCTCCGCCTCTGGCAGTGGGGATTCCTCCTGGTTGACGTCTGATCACGGGTGCATATGATGGTGGCTCTCGGGATAATTCCACGACACCGAAGCATGACAAACACGAACATAATCCATATCTTCTCTTTTAGCTTGGACAAATATCCCTGGATATAGCTGGACGAAGTTTTTTAAATTTTTATATTGATTGATATTAATAATAATGACAATGTCAAATGTGTTTTTAGAGTATTCTCCTTCAGACAGAACCCTAAAGAGACCAGGAGGTTAATTGTGGTTTATAGTCATTGAGAATTTATTACGTATGTACAATAAATACAAGAGACTTCTCGTTGGCCATCTCACTGCTTCATGCCAATTTTATGCACCAGAGACTTCTTTAACTAAAATTAATAAACTAATATGAATATGAATAACTGTTGAAGGGATCATAAATAATAAACAGTAAGAGGCAGCAGTATGCCATTGCAGCATGTAGTCTAACTTCATGCTCACGTGATTACATTGTGTAGATCTTCTAGCCTTTCCTTTGGTTATCGAGGCCAAATTGATCAAATTCTGGTAGTTAAACGAGTCATTTCAACTTTAAAAGTGTTGTCACTGAAGAGAAATAGTTTTTTATAGCGAGGCGATGGATAACAATGCATGAAAGAACACAGACATCCAGGACAGGGAGGCCAAGGAGAGGAGGGAGGAATGCAAGTGGGCTTGAAGTCCAACAACGGTGGACGTCACTGCGGTCCAACTCAGATTTCCACAGTGTGCAAAAGCAGCAATAACTAAAAAAAATAGCTGAAGAACTTTTGGTCAGATGGAATAGAAAAGCCAGGCTTTTTTTTTGTCAGTATGGAAACTCTATCAAAAGTAAATCTCATGAATTTCTCATCGTTGGAAGATTTTAGCGCTCAGCTCTGAAACCTAAAACAGGCCCAGAGATTCAAGCCATGTCACAAAAAGTCATTTCTTATCAAAATAATTTTGTGCAAGAAAAGTAGTTTGCATTTTTTTATTACCCTCATATTCTTCACTTCACATGCAGCTTTATCAGCCCATGTGTAGGAATATTGTCAATATTGGATGAGTGCTAAAAAAAAAACAGCTGGTTGTTGACAGCAGGCGTTTAGAGAGACGCCATTGATCGGCTCGTCGCTCTCTCCGCATAATTCTCTGCGTCATCCTGCAAAAGAGTGATTAGCCTCCGGGGGGATAAAACAAAACAAAAAGTAAACAAGAGCGGGAGAAAGTTGCAAATCATCTCTTGCGTTTCACTTTTCTGAAGCCAACGTCCTCACCACAGAGCCTCCATCTCCAAACTCTGCAGAAATATCAATATGGATTTAGGAGTCTCCCTGAAGCTAGGTCCTCAGCTAATTAAATCTGTAATCACTTTATTCTGTGAAAACACAGCGGGGGAAGTTTGTGTGTACTGTGTGTGTGTGTGTGTGTGTGTGGTGGTTTAATTGAGGGCCAGTGCAGTTATATTCTACAAAGACAGCTAATTGGGTCAGAGCTCCTTATCCTCGTAAAGCACAGAGGTTCCATCCAGTCGGTGCCGCTTACGGATCCCTTCGCTCTCGGCCGGAGTTCGACTCCCTCGGAGAGAGCGAGACGGGGACAGAGAGGCGGAGCCGAGCCAACGCCGCCGAGGTGATACAAGAGACGTCCGTTCCATCCCGGAGAGGAGCAGGGATGCGATCCAAGCGCCAACAGAGAGGGTCATTATCAGAGGTTTTTCTTCAAAGTTATTCTCAACTCATCGGTGCCCACAGGTCCAATTCCGTGCAAAATCAAACACGCAGGTTCACCAGAAACTCCTTCAGCTCAGACTCCAGATCCAGATGTAATAATAGTAATACTTTCATTTTATATAGTGCTTTCCCAAGTACTCAAAGACGCTTGTGTCTCTGCTGCTCTGCAGGCTGGGAACCTTTTTGGTTGGCTGCTGCTCCATATTGAACTCTGTGGTGAAATGTAGTTTAACTGAAGTAACTTAAACAATGCTTAAGATGAATGACCTGCAATTCAATTTTTATGTGACATAAATGTCTCAAACAGCAATATTGAACTCTTTCAGTGTCGGGGCTTGTCTAGAGCTGCTCCACGTTAACGTCGCTAACTGAGTGAACATGACATGGACTCCTAAGGTCGGCTCAGAGCAACGCCTTCGTGCTCCGGGATGAAAAAGAAAAAAACAAGAATATAAAAGTCAGTAAGATGTTTGACTTGTGCGCATTACATCAACAAACACCCTCCATTCAGAGTTAACAATGGCAGAGCGGACGACTACTTCATTAAAACTTCACACGGAAGACAAATTAACAAAAAAAAAGAAGAAGAAGAAGAGAGCCTCGCCATGGTCGCCTCATTACTCCCTCTCTCTCTGTTTTTCCCTTTGAATATTTAAGCACAAAAAAGTTGCTGGTGTATCCACGGTTCCTCCAGTGAGCTGCTGGCTCCTTTTCTCCGTGTTACTCAAATTGTTTGTGTCTGTCCCCGGGGTTAGCGCGGCGGGGTTAGCGCGGTGGTGTTAGCGTGGAGGGGTTAGCATGGATGGGTTAGTGTGGCAGGGTTAGCGCGGCGGGGTTAGCACAGTGGTGTTATCGTGGCGGGATTAGCGCGGTGGGGTTAGCACAGCAGGGTTAGCGCGATGGGGTTAGCACGGTGGAGTTAGCGCGACGGGGTTAGCGTGGAGGGTTTAGCGTGGTGGAGTTAGCGCAGTGGGGTTAGCACGGTGGAGTTAGCACGGCGGGGTTAGCACGGCAGGGTTTGCGCGGTGGGGTTAGTTAGTAAAGTTAGTAAACTTCACAGCGACCTGATTTCTTCCTGTTGCTCCGCGTATTCCCCAAACCCTCCGCTCACACTCACATGATCCTCTGTCGGAAGCCATTTTGTCGGGGGGCTTCAGTGAAACTAGAACTAGAGTCCTGTGGCTTAACTGCTTAGTCGCGGGTCCTCGCGCGAGGCTATGAGGTTACCCGGCAGATATCTTTTGTTTCAAACGTTTTAATATGGCAGATAATTGCATCCATTCCTAGAAATAATAAGCAACGTCTGCCCGAGATCTGACCGCGACTGTTTTCATGAATCCTCATCAAAAATTGCATATTTTCAACATCAGCGGGACGGCGACGCGACGAGAGCAAATCTCTCATCTCGGCTCGTCATATTCATCCCCGCAGTTAATATTAGCGATCGGTCCCCCAAGTCACGTTCAGCCGCCGTCTTTTCATCCCGGCATCTGGATTTAATTGCCGCTGCGCTGTAAAGCCACAGCTGCTCCGCCTGTTAGGACAATAAATTACCCCAATTAGGAGTTGGGACAAAAGAGGCTGTCTGACACCGCGGCCCGTACGCCATCGATGCAACGGGACGAGGCTCCTTCGCTGACGGGAAGCCGGCAAACCCCCCCCACAAAAAATGATAAATAAAAAACACCTGCACCCATCATCTCCTCCATCACAACGCGGTTCCAGTCCAGCGGATATATGGAGCAGGAGGAGATTGAGGCCACGGCGAGCTGCAGGCCTCGCGGGGGGAGAGCAGTCATGTGGCGTTTGTGGTTGTGCAAAATAAATGTGTGTGGGGGGGGTGCTCCCCGTGCTCAGAATCAATGAAACGGTACGGAGGAAAGGTGTGTAATTGCCGGGACGGATGATTAATCGGTGTTGGGATGATGAGTTGTGGGTACATCCAGGCTTCCTGGCAGTCGCCTACCGTATTGATGGCACCGCGTAATGAAGGCGATAATGAGGGGAGGTTTAGGAGGATGTGGAACGGGAGGAACAATAGGAACATCTGTGCCTCTCTACGCTTACAGAATAATTGAGGCCATATTTCATTTTCCCTCTTTTTTGAGGAAGCTCTCTGAGAGATGAGGCGTGTTTATTTGCCGCTTCCAACGCAATCCGCGTCTTTAGCGACGCAGGTGGTCTTACCTTTTGGAGGAGGAAGCCACGACGGCCTCCGTCTGGATCAGCACCCCTTCCACGTCTCGGTCCACCACTCGCTGTGAGCACGGCATTAAGCCGGCCCGAGTTTGACAAGAAAAATGAAGTGTGCTATTTCCTGTGGCCTTGAGTGTCTTCCTGAATAATGAGCGACTTGTCTGAACCCCCTCCCCCAGTCTGCTGAGAGCGAGAAGGGGCCTTTAGGTTTTGCCGCTATATTTGCCGCTATATATAAGAAATGAAAAAAGAAGAAAAGAAAAAGAGGATTAGATGAATGAAGTGGATTTCATTGATGAAATCCCTCATCTCATGTCACGGTATTACAGAACGCAGACCAAGGCTCGCTTGTATCCGAGGAGGAATCCGCCAGGATACGGCGCCACGAGACGGCCCGAACAGCTGCGATTGAGTGAGCCAAATTAACTGGCAGCCCACACGCTTCTCTCGCTTTATTTCATTTATTTTAGGAAAATGTCTCGGCGGCACCACTGGATCGCGGCCAAAAAAAGGGCGCTCCGAAGGAAAAAGGGCAGCTCCGGTGGCATTTCCTCGCCCCGGCCTTATTCCTCCCAATTACCAGCGTGCGAGAGACCAGTCTGACGACACCGCTGACCTCCTCTCGGAGAGCCGCGGTCACGACTGGAAGGCTCTCCCTGCTTATTATGACAGAAGTGTTATGGTAATGGGAAGGGAAGGCTGCACCGCGGCGATAGCACCGCGGGAAACGGATAGCCTATTACCCGCCACTGTGTGCCGGTAGTAATGGTGAGAGAGAGGGCGTCCTATCCGTTATGGCGATGGTGCATTTTAAATGGCTGGCGCCTATTATACATCAGTGGACGATAATGGTCGGAGGAGAGCGTCCTCCGGGTTACGGTCACGATGCCAAGGGAATGCTGACAAACGTCCCGCGCAGAACACATCGTTTTTATATGGTGATAGACTGAATAAAGGGAGCGGCGGAGGTTTTTTTTTTCTTCTTCTTCTTCTTCTTCTTCTTCTTCTCCCTCTCTCTGTTGTGTTAATGTTGGGCCCGTGTGTTCAAAAGAGCATGAATATCCAGGGAAAGGAGGTAGACGGCGTGGCCTCGCGGTGTGCGTGCATGCATGCAACAAACAAGGGCCACGCGAGGAGAGAGAGCGCCGACGTTAGCTGTCGACTTGGCGCTTCGCCGCCCATGTGATGTATGTTTATGGCCCATCATCTCTAGCCAATTACCCTGAGAGAGAGAGAGAGGGAGAGAGAGAGAGAGAGAGAGACGGGGACCGTTAATGTTCCTGGACGCCTCTTGGCAAAGCGCTGTTATCCTTACGGGGCTCTGGAGATTCATCTTCAAAAGTAAGCCACAGGAGTAGCGGAGTCTGCAGCCGCTCTGGGAATTGGAGGCTTGTTGACTGTGTGTGTGTGTGTGTGTGTGTGTGTGTGTGTGTGTGTGCAATCTTTGCGAATCTTAAGTTTCCTCGCTCGCTCCCGATGCTCTCATCAATATGAGCTACGAGGGGGAAAGTGCGTGCTGGCCGGTTGAGGTGCTAAATGTAAAATGTGTAAATGTGTTGATGGTCCCATGGTGCAGTGGAGAAGAGAAAAACAAAAAGCCCTTTACAGCTGTGAGGTAACTCTTATATCTGGTCTCTTTCTCTCTCAGATACAGCAGCTGAGGTGCTCATGCGTCCCGTTCAGGTCAACCTGCAGACTCTCTCCCGCAAACACATCTGACTTGTACAAGGTAATCTCTCTCTCTCTCTCTCTCTCTCTCTCTCTCTCTCTCTCTCTCTGTGTGTCTTTTTTGAATTGGAAAGAAAAACTGTGTTATTCTGCTAAAATTATACTTTAGCGTCTAGTTCACAGTGGCGGCCTCAGATTGTTTTCCTCGTGCAATGTTCTCCTGCAGAGGAGTGACATTAGAAAAAGTCGCAGCCATGAAGACTCATTTGCTTTTAGCATGAGGTTGCTACTCTGACGAGAGCGTGGCTTATTGGGATGGTTCCTCTGTGAAACTGAGAATGCATATAAATATATA
This sequence comes from Taurulus bubalis, assembly GCF_910589615.1. Lineage (NCBI taxonomy): Eukaryota > Metazoa > Chordata > Actinopteri > Perciformes > Cottidae > Taurulus > Taurulus bubalis. The sequence goes on along the minus strand of NC_136597.1, from coordinate 26,593,270 downwards.
TTTATATATATATATACGTGTGTGTGTATATAAACCTTTTTTTCCTTCTGGCTCCACGTTCACACACTGTGACAGATTGAAACTGCAAAGCTGTGTTTGTGTTGGCTAGAGAAGCGACGCTCCTGCCCAGAGGGTTTATCAGGGAGAGGAAATATTGACCGCCAACAGTTGCACTTTGGTGGCGTTATTGCTTTTCACACTTGTGTGATACAGACAGCCGTCGCCGAGCACAACGATCGTAAAGCCGCACTCGTATTGACGGCCGCATTGCTCTTCTGTGCAGGGCAGCGTATCTCAGCTCACGCTGTTTACACTGCAGCTCATTTCTCCAAAGACAAATGATGTGAAAGTGCTGGAACAAGGTGGAGAGGAAAAGAAAATACTTACTCTTTAGGTGAGACGGGAAACCTAGCGGGGCCTCTGAATTTCCTTCTAGATTAAGATGACAAAACACACAGCAGAATGTGTGTGTGTGTGTGTGTGTGTGTGTGTGTGTGTCTTTGTCAATATGCTGTGGCGTGTCCCTCGCTCAGCCGGCCCCTCTGATTATTGGTTGGTGCACAGGTGAAGTCAATGCATCACTTCAATATTAGAGGGTCTAACTCTGACGTATCGCTTATCAGCTGTACATGAAATACTGAACTCACCAATGTCACATGCCAACGTGTGTTTAAACCAAGAAGTAAGACTTTTGCCAATTCATTGAATTTTAAGGATGTGATCATATTGTGTTTTTCAATTCCAAGCAACTTGTACTTGAAAACTCATAATCAGTAATGGCAGTTTATTTAGTTCAACGTGAGGGAGTATATGAGAAATATATGGCATATGACAAGCAAGTACGTCCACTAAGGAAGGCTGGGAGGTTTGGAGATGAGTCCAACAGACACATGACTTTCACCCAGGAGACCGCTGTTTGTGTCGGGCGTTACGCTTGTTACGCTTGTTACGCTGTTACTTTGTTACGTTGCTACTTTGTTTTGTTGTTACGTTGTTACGTTACGTTGTTACGTTACGTTGTTACGTTACGTTGTTACGTTACATTGTTACGTTGTTACGTTACGTTGTTACTTTGTTTTGTTGTTACTTTGTTACGTTACGTTGTTACATTGTTACTTTGTTTTGTTGTTACGTTACGTTGTTACTTTGTTACGTTACGTTGTTACTTTGTTTTGTTGTTACGTTACGTTGTTACGTTACGTTGTTACGTTACGTTGTTACGTTGTTACTTTGTTACGTTGTTACTTTGTTACGTTGTTACGTTACGTTGTTACGTTACGTTGTTACGTTACGTTGTTACGTTACGTTGTTACGTTGCGTTGTTACTTTGTTTTGTTGTTACTTTGTTTTGTTGTTACGTTACGTTGTTACTTTGTTACGGTACGTTGTTACTTTGTTTTGTTGTTACTTTGTTTTGTTGTTACGTTACGTTGTTACGTTACGTTGTTACGTTACGTTGTTACTTTGTTTTGTTGTTACGTTGTTACGTTGTTACGTTGTTACGTTACGTTGTTACGTTGCGTTGTTACTTTGTTTTGTTGTTACTTTGTTACGCTTCTCAAGTGATGTTCCGTCAGCAAGTCCACTAAGAGCGATTAGACTTTCATGGTAACTACTTTACTATGTTACTTTGTTGCGTTACTTTGTTGCGTTACTTTGTTGCGTTACTATGTTGCGTTAGTTTGTTACGTTACTTTGTTGCGTTGCTATGTTGCGTTACTATGTTACGTTAGTTTGTTGCGTTAGTTTGTTGCGTTACTATATTGCGTTACTATGTTGCGTTACTATGTTGCGTTACTATGTTGCGTTAGTTTGTTGCGTTACTATGTTGCGTTACTATGTTGCGTTACTATGTTGCGTTACTACGTTGCGACTACCGGAGGAGATAAAATATTGTATACTACCGTAATACTGTACATATACATATGAGAACAATGATATTAATTTGAAGCATATTGCTCAGGCCTATAATAGTATTGTTTTCCTCCATTTTGACCTGTTGTCACCTGTTTTCTTTGCTCCATAAAGGAGCTGTGCATCACTGCTGGGCTAACCCGCTATAGCTGCTGTCGTTGTTCTAACCTGTAATATCTGTAAGTGCTACACTCCAGTGAACGAGACGTTTGACATTCTGAAACGGCGGGGACTTGAAACAGCTTAAATCAGGGGCCGAGGTGATCCTCCACATTCTCATCTGCTTCAACGGCGTGCCAATGTGGGCGTACATTAAAGATTCATGCAAACAGCTGTTTTCCTTCTACAGGACAGCTTGGCTCAGAGCGAGGCTGTGTGCTTCGATTCCAAATCAAGGGGAAGCCTGGAGGAGCTGGGGTTTGAAAGCACCCCGCGTAGGGTACTGTATGAGGGCACGCCTGTGACTGCTGAAAACTGATAGCATACCCCTGAAATATAGTGCAAATCAACCCTGGAGGCAAGAGGATAGAGCCGAGGATGAGCCGAGAGTCCCGTCTTTGAAATGAATATGAAGACTTTTTGTAAAACGGACTAAAAGGAGCTAAAACAGACCCATTAATCTTCACTTCTTAAAAAAAAAGGTGCAATGTGTGGTTTCTAGCCACAAACAAATAGGCTGCAAATAGCTCCAAGAGATGGACCTCCAGTTATCGGAGCTGTGGGAACACAAGTTCCTTTGAATGTTTTAAACTCAAATTCTGGTCAGATCTCACACATCTTCAACCTTTAATACGCGGCGAGTCCGATCCCAACGCAGAGTATCACCGTATCAGCGGAAGCAGCTGATTGGAGTCAAATGAGTCATTTCCATACAACAACTTTGACATTTTCTCATCTGAGCATGAATTGAATTGTGAAGCACCGCCATCATGGAAAGGGCCCTCAAAGAAAGACTCGCGTTTCATCCCAGCTGACATTTGTCCGCTTATCTCGCAGCAGATGCAACAGGAGCGGAGAGCTAGGAGCAACAGTAGCGAGGAGCTAGCAGCAACAGGAGCAGGGAGCTAGCAGCAACATGAGCGAGGAGCTAGCAGCAACAGGAGCGGGGAGCTAGCAACAACGGGAGCTAGCGGCAACATGAGCGGGGAGCTAGCAGCAACAGGAGCGGGGAGCTAGCAGCAACAGGAGCGGGGAGCTAGCAGCAACGGGAGCTAGCAGCAACGGGAGCTAGCGGCAACATGAGCGGGGATTTAGCAGCAACAGGAGCGGGGAGCTAGCAGCAGCGCTAGCTAGTGCTGCTCCTAGCGTGCTACAGCGGGACACTGACCGGAGGTAGGAGCGGCTTGTAACCTGACTTTTACGGTATATATGAGCCGCCATCATTCTCTTCCCCTCTTGTGCCCTCATGCACTCTGACCTCATGTTTACTCTCACATTTGTTCCGTCTCATTTTCACGGCCTCTCCCGTGCATCCCGATACGCTCGCTTTCCTCCGGCGCCCGGGGAGACGGAGGGTATTGTTGCAAAAACCCACCGACCAAGAAAAAAAATAAAGGTTCATTAAATATCCACATCGGTGCCGCGTTGAGACGTATTAAAACGAACGAATACAGCTGGCAACGGGAGGCGTTTGTGGGAGTCTGCACTCGGGAGAAAAAAAGGAAAACAGTGAATGTTTTTTAAGAGTTTAACACAATGGCGCACTCTCCTCCACCGAGACGGGCCGTGACCTCGTGGCAGGAGCTTTACAGTGATGGTAATAGTAATGTGACAGGCTGATTGCCAATTTACAGCCCACACAAAAGCAGCGCCCCGCTGAACCAAAGGACAGCTCCGTAATGACAAACGCAAACAACTCGGCGAGCTCCGACCGAACGCTACGTGCTTGTTTTTCCACTTCGACTTTAAAACAACTCAAGAAATAAACCGCGTTTTCAGCCGCGCCTCGCTCAAAGCCGCCCCGCCACGTTCAACGGTGCGTTGGCGAGCGCTTCCTGATGGATATCGCAGTAATAAGCAGACAAGCCCCTTTGGAAATAACAGCTGGTTGTGTATTTCTAATGGTGAGGCTCCATCACCGCCCGCCACTCCTCGTTCATCAGCAGCTGTTACCCATGGATCCCATCGCTCTCACACACACACACACACACACACACACACACACACACACAGTACTTGCAATTTCTGCACACCTGCAGCGGATGCTGACGGTCGGTCGGTTAGAACGCCGTTCGTTTCCGTCGAGGTTATGAACAGAATGTCTGTTTTTTCGTAGATATTTATAGGAGTATTTTTAGGGTAATTAATGCATTTTCTTCCGTCATCTGAAGTGGTGTTACCTTGAAGGATCTCTTTGCTCTTTGCCGGGGTATTCATGCAGTTCAGTCACAACCAAAAGGCAAAAAAAATGCATTTACCAAGAGGGGTTCTTAGTCTAGAACACAATACGCTCTGTGGGTTGGCAGCGTTCTCTGTGGACCTCATTACAGCAAACAGAAGAAGACTTCTATGGGATATGACACATGAACCCTCAGTGTCTGCGTCACACATTGGACTCATTGCCCACAAAGCCGTAATTGTCCATCACAGCAGTTGTTGACTCTCTGAAAACCCGAACACGGGGACGTCGAAGTCGGGGAAATATGTCAAAGGAAAGCAGACTTGGGGTCCATTCTTTCTTTTTTTAGCATACTTTTCAATCTCCCATGTTGTTTGACTGAATCGGGGTGACCTGCTATGCGTGAGGAGAAAAGATGCAAAGAGAGATGGCGAGTGTGCCGTGTGGATTCTGCTGTCTCAGTGATGTGTAGTAGCGACTTATTGTTAAGCACATGAGTCTTAGTGATGTGTGCAAAGAGTGTGTGGCGCATTTGTCTTGGCTTGCATCCATGCAGTCTACCAGGAAGAGGAACCCCTGATTGCCATCGGGTAATAGCATGCTACCATGTATTTCATTTCCTTTCCTCACTTTTTTAAAACTAAAAGAGATGCTCTTCTCTCATAATGAAGGAAATGTCATTTCAAGAAATTCAAAAGTCCAACAGAAGTAGAAGAAAGGTGGGCACTGAACCCGACATCACTAAATAACATTCACATGTAGCATCTCCGTGTAGGTTGCATCTTTCCTTCAAAACGTGGAGGTACACATCAGAGATGTGCCCACAGCTTCCCCCTGGATGTGTTGATCTGGCTCTATCTTCGGCTCACACCCACATGCTATTTTTTTTCTTCTGAAAAGCCCAGAAAACCCACTCAGCATTCTGCGTTTCTCTCGTGCTGCTGCGGTGAGAAGAGACTGGCGGCGCCCGACCCCACGGGAAGCCGGTTCCCAGCGATGCCCGTGGACTCGGCAGTGAAAAAAGAAAAGTGCCCCGGTGTCACGGAAGAGGAGAGGAGAAGCGGAGCGAGAGAGAGAAGACTATGAGCTTAATGTAGATCTGTCATCAGCTGGCTGCAGATCAAAAGAGCAGCATTGGCAGGCGGAGCACAGAACCCACCAGAGCTCCTCTCTATGCCAAGCTCCAGCTTCACTGAGGTGGAGGAGCACACAGGGGCCTGGCTCCAGGCGAGGAGAGAGAGAGAGTGTGTGTGTGTGTGTGTGTGTGTGTGTGTGTGTGTGTGTGTGTGTGTGTGTGTGTGTGTGTGTGTGTGTGTGTGTGTGTGTGTGTGTGTGTTAAAAGGCGAGAGCGGTGTGGGCACAGGCACAATTTCTCAAGGCAAGGATCTGGCACTTTGAAAATGTCACCAGAATCCCAGAAAACAAAACAAAAAAAAAAACCAAAAAAGAGGCGAGAATGGAGAACGTGTGATGAGCACACGCGTGTGATGAACACACGCGTGTGCTCTGGGACTTAGAGACTGTAGACAGAAGCGTTCTCTCAGAGAGGGAGTTTGGGAGGAATATAGATGATGGCACAAAGACGGAGAGATGTGGGCTTTCTCGACTCAACACCTCTGTGCTAATTGAGTCCAAGGATACTTGTTTCAAAAATGGAAAGCACTTCAAACAAACGTCCAAATTGCAGTTTACGAGGCGTTGTTTGCCTTTATTTGATAGTTTAGAAATGGGGAGGAGAGGCGTGAGATACAATAAAGGTCCCAACACCGGCCTTGAACCCGAGACGTTGTAGTTGCAGAGCATGGAGCCCACACTGTCACTAACGGCAGTCCTCGGAGACATAGTATACGTTACACAGCAGGAAGTATTCTGTTCTTTTGCTTTCACATCAATATTTAAAAAACCTAATGGATATGAGCACAGTAGGAGAAGCTGGTAGCGGGTTATGCAGAGCGCTTCATACTTTTAAAAGCAGATCTCTTATTAGTTCTTTGTGTGTGTGTGTGTGTGTGTGTGTGTGTGTGTTTTTTAGCTCTGCAAAGGGAGAGTGCTTAACCAATCTAAACATTTATTGTGCGATAATAAGGTAAATCAAAGCATTAAAAAGGAGTAAAGGAACTCCCAGAACACACTTTTCACGTCTGAGGTCCCAAAAGAAAAGGGAGAGCAGCGGGAGGGAGGCAGCGTTATACGGCCTCTCGTTGGGAGGAAGTGATCGTACCTTCGCTTTGACCCTCCGCTGACCCTGGCGGGGCAATATGCTCTCATGAGATCTGCTTTCAGACTTCAGAAGGGAAACACACTACTTTGTGTATTTGCCGCCATAGATTTTCCCGCTCAAGTTAGCATGACGTACATACAGGTGATCAACTGGAGACGATTCATGGTGATACTTCCCCTTAAAGGAAAATATCTAGGCAAATTAGGTGATAGGCAGCTGAACACTTCCTCCTCCGACAGGAAGTGCACGTAGTACACACTCGGTACGTTTACCTCGCCAACCGTGTTCGCTCCCGGTGGAGAAGCACAACATCTGAGTGGAGATGCCCCACATCTCCTCTAAAAGGTGTGTTCTTCTGTGTGTGTGTGTGTGTGTGTGTTTCCCGCCTTTACCCGAACTCAATGTCAAACCCATTTCCAAATCACTGATTCAGCGAGTCGCCGCGATATTAGCGGCGGCGGCGGCGGCGGCTGCCGGTGCTAACCTTTAGAGATTACGGTGACATTAAATGTTGCATATGGCGAGTGAGGAGACCCTCATCTGATGCAAATGTCCTCTCTCACCTCCATCAGCGAAAGTAATTACGGAGAACCACCGTGGCAGCTCACGGGCGTAGGTCGGGGAAATACGCCCACGTCTCCCGGTGAGGAGGAGACGCTCGTCTTAGTCGTGGCGGTGGGGCGGCGTGGAGGGAGGAGCCCGCCTCCCTCTCCTCAAAGTGAAGTGTCTTTTGTGCCGGCGGCCTTGAGGGGCTCTGGGCAGACATTGTCTGTTGGATGCTCAGGGGCTAAAGAGACGCGGCGGCGTCATCATTACTGTGTCGGCAAACATGTGCTTAGTCTGGATTTGATAGCGTCTTCTTTGTCACGGCGGAGATATGGAAATGCATATTGGCATCGCTACGGCAATCATCGGGCACGACCAGCATGTACGTCAATGGACAGCCGTGGTGCTGAAGCTCATTAAATGTGCATCTATTTATTTAAGTGATGAAACCAGAAAGAAAGAAAAAGTCTGTTCGTTTTGATTAATTCCAAGACGTTCCAGAAAATCAATCTGCTGCCAGTCTCACCATCGTGTTTTTTGGCGTTTGCCAACGGCGACACTTAAAAGTGATTCTTCACCATTTCCAAAATAGATTTTTAACACATGCTTGTTTTTTTGTTGCTTCGCAGTTTCATAGTTATCACAAAAGTGGAGGAAATTGGAAAAATAACTCTGCTTTTAGTTTGTTATGTTGTGAAGTGCTAAGGAAAGCGGTCTCTGAGAGGAGTCTGTGTTGCCGATGTCAAAGAGATGCTTTACTGGTGTTGGTCCTGTTCTGCTTCCTCTTCATGGTTTGGTCATGTTGGTGATGGAAAGGGAAACCAAGTATTGCCATAATCGGATCAATATGGATTTATTGGTGTTGCTTTCAGTGAATCCATGATGTGTCAGTGTCACAAGTGAAGAGGAGTTAGTTTCTCATAATCACCTTGTGAGCTGTAAAGCAAAAATAAACGTATTAATGTTGGGTGTGTAGGTGTGGTGGGGCGATCAGCTGGTCTGTGTAATTGGTTATTACACCGAGGTGTGGGGGAGGGGTGGGCACACAATCACATTCATTATGAGAAACATGGCCGCCGCGACGGAGCCTCTTGAATCGTAATGAAGGAGGCCCCTTGATGGCCATGAATTCACCAATTAAGGTTCTCGTATAACATTCAAATTATGTGGATTTTAACAACGCAGAAACACTCGCATTTTCCATTTCGGTTCTCAAGGAGCTTCCCTGCTCGCAAATGTCGGAGTAATTAAGATAATTAAAGCGTTTGATGTCCCACGTATAATCCAATGTGCAGCAATAGAGAGGAAATGCAAAGAAGGGGGAAACATAAATAAGTTGTAATGAATTCCAGGGCTTTGTTCCCTCCCATTAAAACTGCTCTCATTGTCACAGATTCTCATTTTCTCTTCATTTTGCGGAATGAAAGACGTTGTCTCCGTCTCGCGTCGGCAACAGCAGAGCGTAGTCTTTTTAAACTTCCTGTCTCCTGGAATGGTTTCACTGGACACACGGGCACTATTTGAAGAAGAAAAAAGCAGAAATCTCCGCCGTGAAATAGATGTAAAGATGTTAATCCATGCAGAAAGCAGTGCTGCAAACCACAGTGTTTGCTTTAAACTCTGATTATTATTTGTTTGTCCCTGAAATGTCCTTTATTTCCATTCCTCACAACAGACTCTGAGGCATGGCGGCTATGCTAAAGCAAGGACTAATATCTTCTTGACATCCTCTGAATGCATGTGCCTGCATTATGCATGATGTACGTGTGAGAGAGAGAGAGAGGAGAGGCGGGTGGAGAGCTTTTATCATCCTTAAATGTACCAAAATGAGTCTCGGGAAAAAAAAAAGGAAGCTGCGTGTCTTTTGAAGAATTAATAAGCCCGTCTCATTTGGATGTGTCTGGCGTCTCGGACGGCGTGCGGAAGCCCCGGTTCCACGCTTCCCTGACAGCGCCTTTGATGATCACTGATAACGCGCAGCGACTCCCAAGGAGCGGGGCGTCCGACGATGAGGGGAGAGTCAGCGGAGACGAGCTTCATTATCTGGCCTCTCTCCAGCAAAGCGGGGCATTCGGTGTCCGTGAGACAAAGCATTGGGACGTGGTTCTGCTCTTCTTGTCGAGGGAATCTCTCGTCCTTTGACAAAGGTCAGCGGTCGCCTCGCCTGCCGCGGGGTGCAGACGGTCTCCGGTCCGTCTCAAGTTCTCATTCAACCCCCTTGAGCTATTGTGCGGCTTTTATAAATGATGATTCATTGAATCAAGTCAAAACTAATGTCCACAAAGTCTCTTTAGTGTCACATTGCTGTAGCGGGAGTAATTAGCGCCATTGTGATAAAAGCTGCCATCCAGAAAATGTGATCAAAACCCGGTGGAATTATAACAATAATGGGGCAGAGGTTGACGCCGAGGCAGGTACGCAACTGTGAGCCGGTGCGATTTTCTCCTCGGCTGCTCGTAACCTACAGGAAATGACAAAAAAGAAAAGCACCGGCTGCTTTTTGCCGAGGACAATTCAGTGATTATGGGGTTGATAGCGACATTCCGCCATTTGATTGCAGGAACATCCGGCCTTTGCTGGGCAGACATGCTGCTCTCTGGATTCTGTGGAGGTAAATGGTCGCCAGAGGGGAACCAAGGTGCATTATTAGGAGTTATTATTAAGATTTCTTTGATGCAGCAAGAATCTTGAGGAAGGTTTTTGCGTTTCTTGCAGGCCCATTGCAGTGTGATTATCTGTATTTACTAGTTATGCATCCATCTATCTTTCTTTCTATCTCTATCTATTGTGTTTAAATTACCTGCTATCCTTTTTTGTTGTTTTTCTTTCTTTCTTTGGTTGTCTATCTTATGCATATGGAGGCTTCAAATAAGCCCAGTTGGGTTTTTGTCTCTTCCTGCACTGTGATATTAATTTTCTGTCATGATTTTATTGTTTGATTTGTGCAAAATAAAAAAATAAAAAAAATAAAAAATCCTACAAAATTCCATTTCCATACAACCAAACTGCCTTCTCAATTACATTTAGAGGGTAACAGTTTGCGTCACAGTTTTAAAACATGTGGTTAACGTTGTACATTGAAACTAAACTGAATAAAAACACTGCAAAACGTATTGGTGATGAATAAGCAACAACACTACTTGGCAAGAGTTTAGTGAAACCTCATAGTGTGGCTTTAAAGAAGTACGTCTTTTTTTACGTTATTTGGGTTATGGACCTTGATACAAAATGTGGTTTCAAACGAGACATAAAATCATAATTAACCGTGAAGTTCCATCGCAGGGAAGCTGCTACTGTCCCATGATTGATGGATGTAATGAAGGATCAAATGAGCCGCAATTAACACTTATCTCCATGACTCGAGTGCTCTGTGTACTGAACACTAATCAGCTCATCAATTTCCCAAACCATGAATCTGTACTTCACTCATTCCTGCCACCAAAAACCTAATCAAAATTGTGGCGTTATTTTTCCCAGAGGTCATTGGGGTTAATGTATTGGTTCAGCCAGAATCCAAACAATCATTCCTCCTTCTGGGAGACGTTGTTCTCCTCATGCATACTTCACCTGAAACCTACTCGTTGCATCACAACCAGGATGTGACAGCTGCCCCCGGGGGAACGCTCGCCTGTGACCCTGTTTTAATATGTTGCCTCGGGCAATTTCTCTGCTGCAATAACGCGCTCCCGCCGGCCGACACCGGTAACCTGACAACTGATGCGGAGGCGGAGGAAATGCAAAACGCCAAACAGATCGCCGTGAGACGTACTCGGGTATTTAAAAAGCCTCGAGCGACGCTCTGCTTTTTAATTGTCTCTCGGACAAGGAACGTAGAACGAGACTCTTCTGGATGAAGATGGTAGAGCTCCGTTGAATAGATTGGTAGATTGACATGCAACCTTTTTGAAGTTAGTTTAAAGGCTGGATGGTGGGAAACACCTGAAGGAAAGAGAGCAACGAGCAGGATATCGACACGGAGAGCAACGTTCGAATTGATCCGGGTTGCCGTCTCGCGGCTTCTCTGCATTCCTAATCCGGCAGTATATTTGAGGAAATCTCTGTGGCAGAAGCAGCCTTCCCTCTCTCTCACAGCGAGAAAAGACCCGCAATCAAGCACCAGGCTCTACCAGGACTCAAACCCCTCCTAGTGTTGGCCTAACGGGATTCTAGGTATTAGGCGTTTGAAACCGGAGGAGAAAGAAAGAAATCGACCCGGTGAACACGCCTGTCCACATGATTGATCAGGGATGCATGTGATTTTCTGAGCCCTCTAGGTTTTTCAGCTGAAAACGTTTTTCTGTTCACACTCTAAGTGCACCTTTAAAAGTCCCTTTTCCCCGCGAGTTGTTTCTGAGTCCCCCACGGTTTTAAATGGACGGCAGGTCTGAGAGAGAAAAGCCTCCACGGGAGCCTTAGTGCAGGGCTGCAGGGAGGCGGTGAAATCTAAACTGAAGTGACACTCACTGACTGGGCCGAGGGGAAGGGAGGATGAGCTTTTCCCGGGGAAAGGGGGAAACCTTTCAATAGGCAGATTGACAGGTGGAGCAGTCGGAGGAGATGGGAAAGCACTTGGACGCGCCGAGGGGTCAGATGCCGGGAGCTGGCGGGCGGCTTGTCTTCTTCTTTTTGTTTTCTGTCTCCCCGTGACATTCCTGTCAAACGCTCCGCAGCAGGATCTCTCACAACAAACACAGCGGGACGCTGACGGTTAATCTAATTCCACCGGCTCCAATCATGTGCACGGCCTCGCGTCGGGGGTGGTTTTGCCTTGACGACACGTTTGAGTTGTACGTAGACAGAAGTCTTGCTTGGTCGGGGTTTTTTTCCTTTGAGGGGAAACATTTAGAGTCGTACAAAGCGGGTTCTGGCGGGATGAAAACGTCTCCCGCTATCGCTCTCGCGTGTCAGACTGCGCCGATACCGCCGAGGAAATTGCTTTTATCTTTTGGAAACACCAGGAGCAATACAGGGCAGGGAACAAAGGAGGCATCTTGACGAATGTCACTTAGAGCAGAATACATCA
>NC_136597.1:26526228-26578728 GCF_910589615.1 Taurulus bubalis | reverse complement strand
AGCAATTAACCTTTGGTAAACCAATTATTATTTAGTGTGTGATGACAAAAGTTAGGTCCTGGAGGAGCCATGTCCCGTTTTAATAGACGGTCTTATGCCCTATAAAAGATGGAAATGTGGGCCCATTTTAGTGCCCTATTAGCTTAGCTCTCCGCTGAAACACTGCCAACTTGCTTCAGCCGCGAGTATTGATTAATTGGCACGGAGCGGCCTCGCCGTCTGGTTGGCGAGAAGGAGAGAACAAATGGATGAAAATAGATTAGGACCGACCGAGGGAAAAGTCAGGGTGTCCAATCCTCCGAGAGCTGGTGAGGAACCGGGGATGCAGACCGAGTAACGTTACATTTAGCTGACGCTTTTATCCAAAGCGACTTACAGTTCTGCTCTATACACCGTAGACACAGCAACGGGGAGCAATTAGGGGTTGAGTGTCACAACGACAAGGACTAGCAGAACAGAACCACTAACCCTCTGAAAGACAGGCATGCTAACCACTTAGCCACAGTCGCCCTGTGGGTTCTCTCACACGGTCCACTTGGAGCCTGAAGGCTCGGGGGCCCGTCTCACCGGTGAACCGGCCGACCCGCTGCCCGCCCGGCGCCACCCTGCAGTCGACCATAGACGTTTTACCGAGTCGCCCAAAAGAACGGCTCCGCACCGCCGCGCGTTCTCTTCCCGCCAATCCTTCTGATGCATTGACAGCGAGCCGATCGGCCCGTCCGCCCGCGCGGCATCGCGTAAATATATAATGCGTCGCCTGCCATTAGAGCGCACTTAGTCATTCCAACGACATTGGACATGACGTTGTTGATTCGTCACCGGTGGGTCGTTTGTCATTTTAGTCGTGACTCCGACAATCTGGACAATTCCCAGCCCGTTACGTCCCTCGCGGAACATGGAGCAGCTCCGCCATAAATTTATCACGGGCAATGCCATTACCTTTAGCTTGACGGCCCTCAAGCAACAGCAGTGCAATAATAGAGAATAGATTTTATCCCCGCGTGGAGCCGAGGCTTTTGCTCGTGCTTTATTTCCTCCTTCCAGCCTCCGAGATGAAGGGGAAAATAAGGTGGCCACTGAAGTGTTATAGCCGCCTTAATGAAAGGTTTTAAACTGATACTGGTATTGACTCTGAAGCCCCGGGAGCACGGCTGCATATCAGATGCCGTGTCATAAATGAAGATCAACAATCCTGTTAACTCTCCCTTACACTCACCTGAAGGGAAAGAACCAAATCAAGCGCCGCGTTGACGAGCGCGATGATTACATTTTTCGGTCGTTCTCCGGTGAGATCCGGCACGATGATGAAACGCCTCGGATGATGAAAACGTCCAATCTCGCCGCTGATCTTTGGCAGCTCGTCTTGCGAGTGTGTGAACTCGATATGATTAGACAAATTTAAGTAGTGGTTGATTTTTAACCCCCTGTCCCCCTCCCCCCTCCCCCGCCCCTCGGATTCTGCTTGTAGATCGATAATGATAATGAAAGCCGATCAATGGCTCGGGCCCTCGGGGGCCGGAGTCCGCGTCTACGTGAGGCGCATTGTGTACGAGGCGTCGTCCGGAATATTGATACGAGCGCTCATTTCCTGCGTACCGCCAACGCAGCGTCGGTGACGGCACGAAGCTGTTAATGAAAGAAATCAGCCGGCCTTGTCAACTGTCATCTCGGCCAAATGAGGCAGAAAGAGGGGTGGGAGGATGGGGGACTTAATAAAACAAACCCTCCCCCTCCTCTGTTCACAAACATGAAACCTGTTCAGAATGTTAGTGGGAAAAATAACTCATAATGCTCTGATTTCTTTCTTGAAGAATTAGCGCTGAGCGCTGTCAGCACCAATAGAAAATCCCCTCAGAATGTTAATGTGAATCTTTCTGCCAACACAAATTGTGACATCTAAGCCGGATTAGGACACATCCTTTCATTACTTTATTTGATTTTCTTTCCTTTTTTTTTCTCGTTTGCTTGCACACTTTAGGCTAGCTCGCTACGGGGCTTTAGAGGCGCGGTAATTAGACGGCGAAATGCGTCTGAGGACTCTATAGTCACTGCTCTTACAGCGTGGAATGCGACCACCTTGAACCATTTCCTCCAGCGTATGAATGCTCCTCTCATTGTTGCCTCCGTCTACTGATCGTACTCATTCTGCCGTTCCAGCTGTACTTTCCTATAAATGATGTGAAGGGGAAAGACGATGCGTACCCCTCCCCTAAACCACAAAAATAGTCTCTCTCTTAGCCACACTTCAACGGCATAGACTCATTTGTTTCCTATTAATTATGCATTAATGTCAACCCACTAACGAAGGCAAGGTCAAGGCATTGGGAGAAAGAAAGAAAGAGATTCCAGGAGTGAGTGTACCCAAAGGAGCTGGAGGAATTTCAAGAGAGTGAACGCTGAAATATTTCTCCCAGCCGGTGACTGGCCGGTGCATCCGAGTGCAGACGTCATGGGACGATGGGTGTGCTTGTTAAAGGTTGCACGGAGCTACCGGGCTCACCCCTCATCACAGGGTCCATTCTTCCCTCTATACCTCCCACACTTTCTTTTTTTCTCCCACCTCTCGCCGTCTCCCCGGTCCTGAACTCGGCGCTGAGCCTTTGCAGCCAGAGAGCAGCACGACTCCCCTCCTCCCCACACCTCTACACCCTCATTAACGGCCACCATCTGCCCGACCTTAGCCTCACATCACTCCTTTCCGCCCAGCGAGCCCATCAACACTCCCCTCTCACTCTGCACTGGCACCTCGTCTCACAGAGCCTGCCACAGCTGCCATCCCTCTCTCTCTCTCTCCGAGTTACACATTCGTCCTCTTCGGCCATGTTTCACGCTCTGTAATCCCTCTGTCTTGAGTCCTTCTTACACGAACAAGCTGCGTGTAAGCCACTTCACCGGAAACACTGATCTCTGAAGTAGCCTCCAGACTTTTGGATTCTGTATTTTTTCCTTTCGTCAACGCGCTCTGATTCTCCACAGGTCAGATAAGGTAACGTGGAATCAATCGCTCCATCGTGATAAACGAACTGAGTCTGAGAAAACTTTCTCAGGGTGCAGTTTGAAGTTTTGAGCACCTCGATGTCTTCATAGACAAAGACAGTCTGAGAACATGAAAGTCAAATCTTCTCGTCTGAGTTTGAGCCGAGGCGGTAAGCCACGACCGAGCGAACTTCTCGGTGTCAGGAGCGTTGATAGCTCAGCTGGGTTTTTTTCTTCTTCGCTATCAGGCCTGTCTGTCTGTCTTCATGTTGTCTAAGACTCTGTCTGCACCAGAGAGCTTACAGGCAGAGCTGGGGGAGAATGGTGGGCCACAGCCGCTCAGCGCCTCCAAAAGATAAACAGGATTTTGTGTCTGGCAAGCCGAAGATTGTCAGCTCCAATCTCTTGAGAGAATTACAACCCGGCAGTCGATGCCGGGACGCCGGCTCGACGGAACGAGCGCCAAGCCCCTGTGCACTGATGAGCGGGAGGCGGCGACTCCTCCCGTCGTTATAGCGCCCGCGTTGGTTTATTCACGGCGGTCAGCGCAGTTCAAGGTTTCCCCCGAGAAGCCCTGCTTGCTCGGCCTCCTCGTAAACATGTCGGAGAAACACGGAATGTAAATGTCATCCGGGGTTTTGCGTAAAAAGCATGAATAATTGCACGGGGACGGGGCGACGAGACATCCGAGCCTACGCTGATGACTCATGACCGTTCTCGCCTTTCGGCCACCTCTGCGTCCGCGCCACAGCGGCAAAGTGGGAGAACAAAAGGCCTTAATTGCATAACTAGCGTCAACATTTAAGCGGTAGCATTCACAGTTGGACCCCCTCAAGTCCAGCTTTTTGACCTTTTAAGCTCTGAATGGATCCCCGCAGGTCACTTTGTTGTCCAACGCTAAATGTCAGCGCTCAGTGATGCCGGCAATTTGAGGCGTGTGGGCCGCCTCTCTGCCACCGATGCACTTCAACCAGGTTGGTATTTCCCTTTTGTCAGAAGGGGGCGGGCTCCCTGCGCTCTCTGAATCAATTGGAAGGAGTTGGCTGCGAGGGCCCTTTGGCGTTGAGCGGCATCACCCAGAGATAAGGGAGCTCGGGCGTGACGGGTCATATCAACCAGCCGGCTCTCCCCCTGATTGGATCGTCGCTGAGAGGCGGGGGCGGACCTGAACCCAGCGTCTAATTGAACGGTCTGTCGCTCTGTTGACAAGACTGTGATTTACACGCATCACCGAGGAAATCTACCGCCTTGTTTTGTTTTGTTCTGCCCCGCTTCGCCGGGGTTTGCGATGCGAGCTAATTTCTCTCTCAACCTCATGGAGGTTCGGTTCGTGATGATTTACTGGAGGGTGGCTGCCTGCACGGGGTTAAGTGGATCAATGTCCATTTCTTTAGCCAAACCAAAGCACATGTTAATCTAATCTGATGTCTGAAGGGCACAAAAGAGAGAATGATTTACATCAGTTGTCAAAGGGAACATGACAAAATAATTCAGTTAGCTAAGTGTGGAATGACACCAGGGTTGGGCTGACGGACATCCTGCTGCATAGAACCTGTGTTGAGTCTTAACTAAGTCTGAAAAGTTTCTTATTTCTCAGGGTAGAGATTTGAGGTTTAAGTCGCTGGTTCCCAAAAGTTATGGCACGGGTCCATTTTAAACAAAGCAACGTCTACTTGTGACTCATCGTAACAGTAGCACTGGGTCAGCTGGTTATAGATTTATGCATGCCTGTATTATTTAGATTGATTTGTAAGGTGATTGCACACCTGCAGTTGGGTTAATTTGGTGCGGACCAATGGGGGGAAAAACTATGCATTTCTATTCTGGTCTGGTTCGTGTTCACGCTGACTTTTTACAGACGAGTAAACAGGAAGTCATACGATTGTCTTTCTGGTGACAGCTGATGTGTATTTGTATCTGATGTGTATGTTTATGTTCCCTGATGTCACACAGCTCACAAAGGATCACGTATAATACCTCGTTACACGCAGCGTTATAAGTGTTGTTGTGCTGCTAATCGACCGCATGTTAGCACTGATGACGAACAGCCGCCTTGTAGCCTGACGTCATTATTCTGGGTTCATTACTGTGGGATCATGCACAGCAGTGTTAACAGCTGTTGTGCTATTAATCAGCTGACTCACACACATACATGTTGATTTGCATAAGCGGGTTCAATACGGGGCCTTTATGCGGATCGTTTACAAGATCACTTCCTGAACAGACTTCTCACCCAGCAGATGGCTTTTTGAAATCATGCTAAAGTCAACGACCTGCTGTTGGTTCGCTCGCTTTCACATCACGAGAAGCGGGGCGAGACCCGGCTTTTAGGGCGAGACCCGCCTTTTAGGATGAGACACGACTTTTAGGACGAGACCCGGCTTTTAGGGCGAGACCCGGCTTTTGGGGCGAGACCCGGCTTTTAGGGCGAGACCCTCCTTTTAGGATGAGACACGACTTTTAGGACGAGACCCGGCTTTTAGGATGAGACACGACTTTTAGGACGAGACCCGGCTTTTAGGGCGAGACCCGGCTTTTAGGGCGAGACCCGGCTTTTAGGATGAGACACGACTTTTAGGACGAGACCCGGCTTTTAGGGCGAGACCCGGCTTTTGGGCCGAGACCCGGCTTTTAGGGCGAAAAGGACGAGACCCGGCTTTTAGGATGAGACACGACTTTTAGGACGAGACCTGCCTTTTAGGGTGAGACCTGCCTTTTAGGGCGAGACCTGTCTTTTAGGGTGAGACCTGCCTTTTAGGGTGAGACCTGCCTTTTAGGGCGAGACCCGGCTTTTAGAGCGAGACCTGCCTTTTAGGACGAGACCTGCCTTTTAGGGCGAGACCTGTCTTTTAGGGTGAGACCCGCCTTTTAGGGCGAGACCCGCCTTTTAGGGTGAGACCTGCCTTTTAGGGCGAGACCTGCCTTCTAGGGCGAGACCCGGCTTTTAGGGCGAGACCCGCCTTTTAGGGTGAGACCCGGCTTTTATGACGAGACCCGCCTTTTAGGACGAGACCTGGCTTTTAGGGCGAGACTCGGCTTTTAGGACGGGACCCTGCTTTTAGGGCGAGACCCGGCTTTTAGGACGGGACCCTGCTTTTAGGGTGAGACCCGGCTTTTAGGACGGGACCCTGCTTTTAGGGTGAGACCTGTCTTTTAGGACGGGACCGGGCTTTTAGGACGAGACCTGTCTTTTAGGGCGAGACCCTCCTTTTAGGACGAGACCTGTCTTTTAGGGCGAGACCCTCCTTTTAGGACGAGACCTGCCTTTTAGGATGAGACCCGGCTTGGAGGTAGAAACCTGCCTTTTGGGTGCGCTCGGTTCGGTTGGTTGATCCGCGCCAACCGGGGCAAACAAACCCCAAACAGAAAGCATCCAGAAAAGCGAAAATGATTCAGTGATTAAGAAGAAATGTACAGATGAGAAAAAATCATTTTGTGTTGCATTGTTTCTTTTTGCTTGCAAGTGGAGCTCACCAGCGGTGATGAAGTGCCGGTCTTTTACTTCTACCGTTTCAGCTAATCAGGAATTGAGTCGTGACATTTATAACCCTTGTTCACAGTACAGTTTATTGGCGAATGAATCACGTCCACCAGGCTTTGGATTATGGTAAACATACTTCCATTTAATTACAGGTGGAACAATGAAGCGGGCCCAGTTAAGTTCCTCTTCAAACACTGGCGTTTAGAAGTCAGGCCCGCTGTGAGAAGCGCTCTCCGAGTCGCTGCCGGCGTCTTTATGTGGCTGTTTATCTCTTTAGAATTACAAACTGAGCATGTGTAACGTCTGACTGATTGAATGAGCGGGAGCTGAGCTCACACACAAAAATATAAGAGGGTAGATTTATTCTAAAGCTGAGAGATTTGAGCTCTATTTTCTGCATTTTTTTTCTTTTTAATAGTAATGGAAGGATGTGGAAAACGCATAATTTTCTGTCATCCAGCCCTTCACAAAGCCGTATGTGTAGAACCGCCACTGATGCACAGAAAGAAAATCCTTGCTTTGCGGCTGTCAGAGTCAACAATGAAAGCTATCAGCGGCATCAGACAAGTGTGTCCAAAGCAATGTTTCAATATTTCTTTGCGTGCTCCGGCTCCCATATGGTGCGTTCCCTTTCCTCCTGGAGGAGCCCACCATGCATATTATTGCGTTCTATTTGGAGAGACTCCCCGCCGCGTCGCCGGGGCTTCGCCGAGCGTCTGCGAGCCGAACTCGGCAGCTGTGACCGGCGGAGCAGATCCTTCCCACAAGAGGGGAGAAGGAAAAAAACATGTTCTCCGCTGCCGTCTCTGCCCCACGGGCGCCAAAAATGTCCAACTTCTAAATGCCAACTCAGTCAGGAGTTATCGCCGCTATTTCCCCAGCGAAAAATGTCAGATGGATGGTGATTTTCTGCTTTATGATTCCACAGGAGTGGTGACCGCAGAGTGTGAGAGAGATACTCTGTCCCAGTTTGATAAGTGGGGCATAATAATGGAAATGGCTTTTTGAAAACTAAAAGGTAAAGCCTCATTTCCGCTGTGGTAGGTCAGCTGAAACGGCAAAGGACAGCGTTTAGTACACATTTATTATCATTGTTGTGCGTTCTCCCCCATCCTCGCGCTCGCTTGATGTTGTGTGCAAACTTAATTTGTTTGCATCTTCTTGCGTTCTGAATCCCAAATGCGCCGGCGCCCTCGGTGAGCATCCATCACACTGCGGCGCTCGTGTTGGCGGGTGTGTTTCAGGCGCAAGCGCCGGCGCCCGTTGTCGCTCTCCCTGAACACGAGGCAATAATCGCCCATGCGTCTCCAATCCGAGGCCGAGAATAAAACAAGGTGAGAAAATGAGCGCCGCGGCGACACCGCGGGGGGGGAGGGGGAAGTGAAAGGACTCTCAATGACACGCCTCGCACCTTTAGCATCACTGCACGTCGGAAAAAACATTATTTATTCATGTATTTAATGGCCGGTCAAGTCCAGCGGCCTCTTTCAACTCGATGGCTGGAGAGAGTGAAGCGGTCACGGATTCAGGAGATGGAGGACGTGAGGACAGAGATTTGACTGTCGCTCCATGCAAAGTGTCCGTGTGGAAGATACTCAAAGCTGTTCTGACCGCCATTTGTCATATTTCCTTTTGAGCCATGAATGGAGCAGGAGAGAGGAGGCTTATGGGATATTTTTAGACCGTCTTTGATGGCTTATTAGCTCTTAAACAAATATAAATATATCACAATGATGGCAGAGGACCAGGGATGAATCACCGGTTCTGTGATAATCAGAGACAGAGTGGAAGAGATGGCGTCAGTGCAAAGCAAGCTGTGTATATATATATCTATATATATCTATATATATATCTATATATATATAAATATATATATAGATATATATACTGTATATCATATCTCCATATGATACATGTCTTTACTGGGTTGCAGAAATATTACAGAGATATTCTTTTAAAAACAAAGCTGCAACTAAAACCTTTTAGAATGTTCTCATGGCTTCTGTCCCATCTTGGATATTATCTTGTTTGTTTTTCTGATTATACTTTTCAATTATAGGAACACATTTTAGGAAATTTTTATACAAAATAATGTGTTTTTAAACATTAAACATGTTCTACTAGAAACCCCAAATACATATGAACCTGAAAACAACCTTTAAGTGTCACAGTCTGTGCAGCAGCCTTCATTACAAAAACACAAAATATTGTGAAAGTACAGATGGATTTAGATCATTTTTGGAGAGAAGCTAGTTTTAGTCAATCGTCTCAGAGGGTAATATTTTCCCAAAAGGGTCGTTTCCTTTTGAAATGCATGTGAATGACGAGAAGCATCCATGAAGCCGAGCTGTGGAACCGTCTCTTTAGCGAGATGGGAGAAAAATGAGGCTAGTTTTGCATTTGACAGCTTCACGCGCCGACAGTTGGACACAATGACACTTGACTTGTTCCCAGTATGAACTCAATCACCCTCTAGGTGTCAACAACAGAAAAGCAGTTTCACCAGCTGGTCTGAGATTCTATGGGGTCGCAAACCCAGCCCCTCCCCTTTGGGTACGTCTCTGCACACCAATGAAAGGAGATGTGAATATTTACGTATTCCAGTCAAAGCGAGGGGCAAAGTGTATCGAGCTACATTGGAAAATAACGACTACAAAAAAAGAAAGTCCATTAAAGATGGACGGCTGGGTCAAACAAACACAGGACTTTCACCCAGGAGACAGCTGTTCTCGTTGCGTTGTTAATTAAACGCCATGTTTTACCTGAACCCTACTGCCGCGTTCGCACCAAAAGAGTTGCGAATTTTCGCAACGCTTTTTCGCCTGACTTTAGTCGCTCGACTTTATGTGGTTAATTCGCTTTTTCGCAACCATTCGCGGTGGAAAGGGGGCGTGTCTTTCTCCGTAAAACAGTTTTCATTTCCGCTATCCACCATGGAAGGGATAACAACTTTTCCTAATGGTATCTCCGTGGCTTTACGCCGTGAAAATAGTTACTATGTCCGCCATTCACCATTGAAATAACCACTAGTATGTCACTTATTTTCGGGTCAGGAACGTTCGACATTCAGCGTATCCAGTGGTTTGCAGAAGAAAAAAATTCTGCCAACTGGGCCACATTGAAAACTCCAAGAGGCTCCTTTCCCTGAATTCACTGCAGTGCACAGTTTGCCCCGAACACTCTTATTACCTCTAAAGCTGCCAGCGTCTCCCTGAATACCAAGCATCGTGGAGCGAGTGCAGGTCAGGCGGCACAACGCGGGGCGCCGCACCACCCGGCAACACGGAATGAGAAATTCGCCCCACTTCTTTTCTGGGGCAACCTTCAAGAATGCGTGGACAACCCCCCGTGGCCTCTTACACCGCCCGCCGCCCGCCGCACGGCAGACGATGCTGCGCCGCCGCCGCCGCCGAACAACAGAGAAGGCTACGTTAGCGGTAGTACGGGTCGTGAATATTTGACGAGGGCCGAGCCCGACATGCATCTTTAATCGGGTCCGCCCCTCTTGTCCGACAGCAGGAAAAAAAAGTACCTGGAGTTTGAGAGAGGATGGCCCGCTCCACCTCCATGAATAAGTAAACACGGACAGATCCAGTCAGCCGGCTTTGAGTCCACGACTAGTTCATTTGTGGGTTTTTTATTTCTTCTGAAAGCAGCATTGTTCACAAGCTACCCGATTACACCTGAAATTTGATCCATCTCCCGGCACTTTTCACACGAGAAAGGCGTATTTGTGTTGCGCAACAGGACATGAATTAGGTTTTGTGCCTCATGTTCGTGAGGTTTTGAGTCAGCTTCCTCCTATGGAGACAAACTTGATTTCCTTGAGTTATTGTCATATTCATTGTGAGAGAGTTCGGCTCAAGGTTGTTTTCAATCAGAAGCGGTTCGACGTGAAGCTTTGTGTAAACTACTGAGGAAAAAAAACATGCACACGGAAGCGCGTTGTGCGTCACAATAACCTCCACGTCGCCTTCATATCAGACGTGTTTTTATTCCTCACAAAACCCAATCCGTTCCACTGCCTGCATGTCATCAAACAAATAAACAATAATGTTTACCAAACGGCTTTGTTGTACAACATACCCGCTTATTAAAATGGCATCTCATTAGAAGCAGCGAGCAGCCGTTTTTACATGAGATTAATTGGGGGCGGGGAGGGGGGGGGATTTTTTTTTTTTTTAAGTACTTTCTCTTCATTATCATTCTGTCTTGCAAATGGATTCACTGCAAAGGCGATGCATATTCATTTTACAGGAAGCCTGGAAATTGTTCGGAAATGAGCCAAAGGTGGAGCCGACCTGTGCAGAATAATAAACACGCAGCCTGAGCTCTGGAGGTGAGGCAGAGCGGCGGCGTCTGAGGAATACATTCGGAGACCTGCTGAAAACACAACTCTATTGCAGGTAATTAGTTTGAGCCGTTAAAATAAATGAGCGTCAGCTCTGACTGTTTTTTAAGAAGTATTTATTATTAAAAAAGATGTATATAGTACATATTAAAGCATGTATGTGGGGTTTTTTTTGCTGCCAGGTGAGGATTTGGATGCGAGGCATCCTCTTGGCTGCTTCTTTTTGACTCGAGTGGCATTAATAATTCACACAGACAAGCTTTTACTGGTTTCTGATTTTCTATTTCAAAAGGCAGGAGGAAGTGTGCAGCACACTCTCCTGATAGAGTGGTCGAGTTGCACTTTCCTGCAATGAGTAGGGATGATTCTCCCTCTTTTTTTCCTTTTCCTTTGACGTACTATTTTGTATGTGTAATGTGTATATTTCAACATCAGAGGAGCCCACTTGGTTGAAAGCCTGCCCGAGGCTGGGAACCAAACAAAAAGTTTTCCCCTTTTTGCCAAGTTCTGGAGTCTTTTACCTGAGGCAAGATGAAGTACTTCTTCAAAGGCAAAGGGCATCCTTTGTCAGCATCTCGAACTGACAGCCACAGATCCACCTCGAGAGTAATCGCAGACAACCGCTAATCAAAAGAAACGGTCCCTTTGGCTTCACGTCCAAAAAAACAAGAGGCGCAACTTCAGTGAGCCGTAGCGTGCCGTCGGATCCTTCATTAACCTGAGCGGCATCCATCAGCGGAGAAGAAAAGCTCCGGTGGAGGGTTTTTCTCTTCAAAGGCGAGCAATTACGAACATGTCGACATTTGTAGCTCGGCTCGGCAACATTTTGAAAACATCCGAGCCCCGAAAAAAAAACTGCTCAGTGAATGAAAGTAGCCGGCAGCACAAAGCTAGCAAAGTCCTGGAATCTAGCGGGAAACTTCACTGCAGTCTGCAACACCGACAGCGGCAGCGGCAGCGACAGCGGCAGCGGCAGCGGCAGCGGCAGCAGCAGCGGCAGCGGCAGCGGCCCTTCCGAGGCCACACCCCCAAAATACTGTTTTAGGAACGTAAACCACAAACACGGCTATTGTTAGCGCTCACAGCTGTCAAGCTAGCAGCTCGTAGAGGAATATATGAGTGCAAAAGGCTCCGCCCCCTTTCTGACATGACATCAAGAAACCCAGACTTTATAGTTGTTTTGTCATTTTGTAGTCGTTCAGTATCTCTCTGGGTTTTGTGTCTCTCAGTGGTGATTCTTTAAGAGTCGGGTTCTGTTTGTGTAGTTGTTTTGTGTCACGTTGTTACGTTTTGTCTCTTTGTAGCAAGTTTCTGTCTTTTTGTACTCATTCTGAATCTCTTTTTAGACATTTTGTCTCTTTGTAGTCATTTTGAATCTCTTTTGAATCATTATGAATCTCTTTTTAGACATTTTGAATCTCTTTTTAGACATTTTGAATCTCTTTTGAATCATTATGAATCTCTTTTTAGACATTTTGTCTCTTTGTAGTCATTTTGAATCTCTTTTGAATCATTATGAATCTCTTTTTAGACATTTTGAATCTCTTTTTAGACATTTTGAATCTCTTTTGAATCATTATGAATCTCTTTTTAGACATTTTGAATCTCTTTTTAGACATTTTGTCTCTTTTTAGTCAGTTTGAATCTCTTTTGAATCATTTTGAATGTCTTTGTAGTCATTTTGAATCTCTTTTTAGACATTTTGTCTCTTTTGAATCATTTTGATCTCTTGTTAGACATGTTGTGTCTCTTTGTAGTCATTTTGTGTCTCTTCCTGATTGATATGTGTCTCTTTGAGTGACGTTTTGATTGGTCGGTTTAATTACAGGCTTGTGACAGCCACAGATTCCATATTTGTATTATTCCAATTGTAACAAATATAACAAAAAGGGTTACTAAAATACACATCCTTCCATAGCTGGAACCAGACTAATTAACATGTTCACACAGTGCGTGTGTGTGTGTGTGTGTGTGTGTGTGTGTGTGTGTGTGTGTGTGTGTGTGTGTGTGTGTGTGTGTGTGTGTGTGTGCACATAGCAGTCATTACACACATGTAGCAAAGCGTTCCACTCTTTGATTACCGCAGGAAAAGTTTGCCCTCAAACTAATACTAATTGATTTTCCAGAGGACAAAAAGAGGACTCAGACCTGGGAAAATAGCCAATGTCATCTTTGTGGAGACATTCTTAGTCCTTAGCTCTGCACATAAATGTCAAGGAACAGTAAAACACTCGTTAATTAAAGTGTAATTGTGTTACAGTTGGTTCGGTGCCTCATTTACTTCCATCTGATTAACAATAAAAAAAACTGCCACCACAGTCACAGAAGAGAGCCGCATAGACTGACTGAAGGTGTGTTATTATGTCTCTATAAAAGTCATCAGCCCCTCGTAGGGCGCCGGGTCGCGGCCCGGTTCACCGCGGCACCGTTGGCCATTGAGCAGCTCCTCAAGGTTAAAGGTGCCATAAAAATACTTCTCTTGCCCCACAGCACAACATGACTGTAATACACAGTAAAAAGCCTTCAAAAAGTCACTGCGGTTTTATTCAGAGCAAAAGTGCAACATTATCCACCGGTTTTTAAATCCTTTTTCAATCTCATTAGTCGGAGATGGAGGAGAAGGAACTGTAATAGTTGAATTACAGTGAAGGAATTGCCCAATTGCAGCATCATTAAAAAGGCTGCGGAATTGCCAGAGCATTTTTTTATGAGGACCTGGGAGCTGGTTTCTGTCATCACCAATGCCACAGTGTTTTGCATAAGCAAGGTTATAAAATAATGGGCTGATGATGGAAAACTCAAGGTCTGGCCGATGACCGCAGACTGTTGCCGTGGCACAAACAGGGTCGTTAAGGGTGAATAAGTGCAGGCTCAAGTCCCAGAATAGCTAATTATGATATTGGCCGTGCGCTCTTGGAAAAGGCTGCACTTCATCATGTTGTTGGTGGTGGTTAGGTCCAACTTAGGTCACAACTTTTGTTCAATAAATGAAACTGAAACTGAATATCATCCCAGCAATAATAGCACCAATAATAATTGTATACCACTGATATGATCATTTATGAGTACGCCCTTTCAAGGACGAATGAACTTTTAATCGTCCAATCGTCAGGCATGTAAAAATGTAAATAACACATGAATAAACAAAAACAAAAGCAAAACAACAATTCCAATTTTTACAAAATTGCAATTACATAAATATTAAACATTTGGCACATGAGTTTACCAAAAAGTGTAAACTTAGTGTGTTCAAACTTATATAACTCAGTGTCAGCAGCACTTAAAGTGATTCTGACTATTGAGGGAAAAAAGCTTCAGAGTGTTACCTTTCAAAAGAGACCAAGACCATGCATTTACTCCAAATAGTACAGCTTGCAATTTACTTTGGGTATACCTGGATAGGCGTTTTTCGGCAAATTCTACATGTTCTACAATGTTCTACAATGTTAAGAGGTTAATTTGTTGCAACAAAATGTTCCCAGACCCGAGCTGTGAGTCCATTTGCTACCCCAAAGTCATGGCAATAAGTCGATAATGTAATTATTCTTTATGTCCATATATCGTACGGTTATTGGAAAACCTAAAACCATCAATATACCGTCTATAAATCGTACAATAAGTCGATAATTAAAAAATGTTTGAGGTCATGTCCATGTATTGAACAATACATCTAAATGTAACATTTAATACGTCTTAAGAAGAAGAAGAAAATGAGCCATATTTGTGGCATTGAAAGGTGTAAATGTAAGATATTAAAGAATGAAGTCACGTCTGTATCTCATTGGGAATCCTCAAGCATTCCCAGCATGCAGTGAGCTAATCTCCCATACGTACATTACAGTGGTATCAATGTTTCTTTGTCAAAGGGCCTCTTCATCCGTGAAATGTTTGTTTTTGATTATCAAAGGAGAAGCTCAGCTGAGCCGCCCAGTCAGGGCTACTGGAGATAAACGTCTTTTAGCGATTGGCCGTCCCACACGTCTCTCATCAAATATTCATGCCGGGGACTTGGGAGACTTCCGAGGATGCAGGGATGTAAGATAGTCTCCCACCAGACCGGCGCTGGGAAAGGTAGTCGATGTCTCGGCAAAGAGAAGGACTCCGGCGTTGGAGGCTGGCAGGAAACACGAGCTTCTCCTCTGAGGTATCGCGCTCTCCGTCTGCTTGTCTGCTGGCTGATCGCTGTCCAGCATCGCGGGAAGGAAGCGTGTGATCTCTCGGCTCGTGGAGGTTGCTTTGGAAGTGTAAAACTTCAAAGAGTACGGATTGCTTGATTCCAGTGTGAGGTTTAAACTCCGTGGTACAGATTGGTGTCTCGTGCTTGTTCCTGAATGTTTGCCTCCAAAATCCATAGAGGAATATTACTATTATCTATCTTAGCAGCTATTACAGAGGTGTTGATCTGAAGTGCATTTTTTATTTCGAGCATGAGGTCTCTATTCCAACTGACTTTGTTTGTAATTTTAAGTATGTGCTGATTTTGTTAAATTTCGTAAATTTGACCTTAAAACCGTTTTAAATTGCATTTTTTGTTAATGTTATAATTGCAGTACGCTTTGCCTTTGTTTGTTCAAATATTACAGACTATAATGGAAAAGAAAGCGATGATCCTGAGTTTGAAAACATACAGACCCTGAACCAGTTGTGGTTTAAAACTCTGGGTCAGCAGACGAGCTACGGTCGCTAACATGTTAGCAGCTTCCACATTCAGCCGACACAAACTGACGTTGCCGTCCTATTTAAGTCAGGTTTCTAGTCACTATGCTCTCTCTTTATCCTTGGTTTTGGTCTCCACCACCTCCTGGGGTAACTTACTAACTTTCCTTTTCACCATCATTAGCTTCAGTGTTTGCATCCTTTATCTTATACCCACATTCTAAGTGTATCAGACTCAAAATGGCCGCGACGCTAAGTGCTAAGGCGGGAACTTTCACGCGTTGACCGTGAGTCTCGGGCTCTGTTCACACGGTTTCACGCCCCAAGCAAAGATATGTTCATGCAAAGAAAAAATGCATTGAGGTCAGCTGCTGAATCTATTTGAACAAAAACAAATTGAATAGAAATGATAGAAAGGCATCATAAACCATCAAACACACAAACTTTGATTGAAAAGAAACTGGATTATTCCGATTTAAACATTCATATTGATGGCTGAAGAGCAAAACCTTCTATCTGAAAAATACAAAAACAGAAAGAAAACAATACACATATGCAGGGTTGCACTTTTGCTATTGATTTGCTATAAAATTGTGGATTTCTTGGCTGAATTTTTTAAGCAAGAGTTCCTGGCGGCTGAGGAGCGATGGGTCCCAGAAGGCCTTCTCCTGAAATGCCCCGACTTCTATCTTCACTCTCACGCCAAACTCAAATTGAAAAATCTTCAGCCTCCCAGTGTGGTCGAAACTCGTACCCGACACGTCACGGCCGTGGCTGAGTCACATCATTAAAACACAGACGTCTTATCTGGAGTTATTACAGATCTCAGCGGGACCCCAGGAGGCGCTATGGTCCTCTGAGCAAACAGGGTCGGTGGGTTATGGGCACATCGAGTCGGAGGATATGAGTCACAGCTGCAAGCCCATTATTTGATATATAATAATGGAGGTAGTATGGTGGTATGAATCATAGACAAATATATGAGATAATTCAGTGTCAATGCACCACGTTAAAAAACAATATATATCGACGGTCAAAGTGCAAAACCTCCCATCTGCAAAATGATGCAGGAAAAGTGGGGGAAACCTCCTATCTGCACTTTGTGTATTTTTCTTTTTGTATTCTTTAGTATTTTTAGTGTTATGTATCCTTAACAAATAGCAGTCTTTTTCTTTTTTTATCAAAAAAAGTGCATTTTTGTCCTCAAGGTGACTCATATAATTGGTGATTCAGCTTCAGGGTTTATTTCCTCTCACTGCGCCTTTAAATCCACCTGAGTACTTTCAGCCGCTGTGATTTAATGCAAAACCCAGTGAGCTCACATTCAGCTCTTTGGCTGCCCACCCCTCCGCCTGACCAAAAAAACCTCATTCCCTAAGAGCACTTGAACGTATGCGCCGTCACACTGGGTGAAACTGGGCCATCTCATTGTGTCTCCGGTCCCTCGTTGCAACACAGAGACCTTTTCCTTCTCTGAGGAGCCAGAGCCCCGTCCTCCCCTGCACTAAAATGTGTAGGGAGGAGATAGTGCATTCTCATGTTATCTGCCACCGGCCTCTTGCCCCTTCAGCCATTTTCTCATTTCACAGATTTGACCAGGAGGTGACCTTGGCTTTTTAAGTGCTTTTAAGGCAGAGCCAAGTCTCCTCTTCCTGTCTCACAAATGGAGACAGGAAGAGAGTGAGGAGAGGGGATTCTCTTTCCAACCTTTTCTTCAATGGCCCTTTTTTCCCCTTTCATGCCCGTAGCCATCCGTCCAGTTTTTTTTAATGGCATAGACATGATGACAGGCTGTTGTCTGCTAATTCTAAGTGGGTCTGCGCTTTTTAATGTAGAAAATGGCCCCCAGGAGAGCGGCGGCATATGTTTACAACACATGACGTCAGGCACAGAGGACGGTCAGACGCACATCTATTAGCCCAACGTGGCGCTGCACAGAACTAATTGGACATCTTCGTTCCCCAGAGAGCACTTTGCAGTACTCAAATACTAAGCATCTCAGATTCAAGTCATAATTCATAGCTGCATCTTCACACCCTCACACAAGGCGGTACGGGGACAGAGACGGAGGCCGCATGCGAGGACGCGAGCTGATGAGAAGGTATCGATACGATTTATTGTGAAAGGAAAGGACAGACGGAGTGGATCTGGTCTGTGCCTCCGTCAGGGTGGAAGAGAGTAATTACGTTCTCCGTTTCGGTCGGGACTCTGGTCCCTCTGGGTTTTTTGTTTCCTAAATATCGGAGCAACTCAACCCCCGTGCCGCAGCGCTTGATTGGTTCATGCTTTTCTTCTGCGGTGCAAAAGCTCAGAGAAATCAAGCTCATTCCGAAACGCCTCCTTCTGTTAAATGAAGTCAAGTAACTTTGAAGAGGAGATTGAACTCGTCAGACTAGTTTTAATACAGCGTACCTTTTACTCTTACTCTGTAGTGTTTTAGAGACAAATCATGACTTTTTCTCTGGTTCACGTGGACACATTCAACTCACTTCTTCCCTTCATTTATTATTTAGTGCATACATGATCCATTAAGAGGTACGGTGGTCAGCTGGTCTCCGCTATGCGACACGATAGCTGGTCCCAGGTCTGCTGGCGCGCCGTCGTTCTACCGCAGCCTGGCGTCTGCAGGTTCTCAGGTTCTACCGCAGCCTGGTGTCTACAGGTTCTACTGCAGCCTGGCGTCTACAGGTTCTACCGCAGCCTGGCGTCTACAGGTTCTACTGCAGCCTGGTGTCTACAGGTTCTACTGCAGCCTGGTGTCTACAGGTTCTACTGCAGCCTGGTGTCTACAGGTTCTACCGCAGCCTGGCGTCTACAGGTTCTACTGCAGCCTGGTGTCTACAGGTTCTACTGCAGCCTGGTGTCTACAGGTTCTACTGCAGCCTGGTGTCTATAGGTTCTACTGCAGCCTGGTGTCTACAGGTTCTACCGCAGCCTGGTGTCTACAGGTTCTACTGCAGCCTGGTGTCTACAGGTTCTACTGCAGCCTGGTGTCTACAGGTTCTACTGCAGCCTGGTGTCTACAGGTTCTACTGCAGCCTGGTGTCTACAGGTTCTACTGCAGCCTGGTGTCTACAGGTTCTACTGCAGCCTGGCGTCTACACGTTCTACTGCAGCCTGGCGTCTACACGTTCTACTGCAGCCTCGCTTCTACCGGCCTACGAGCCCTGACGTTAAAAGAACATCCTCAGCAGCCAATATTTAAAGACAAATCAACATTGTACTGCACAAACACAAACACAAACACAGACAGGTGACTAGTCGTGCTGCACTGGGTCGTGATATAGAGACAGAAGAGTGGAGACCACATTGTGCACTCGGGAAAAGAAAGAAAAGTTCTCAGTAGAAAAGCTGACATTTCGTGTGGACTTCACGATGCGTTCCACCCTCAGACGGTCTTCCTCCGCTCAAAGTGGAGAAGTGAACACATCTGTATTTAATAGGTGCTTAACGGTGAAACATCGCAGCGTTATCTCCTAATGAGTCATCTGATGAGAGAGATTTCAGGAAGATGAGACTAATCTGATCACTTCTCTCTTCGTATTGTGCTCATGTGGTTGGAGAGAGACCGGGATGTGACCTGTGACCGTCTGGGACTTAAGACTTATGATCAAACTGTAGGACACTGTATTTTTCTTTCATGCAAATAATTTGCTGATTTATTTGCCAAATTATAATATAATATGGGAGACAAGCAAAGAATGAAAATAAATGTACTTGGTGTACTGAATAGAGTATTGTAATATTCAGATAGAGACTATATGGTGTGTATGTGGCATGTTATCTAATCAGGAGATGATGCGTCATCACAAATATATACCTATAAGTCCAGTCATACATACGTCAGATATTTAAAGTAAACATAAATAAAAAATGTATCCTCTTTTTATAAAGTAACGGTGCTTTTACTAGAGGACATTTTCTGTCCCTCCGACCTTAAAGCGTAAACATGGAGACGACGTCCTCGGTCTTCAGGCGACTCTTTCCACCCCAGAGCCTCTCAGCAGTGGCGTCGCATGTTGCCATTGAGCTCTTTTTGATTTGTGGTTTGTGTGTCACGATAAATGCAGTCCCCCTTTTGTTCAGACCGCTGATGGGACGGCGTTAAGGATGGGCTCGTCCAGAGATGGCACAAGTCTATAAATGATACGGGAGCTTTTCCAGCCAAGTCAGTGGACACCGAATAGTGGAGAGGGGGATTAGGAGGAGGGGGATTGGGGCCGATCTGAGGAAAGCTCATAACAATCACATTTCAATTACGGAAACAGGCTGGATGATCTGGGCGATGCGTGCCGCGGTAGTGAAAGGGTCCGCCGCCTTTTGTTCCAACTGTTTTGATGCCTGATTGCTCTGAAGGTAGCATCAACGGGGGTTGGCAAACGCTCGCCGTTTCACGAGAACCTGCTCCAGCCTGCGCCACCTGTGCCGCTTACTGCTGCTCCGAGGCAGAGAGAGAGAAAGAAAAATGAACAAGCCCTAATGCTGATGAATTGGGAAAGCTCCGTCGACGTCTCCAACCCATCCTAGAAGGAGAACGAGGCGCTGTGGAGGCGAGGAGGCTGAGTAGAGAAAAGGCTGGGTTGTTTTTTCCACTTTTCTTTACGCTCTAAAGGCCTGTCTTGCACACAGGAACCTTATGGGAGAGCAGCTGGAAGGGCCGACTGCCTGCTTCTCCCTCGAGGGCCACGGTGGTGGTGGTGGTGGTGGTGGCGGTGGGGGAGGGGAGGAAAGAGAGTGGCGCACTTGGACAGCGTGTCCATGGGGAATGCATCACAGTCAACACACACACACACACACACACTCTGTTCCCTCCGCAACACCTCCTCCCATTAGAACGAGTGAGCTCGATCTCTTTAGGGAAACCGTCCGGCCTTCGAAAGTTTGACAAATCGGTAGCAGCGCACCGGGCTCCCGGGACGACTTCATGACCAAGAGGAAATTTAAAAAAAAAGGCAAAAGTAGGAGTTTGTGTCGTCGCCCCTTTGGAAGATCACCGTTTCGGAGATGATCGGCTGCCGCGACACACACTTTACAGGAATTACACGCCGGGAAACGCGGCTTTCAGGCATTAATTTACCACGCGGCGCGTCGATAACAAATCCCCACTGCGTCCCAATAATTAAGATGATTTCGGTGTTTCCATAAAAGGGCCGTGGATGCTTGACGAGGGTCGCCAAGTCTTTGTAGACGACGGGTTCCTTTGTGCGCTATAAAGACGTCGTAATTGGTAAACCGTTTGACCAATTTTGAGTTATTAACGAAACAGGCATTTCATAATACAGGGATTTATTATTCCGTCCTGCGTCACAATTTTGTTATCAACAAAAGCCTTTGTTACTCTCGGCTTTTTTATCGAGATAGAAAATCCATTGAAAGTGGCTAAAGGCCCGACACAAAGCAACTGCTGAATCCCGGCAAATCTGCAGGCTTAATTGATTATTTGTGCAGAGCTGTATATCTGCGAGGTGCAGGATACCCGGGGGAAATAATGTAAAACAGATAACAAGATGAAATGAGGGAGAATTGCTTTCTGCTACCCATTTTATTAATCTTTTCCCCTTTTTTCTTATTCACAATGAATTTTCCCATCCAAGTTTTTTCCCCCCATTACAGCGACGCAGCTTCACATTTTAAAAAGCGGCGCGGCCTAAATGGAAAGCCGGGAGTTGATTCAAGACGGCGAGAAAAGTGTTTGTTCAGAGGCTATTTTGATTTCGGAATAACGCATTGGAGGAACTCAACGCTGTGTGTACCTGAGAATATTTTATTTGCAAATCTTATCTTCATTATTCTGCCTCTCAGTTTCCGGCCGGCATTCAAAGGAATGAATTTATTATGCTGATATCATACACAACGTTTTCTTTTTTTTTTTTTTTTTAAAAAGCAATCTCTTCAGGTTTGCAGGTATCCTCACATTGTGGTTTCAAATATCTTTGAGAGGAACAACCTTGGGAAGATGGGATGTTCAATCAGCGGACAACTCGACTCACGTCTGCGCCGCTCGGCTCAGTCCTTACTTTTGTTTTGTTGTTTTTTACCCATTCACTCTTGCTCTTCGCTCCCCATTCATAGCACTCCAAAAAATACAATAATAACAGTGGTATCGTTGGCATGCGGGAGGATGGCTTCCACTCGGCGGCAATCAAGCCATTACGAATGACGAGGGAATGGACGGCCTTTTGTTTCGTATTGTTTGGCATTTTTTTCGCTGTGATATAGAATTCCTGGCATTTGGTTGCACATCAGGCCAGGCCATAATTGCCTTCTCCTCA
The DNA here is from genome assembly GCF_910589615.1 of Taurulus bubalis. Taxonomy (NCBI): domain Eukaryota; kingdom Metazoa; phylum Chordata; class Actinopteri; order Perciformes; family Cottidae; genus Taurulus; species Taurulus bubalis. The sequence goes on along the minus strand of NC_136597.1, from coordinate 26,556,992 downwards.
CTGGGGAGCTCCTTGTTTTCCATTTTGAAGTCTGCCTCTGTCAGATTTCACCATTAGAGAGGGGGAGCAGGGGGAAAGAAGACAATTCCTGGATCCGTCATCTCCTGGGCTGCCAGGGACGTATGGAGGACATGGAGGGTGAATCCAGGTATAGCTTGCCAAGCTACTTTTTTGCCTGCAACCTGGAAAAAAATATGTAGTGCAAGCAAAAGGCATAAAAACTAGGTCGTACTGTATCTCGTATTGAATCGATTGCATGATTCATTTATTAGTTAGTCATCAAATGTGGGATGATGTCACCCACTTTGATCGTCAACCGATTGGATTGGCCAATATCGGCAGTTATTGGCCCCATAGCTATGGGTTAGAATGGGGTACATAATGTGTGTATGTACACTACCTTTTCAGCTTCTTCGCAATTTCTCTCATGGAATAGCCTTCATTTCTAAGAACAAGAACAGACTGGCGAGTTTCACATGAAAGTTCTCTTTTTGTGGCCATTTTGAGAGTAAAATGAACCCACAAATTCTGATTAATTTAATGTTTATTCATTGAACAAAACAGTGCTTTTCTTTGAAAAATAAGGACATTTCTAAGTGACCCCAAACTTTTCAACGGTAGTGTACCGTAAAAGTCGGGTTACAAGCCGCTCCTACCTCCGGTCAGTGTCCCTGCTGTAGCAAGCTAGGAGCATAGAAGCAACGCTAGCTAGCACTGCTGCAAGCTCCCCGCTGCTACTGCCCGCGTCCCCTCTGCCCAAATCGGGTGTCGAGCCTGGTCCCGCTACCTTCGGTGGTTTTCGGGGAGCTAGCGGAGCGCTAGCGGAAGTTAGCGGGTAAGTAACGGAGCGCTAGCAAGAGCCCCAGCCGGCTACAGCGGGCAGCTAACGGGGACACTGACCGAAGGTAGTAGTGGCTCGTAACCCGACTTTTACTGTATATGTGTATATATATATACATATATATATATATATATGAGTAGGTTCGGAAGACTTGAGCATCTATTTACATGGTTGATCACTGACAAACAAACAAGATGACGATGTAAGGCGCGGACCTCTTGTGACCTTGGTAATGATGGTAGGAGCGACAAGTCCACGTAGGGAGGAAGTCGGGTTGGTTGGACGGGTCAAACAAACACAGGACCCTCACCCAGGAAACCGCTTTTCCGTGTCTTCAACATTGACTTACTTTACCATATTTTTTACTTTACTTACGTACTTGGATTTAAATCCAAACCAACATCTTTTCCTAAACGCTAACCAGGAAGTGTTGTAGCCAAAACCTAGAGTTCAATTCATAACTGTCAGCTTTCACAACATGGTCGGCTTCACTAGTGCATTTTACTTATTTTTCATATAAAAGGTAAATTAAATATAATCAGACAAAACTAGCTGCTTGAAGACGCCTCCGTGGGACTCTGGGAACTTGTGATGTGCATTGTTTTGCTATTTTCTGTCATTTTAAGAGTGAGTGATTTAACAAAATAATCCAAATAGATTAAATAGATTTTGAATTGTTGCTGCCCTAAAATTATGACAAAAAAAACATCTGAATTCTACGCTTCTGTAATAGGCAGTTTGTAGAAAATGTTAGGAACATTTGTTTTTCATTGTCTTCATCATACTAGTCTACACAGAGCCCTTCATGTAATTTTCCTATTCCCTCGCTTCTCGTTTTAATTCCCTTGTTGCGCTCGTCTTCCTGCACAGCAACATAACAACATAATAACCCTCAGCTCGCTGTGACGTCAAGGATTGATGGGCAGAAGATTTCCAGCTGAGAGTCGTTTCCAAACCCCGAGGCACAAAACAACCAGGAGATAGTTGCCTTGGAGGGTTTGTTTGTTTTTACCCTTTCTGGGGCGTACTTTCCATCTCATCTCTTCAAAGAGCAACTGTAGTAATAAGCAGAAGGAAATCTGGCTCTTAGCGTCTGCTGTTACATAAAAAAAAAGAAAACAACAAAAAGCAGAGAATATTGAATTAAGAAAATGCAAGCTTTGAGGAATCTTGATCAAATTGAACATTTTAGCACAAGAATGAAAATGTAATTAATTTGCAAGGCCCTTACGGCTAAAGCGCTCTGCTTTTGTCACAGCGTTGTTGCCGCCGAGCTCCTTTATGTCAATCTAACGCGATTTAGCCTCCTTACTGAGAGCGCGGGTTGCAGGAGGAGTCCGGGACAGACGGCTGATACGAGTTAAGTGCAAGGCGCTGCTGCTGGGTAATATATACGCGGGCGGAGAGGCAGTGTTGTGGTTTATTTGGTCCAGTTCACACACACACACACAGTGCATAATGGATATTTAACGGCCCCGGCCTGTTGGAAGTGTGCCGTGTCCTGAAATGGTGCTGGGGACATCTGAGGGAGTGTGTGCCTGCCAGGATGACACACCCATTAAAACACACTTAGTCCATTTCACTGCTCTGGATTCATGCCACAAGACCGAACACAACACATGCATGCCTCTGTCTGGTTAATGGATGCTCTCAGTGAATCCATACCATCACCCATATGGCTATATATACCTTAGGAGACACGGTAGACTGGAGATAGGGATGATGATTTTTTATCTAGGCTAGCTAGGTAGTTTCCCAGCTGCGCCTTGCCCAGGATGAGCGTCTCATCCTCTTCCTGCTCTGAGCACATACTGAATTATTAAAATAAGAAAGGCGCCTTTGCTTTGTCTTGTATCATCAGGATCTCCGCCCAAAAAACGCCAATCTGAGAGATCAACTCCCTTCTAACACGATGCAGAGAAGCGGTGTAAATTGTAGCTCTCCCACTGGATCGCGCGAAAAGAACACCATTTAGTTTTATTGTAGGTCGGGGGACTCGGCGTAGCTTTGTGCCGAAGGAAAGAGCTGCTGCCGAGTTCTCACCAAACACGCTGAGAGGCGAGAGTTACGTGAGCCGGGGTGTCGGGAAGACTCTCGTCACGTACAAAACGATGGTAAAGTAAGTCTTCTGGGTTTCATAGGACCTGAACAGCGGCCTCCTGGGTGAAAGTCATAGACTGTGTAAGGAAGAGGAAGTAGTCAACGTGACGTCGCCCATTGGTTCGTGCTTCGCGTTGTATTTTCGCCGAATCATCCCATCGCCATCTTGGATTACGGTCGTCACCAAGTTTTTTCAACCAATGAACGGAAGTTACCATATTTTGGTAAGACGTCGCATACATTCTGCTTTATGGTCTGTTTGACTCTAAATGAGCATAATGTACTAAATGAACATCATGCTGTATTGAAGAAGACTTGAAACTAGAGATTGAGACATAAACTCATGTTTACAATGTTTACTGAGGGACATGTATACACATTTATAATTTGTTTTGACAATTGCATCAGTAGCATCTTTATTTCACATACAGACACAGGCCTTAAATACTCTCTTTAAATCTATATTTAAAAGGTATATCAAAATGCAGCCACTGACCATTTCACAACAGATTTGCAGCAGAAAAAAAAACTGCTAAACGTAGCAATACTGATGATTCCTGGAAAAATTAAACCACACTGGGTTGAACATTGCACAGAAGAGGCCCGCAGTGGACGGACATGTTAAATTTAGTTTTCAAGAACACACAAAGAGGTATTGACTGGCCCGACTCCCAGGTGAGGCCGCCTCCCGGTGCAGGTGATCGGTGTGTGTGTGTGTGTGTGTGTGGTCATCGAACCGAGCTTAGAGGTAGTTTGTATTCTATTAGCAACCTCTGGGGGTTTTGCAGCAGTAGAACAAAAACAAAGCTGATGCCTAATTACTGGCGAAGAAAGGAGCAAGCGCCATTGTTGCGTCTGCAGGCTGCTACTGCTGCTGTTTATAGGCGTTTATCTCCTGCAGCCGGTTGCAGTTGTACAGTTTTCTGTGAGGACTTGCCAACGGTGGTGTGACTGAGCCTGAATGTGTTCCTCTGCTGCTCATAAGCCTCTTGATGTGCATACGGCTCTGAGCATCTGATGGACATTGTGATCGCGTTTTCTCTGGGTTTGGTACGGGGAGATGATTTAATGACAGGTTAAAGGGTATAAACCGATTTACAATGTGAGTTGATAAGTTTATGATGATTCTGCAGGCCAGTAGGAGATGTTTACCCATGATGTTGTCCCCGCCTCATAGTGCATTGCCTTTAGGGGGAGGGAAGTGAAAGATAATGTACCATTACGTCCTTCCAACATTCCATTCATATTCCCGAAAGTCCCGAAATGAAATCGATTGTTTTTTTCTCAGGGACACGAATTGTACATTGTTTCAAAGTTTTTTTGCGAGACGGCATTCCGTTAAAAAAGGAAGTTCGGTTTCAGGCAACAAAATGACTTAGCTAGGTTAACTTAACCTTCTGAGTTCTAATTCTCTAATAATAATATTTTTTTGTTTTTTTTAAATCACTTTTATACCATATTTTGATCATAACATCCAGCATGATATGAGCAAGATTCCCCAAAAATGCCTCTTCGAGATGTCCCCAGTCAAAAAACTGTGTCGTTCGGTTAAAAAATAGAAAAGTTACTTATTTTATGCCAAAACTGTGTCAGATTCAGGCATGTTGGGTATTGAAATGTGCAGCAGCTTCCGCATGTGCTAAATGACACGGTTTCAGAAATGTGGGCGGACCAGGAAGGCCTCAGGACTCATAGACGCCTGCCGAAAAAAAACTGAAAGGTAGTAACACTTGTAGATGTTACAGGCGTGCTAAAGACTGGTGTGTCTCTCCTGCTCATCTCCTTTTACTCCACTCACTCCAACCATCTCCTGCTCCAACGTAATTTATAGCTTCAATTAATCGGGACATTAATTAGTTGTTTACAAGAAAGCTCCAACGAAAAAACATCTTTTGAAATCTGGTCTGTCCTTCATTTTGCTAATTCAAGGGTTCTTGTGTGGTTGTGTATGAAGCAGAACCCAAGCTTTTAAAGGATGTTGAATTAATTAAGATAACATTATGAACTGGTTGCAGCTTCTTAAATGAGTGGCTCTGTTGTTTTTCAAACAGGAGACAAACACCAGTTTCATGAGTGAAGGTCTCCTTGTTTACAGATTCAGGCGACGTCGTCCTCCTGTGTGGATCTACAGTTGGATTAAAAACTTAGAAACTTGAGTAAAAAACAGAAAATATGCTCCCTCAAAACCTACCTGACAATTCAGTTGTTATGGGAAAATATGTTTCATGCCATTTTTCTCAATTATTTTTTTTAGTTTTAAGAAATGAAATGCTTGATAAATTAAAATATAATTAATATCAATCGATAGAATAATAATTAGAAGTTTTACACTCAAATATTTTCTTTTTTCTATGGCCTACAAATCTTATATAAAATCAATTTGTTTTTTATTTTTAAGAAAAAAAATGCTTGATAAATTAAAATATAATTGATATTAATTGATAGAATAATAATTATAAGTTTTACACCCTAATGGTTTCAATTTTCTGATTTTTTTCTTAAATAGAAATGTAGCTGAATTTAAAATCACATTTCTCTTGAGTGATGGACATCACAACAAGGAGGAGTAATCTCTCTGATAAGAACCGTCTCTTTTTGACCGTTGCAGCATAAGAATGTATTAAAAATGCTCAACAGCTACAAATACCAGGAGAGTTGGGAACAAATCCAGCGACCAAGTGGTGCATATTTTCATGGTTATCATTGAAGAAACATTTAATTGCATCAGTAATCCATTGTTTGCCTTATCAATATCCTTCATGTCCTGCAGGGCCTTTTAGTAATCAGTGGATTTGGTCCACCTCTTTCCCTGATGAGGAACAACACAAACACACATCATTAGAAGTCTGTTAGAATGATTATGATGCTCCTGGAAGATAATCACGTCGTACACGGCCACGCGGTCCTAAAATTAATTCCTCCACAATCTGTTGAGGCTTGACAGAAAAGGCGCTTTATTGGCGCCGGACGCTCAAGCGGTTTGTGTGTTGCTCCTCCTGCAGATCCCAGTGAGGTGAGCAGCATGCGGCTGCTGTGGAAATCCCTGGACAAGATGAGGTGTCTGAGGAAACGCTCCACCATCCCCTTCCTCGGCTTCCTCATCACCTTCCTCCTCTTCCTCAACCTCTACATTGAAGATGGCTACGTGCTGGTTAGTGCATGTTTCTCCACTTTGTGTTTGTGTCAGGGTTCTTACGGTCATGGAAAACCTGGAAAAGTCATGGTATTTTAAAACGGTTATTTCCAGGCCTGGAAAAGTCCTTGAAAAAAATAAAATCCCCAAAGTTTAGTAAAAGTCATGTAAATGTGTTATATTCATATGTTCATGACGTTCATTTACGCTGAGTTTTAAATAATGAATATGCTTTTTAAAGAAAGACGCTCAAAATATAAGCAGGCATACATACAGGCATCTATATAAATGTTTATTCTTTTAATCAAACTATTGTCTCATGCATTTGTTTTTTCTCACCGAGATTTTACAAAATGTTTAGTCATGGAAATTTGGTTTAAAGTCATGGAAAAGTCATGGAAAACCATTGGTCAACATGTGTATGAACCCTGTTGTTTTCCCTTTTAATGTCTCAACAACACATTTAAACAAATATGTGTTCTTGCACTTTTCTTGTTCTTGTCCCTTTTTTTTATAATTGCTTGTTTTAAAAAGGAAACGTGTTTGCATTTTTTATAACATGGACCCAAGTTGAAATCATGGTTTGTTTCTTATCCACTAGGCCATCAACACCCCGGTGATCTCAGTACATCATCTGTGTTTGTTATTTAAATTATTAAGAGATAGTCTGGTGCTTTTCTCAGGTCCATTTTGTGAGCTTTGCAAACAGCCTGTCAGGCTTTTTGGACTCCTTTTGTCTCCAAACACTACGTCAAAACACATATTGTCTCAAGTTTCTACAGGATGTTAGAGACAAGTAAAACAAGCTCCTGTTGTGTTGTTCCTGTTGTGTTGCAGGAAGGAGGCAAACGGCAGCTCAGGGAAACGTCGGTCCATCCTTCGAGCGCAGAGCGATACGTTCACACATTCAGAGACCTGAGTAATTCCTCTGCAACCATTAATGTCACGTATCGTTATCTCGCTGGCACCCCGCTGAACCGCAAGAGTAAGTTTAATGTTTGTTTAAAGATAAATTTGCATCCACTGTTTTCATGAGCATGGGGGAGTCACAGGAAGTCCCACAGCGGCTGTGAGCGCGAGCGGGGAAGAGGAGCTCAAACTTAGAAATCTGCGACGTGGGGGTTTAAAGCGCGGCAATAAAATGCAACTGCTCCATCGAGACCTTTTTGCCTCAAAATTAAGAAGCACTCCTCCTCTCAGGAACGCCTCGGTTTAGTCGCCAAGCATGATATTGTACTTCAAATGAGCAAAAAACCCTAATTTAAAGGTCTTAGCCATTAAATGTTTTCCAGGACTAAATATATGTATTAATCACTGGTTCTAAATCTGTAAAGCATTTTGCATTTTATTCCCGATTGAAACATTTATCAAACAATGCAATACTAGCTTTCTGACAGCGGTACAACTATAAATGTCATTCTTCCGAATTTGCAAAAAAAGTTGCAAAAGGGTTTCCATAAGAATTGACCTGGACTGGTTGAACATTTTGCAAACTGTGGTTTCCCATGTAGACACGAGCGTATAATCAGTATAACGAGCAAACAAAGTCCACCTAGGGCGGGCGGGAGGGGCAGAAAAGGGGTAAAAACAAGACTTTCCCCCAGGAGATTGCTGCTTGTTTACTTAAGCTTAGCAACATTAAGTAATGTAAAGTAAGAAAGTTCGCTAAGGGCGGTTGTTACATCATCATTTTAACTCAAAACATGATCTTTATCTAACCTCAACCAAGTAATTTTGTTCCTAAACACTTCACGACATTAACCACACGTAACGTTTGATTTAAGACTGATATGAAACTTATTTTTGGTTTAGAATCGTTGACATGTAGCGTCTCCCGTGGTTTGCAGACACTTAGAAAGCAAGGAACTGCATATTTTCTGTCAAACTACCATTCCCAAAGTCCCATTTGCACCTAAATTACAGCTAAAGTGTATTGTCTTCGGGTCACTCTTGAGTTGCACATGATTCCTCTTCTCCGGCTGGCATTGTATGACCATACAATATAGCTCAAATTGGCCATTTGAAAGCATTTCTGTTTGCATCTTGATATCATGACACGCTCGTTTCTGTCCACAGAGTATCTCACCATCGGTTTGTCGTCTGTCAAAAGAAAAAGAGGGAACTACCTTCTGGAGACGATCAAGTCCATCTTCGACCAGTCCAGTTACGAGGAGCTCAAAGAGATCGTGGTCGTGGTCCATCTGGCGGACTTTGACCTGGTCTGGTGCGAGAACCTGGTGCAGGAAATCACCAGGAAGTTCGCCCACCACATCATCGCCGGCCGCCTCCTGGTGATCCAGGCCCCGGAGGAGTACTACCCGTCTCTGGACGGGCTGAAGAGGAACTACAACGACCCAGAGGACCGGGTCCGTTTCCGCTCCAAGCAGAACGTGGACTACGCCTTCCTCCTCAACTTCTGCACCAACCTCTCTCACTTCTACGTGATGCTGGAGGACGACGTGCGCTGCTCCAGGAACTTCCTGACGGCCCTGAAGAAGGTGATCGCCTCCAGGGAGGGCTCCTACTGGGTGATGCTGGAGTTCTCCAAGCTGGGCTACATCGGGAAGCTGTACCACTCCAGGGACCTGCCGCGTCTGGCTCACTTCCTGCTCATGTTCTACCAGGAGATGCCCTGCGACTGGCTCCTCATCCACTTCCGGGGTCTGCTGGCCCAGAAGGACGTGATCCGCTTCAAGCCCTCGCTGTTCCAGCACATGGGCTACTACTCCTCCTACAAAGGGGCCGAGAACAAGCTGAAGGACGACGACTTCGAGGAAGACTCCGTCGACATTCCCGACAACCCTCCCGCCAGCATGTACACCAACATCAACGTCTTTGAAAGCTACGACGCCACCAAGGCCTACAGCTCCGTGGACGAGTATTTCTGGGGAAAGCCTCCTTCCACGGGAGACTTCTTCATCATAGTATTCAACAAATCTACCAAAATTAGTAAAATTAAGATCGCGACCGGTTCTGACGACCGACAGAATGACGTTCTTCACCACGGAGCTCTGGAGGTCGGAGAGAAACTGGTTGGGACTAAAAAAGGGAAACAGTGTTCCTCTTATATCACATTGGGAGAGTTTAAAAACGGGAACATTGAGGTGCAAGATGTAGACCACAAAATCGCCTTTGACATTGAGTGCGTCCGCATTGTGGTGACAGCCAGTCAGAAAGAGTGGCTCATCATCAGAAGTATAAGCTTATGGACTACACAACCCCCCAGCCAATAAGGACTGGACACAGAGACTCTTAGTGTGTCTTAGAGGCAAAAGGTTTGTATTAGTATTATTTAATAACGTATGTATTTCCAGGTTTATTTATTCATTTTATATGTATTTATTGATACTCATTTTTGATTGCCAAATCAATCTATAGTTTTTATACCTGCAAGTTGTAACCTTAGTGGAGCATCTTCCCAGTCAGTCATTCTTCAGGACTGTTCAGCTGACCTCAAAGTATTCATGAACGGATGTTTTTCTCAAATGTTCCATGAGCTTTTATTTATTCCCGATCTCGATAGCTGTCCTTAACAAAGGGCTGGGCGATACCTCTGTTGTGTTTCACCAATTTGTTTGTGATGTTATAAGGATACAATCATGTTCTGGTATTGTTTTTACAACATTCCTCTGTACAAATCCTACGAAAAGACCAAAAACCAACAATGATCCCACATCCAAGTATCGCCATGCAGACAAAGTCTGATATCTCTTATTCCTTTGTGCCACTGACCTCCAAGGTTGTCCAAGAACTATTGGAACCAGTGACTATTGAACTATTGGAACCCTTTTCATTGGGCGACATGCAACTTCATTACAATAAACGAAGGCACTTTAGTACATTTTGAGTCAATCTCTCATACAAGGGATACCACCAATACGCCAGTGGGTATTAATCCACAGCTGTTTCAGAAGAAATGAATGGGCTGAGATCCACAGGCAGGGAAGGGAAGTCAAAGACTACTCTGAGATGGAACAACACATTTTAGGGTTTGTGTTTTTTCATGGGATTTGTTGGCATTAAAAAAAAAACCATATAGAATCACACCAGCCTTTTCCTTCTAATGGTTCCAAGCTAATATAATTGAAGTTGAGGAAGGTTTTGTTACATGCATTTAGAACATGTTGTCTGGTGTAAAGTGTAACCCTGAACCACGTTTCATGGCATTAAACCAGCACAGTTGCCAGGAAAAAGATATCGCACAGTACGTTCCACACAAAGGAGACGATGAATGTGGGCGTTGTTGCATTCAGTCGGAGCAAGTGATGTAATATACATCAAGCAACCGTTATTGAAGGTTATGTAGTATAATAAAGAGTGTAACAAGCAACAAAGATAGTTCAAAGAAACACTGGACTTTCACCCAGGACACCACTGTTCCTGTCCCGTGTGGAACCAAAAGGTAGACGTTGACTCTACACCTGTTGTTACGTAAGATCGTCCGCCAAAGATGGTTTATGATTATTTATGCTGGTTAAGTTGCGTTGTTGGGCTATTATTGTGACACTTCTTTTGTTCTATTCTGGAGCAATCGTTTCCCAATGTTAACCACGCGTCATTGTGTGTTTCTGCAGGTGTCGTCGAGGTTAATATGAAACGTATGTATGGCTCAAAAACATAGACATTCAACACATCACGTGCTTTGCAGAAATTTACAACGCCGGCAATATTTTTCTGGCGACTGGGCTGATTGAACATCAATTTAATCATTTTGAATCACGATAGATCCGGATCGTTTTGTTAATATGATGAAATCCGTTGTCCCCGTATTACCCAGCCCTACAATACCTTGACAACATATCATTCATTAATGGACGATGCAATGAACCAATTATGTAGGAATGTTTTGAAAGGTGCTGATTTATGTTAATTTCATTATAATTGACCGCTGTTTCTCCTCTAAATATTACAAACCATTGATAATCTATTAATCTATGAACCGTCCAAATAAAGCTATTGCGACTCAGTTTTGCAAAAGCTTAGCACTGGGACTTCTCTCTCTCTCAGAGTTCCCATTTGGCTCTTAACTATTCCCCTTCCTTGAAACCCCACCAGGAAAGAGTCAAAAGGTCATCGCTGCCTTGAATAAGCATCATGTCTCACATAACTTTTGGCAAGTCTGGAATATTCCTTCCCGATGTAATCATCTTCCCCATTGTGTGGGCGGCGCTGAGCCCCGGCGTTACAGTGTGTTCTGTCAGCGCTGCTGACGGGAGAACAATGTTTGTTTTCACCCATCTTCTCCTCCCAGATTAGATTGCAGTGAAGAATGGGCCAGGTCTGCTCTTAGGTCGCTCTCTTTTTTTCACCACAGCACAATTTCCCCCTCAGTAAATTGGTCTGTGTTTGCCTCACGCTCGACACCAGCACAAACAACATCTCCTGGCCCGAAGCTACAGAACCTCACTTCGCTCTTTCCCCCTCCCAATGTTGCGCTCTCGCAACTCCGATGTTTCCGCGTGTGATCTTTGCTCTCGCTTCACGCCGTCGCTTTGGGGGAAACGTCCTTGGCTTTTCCTCTTTGATGTGTCCATCATTTCTTCAACTCCCACCTTGCCCCCGTGTTGTTTAACAGCAAACATTTGCCAGAATTAACGCCGCGCATATTAACTGATGATCACCGTGATGCTCGGAGCGATCCAGATTTTAAAAAACAACCTCGTCACTTTCCATGTTCGTGTAATTATGAACGCGTCAGCGGGCGATGTTCGGCGACAGATTAGCTCCCCGCATTGGAGCGGCGTCGAGGAGTCACTCAACGATGCAATAAAGAGGTAAATGTTTACATTACGCCGACGTTCTGCAGGAACACGAGGAGGAAGGCAGGTTGTCATTAAGCATGCTGCGGCGGCGCCGTAACGCTTTGTTCGGCTGTCGCGATAGCCACCTGTTCCCTGTTCTCCCTCAAGGTCTTGTTCCGTGTCACAGATCGAGGCCTTTTGCAGATTGGCTTGTACCGCCACCTCGAAATCCTTCCTCAGCAAATCCCCCCTGTGCTATCTGAAATGAAATTAGAATGCCCCACCGCAAGCAGCATGTAGCTCATTGTTTTTCCCTTCAGCATTTCCCTTTGGAAAGTCGCTATTCATTTTGGTGAATGATTCCGTGACCTGCATGGATCAGGCGGCAGCGGGGGGCGGGGCTCAATGAATGGCTGATCCTCGGGAAAAACACAATCTACAACCGTGCGTAGTCTTCTTTGTGACGCCAATCCAGCCCGGCATTACACCTGCTTACGAGCTATAAACACATGGTGTCACTGCAGGGCAGTTAGCGCTTTTACAAGCGTGATGGATGGGCTCTGGAGAAGGAGAGCTATCGTGCTGCGAGGCCGACACTTCCGGGAGGAGAAATTGCCGTCTGATCTTTATTTGAGAAATAAGACGGCGGCCAAAACGAGCCGCGCGCTGCAGATTGATGGACAGATTTACATCTCGGGGGGATAACAACAAAAGCTGCATAAATTCCTCAACTGGATGTCAGTAAAGTGCTGCGCGCAGCATCGTTCCTCTGCTATTGGCAGAATGTTTGGCAAACCACAATCCATACTGGCGCCTCGAGTGAACAGCGTGTGCCGGATCAGTCACACTGTACATTTCACTGACTACTAAAAGGATGTTTTTCCCCCCTCTTGTTTAGTACTTACAAGCAAATAAATGGCCAATTTCCACGTCCACTTGTCAAGAATTACAATCTGTGTGATGGGAAAAAGGGGCAGAGGTGTGTGACTCACTTGCAGGAAGGTAACTGTGGAAGTTTGTTTAATTATAATCGGCTGCGATGCCGTGGGTTCGATCCCCTCCAGAGCCCCGAGCAATGATGGATGTGAATACGATGTGTGGGCCCGGAGTTATTTGAAATGTGAGCTGTCTTCCAGTGGAGCATGTACAAAGTGCATGAACTAAAGATTTTTTTCAGTGGATAAAGCAACTCCTTTTTATACGTCGGGATCTGTGGATTATTGTTCAGCTTGTGCTCATGAAGCGACAACGAGCTGCCGTGTGTTGTTCAGTGGAGCGAGTGTGTTAAGATGTCGTTTTCCTGTGTCCTGTTTTAACTTTCCATCGTTCTCTAAATGGTACTGTTCTGTAAGATGACATATATTTTTTTACACGTATCATTTCAAAAATGTTGTACTGTATTGAAATTAGATTAAACAAATGGATGCCAACTTTGTGGTGCATTGACTGCCAGAGACGGTGTGTGTGTGTGTGTGTGTGTGTGTGTGTGTGTGTGTGTGTGTGTGTGTGTGTGTGTGTGTGTGTGTGTGTGTGTGTGAATATCGGTTTGAATGCCTCGAGGAAAACAAAAACAATATTTACACGACCCCGGATCGAGAATATCGTCCTCCCGCCTTTTGCCTGCAAATGTTTTTGTTTCACTGTTTAAAATGTTTATGAATAAAAGTACATTTTAAAATGTAAAGGGAGCAAGAGCGAGCCGGTCTGACTCATATCTCGCTATCGCCAAAAGCAAAAGCCATACATTATGCATTTCAATATTCATATGCTTTCTGCTTCTTCTCTTTTTTCTCCTACTTAATGAAGGTGTGGGGATGCTGCTGGAGGGGGATACTGTACTGTTTAAAGCAACATGTTCTTTGTGTATTAGTCAAGAGGGGTCATGCATCTTCTTATATAAAGCGTATGGCAGACATCTGGCTGACGACGACTAATACTTTAACTCGATGCAAATTACTGCATATGTTTTATTGCCTGTGTGAGAAAGAGCTGCACATTCTTGAGAAAAACCTCCGACAGTTTCAGGAGGGTCAGCACATCACTTTCTGCTGGTTTCCTGCAGAGCGTCTTTCAAAAATAAGGTTTAATTTGTTAGGATTAACAAAAGTACGGAAAAGATTGTGATTTGGGTTTAAGTACGTGTTTTTCTTGTTGCGTTACTGATATGGAAGTTATCGAACAAAACTACGGTAAAAAATCCTGTAGGTGGAATGACCGCCCTTAATGTTGTGAAACCTTCTTTAGGATTGTTACGCAAGGAGTTTAAAGTTACTTTTGGTTTCATGAGACATGAGCAGCGCTCCAAACAATATATATAAGAATTTCTTCAATTCCTAAAAGCTTAAAGTTTAATTTGAAAGTGTCAAGACCAAACAAATAAATGCTGAACTGGTTCTGATTACAGGAGAAGCTTAAGACCAAGCAAAACCAGCCTCGGGTTAAAAGCTGCTACTTATTAGTTTTACTTGTAAAGACTTCAATGGAAACACGCTGACAACAATCATCTCCAATGGTACGTCCATTATTCTAATTTTTAACATTTCCCCAAACTAAAACAAACAATTGACTTCCTGCTGCTCGACGTCTCACGGAGAATCTTTTAACTCGTAGAGCAGCGTATCGGCGTTCACAGTGCCGTGCTAATTACCAATTGGGTGTTTTATAAAAGAGCATTTGGCACATTTGCGATTACAATAATTAAAGAAACACACACACAAAAATAAATGGTGACAAAATGAAATGAGTATTTAATGACTTGAGTAGAAGTTGAGGTGTGAAACCGGATCTGTCACAGCTAGCTAACGTTTGATAAAGGCTACTAACACCTTCCAGCTGTCACGCGTCCACACGCCTTCCAGCGTTTTGTCACAGTCGTCCCGCCGCTGCCCTTCAAAGTCGTCCAGAACCAAGCGGAAGGTAAGCGTACATGACGGCCGGCCACCTGAGGAATAAGCTAACGGCGGCTGTGAAGGGGCTCGGCTGCAGCGAGCGGGAAAACCAATATCCTCCGTAAACGAGTCCTGCACTGAGCACAGCGGGGCGGACGTCAGCCAATCAATCGCCGTGTTGCCATGGCGCTGCCAGCGTGCACACGATAACCAGGCCGGTATGGATTGTGCGGATCCGTCCTGCCTCTGCGGTGGGATTCCTTTCCCCCCTCCGGCTACAAAGAAGCAGCAGCAGCGAGTTCGGCAAAAGAACAATGGCCGCTCGCCCGTTTGATTCGATTCTCTCTCCTCTCTCAAAGTGTTTCCCAGCGCACACCCGTGTCGCGTCAATAGCTTTTGATTAGGACATTTTGTTTGCTGCATGGAGCATTTCCCAGCAGCACAGACACACACAGGAGCCAGGTGTGCCGGCTCAGGTGGGGAGATAACATGTTGAAAGGGCTGAAAAGAAGTGAACACAGGATTTAAAAAGTATTGAAGCTGAAAGGGAGATGAAGGCAGGTGATGAATGACTCGTAATAACCTGGCAAGCAACTTGAGATGGTGCGTCTCCCGGTGAGGGAGAGGCCTCTCGGCGCTCGGTGGATGCTACACGGCGGCGGATAAATTCACCTTTTATACCTTTTATCCCTAGAACACTAACGTTAAAATAGTCACACTATCACTAACGTCGGGTGAATTTCACCCATTATAATGTACCTGATAAAATATACTTCTAATCAAAATATATTCAAATACAACAATACATTGTTTTACCCTATAGAACGTCTTATAAATCGTCAGGTATCACGGGGAGACCCTAAAAAAAGGCTCAAAATCCGGTAAAAATTTAGGGAATCGTCAATAAAACATGATTAAAAATATAAATAAAGGAGCTATGAACTTGTTCTTTGACCACATGTTCCTGGGACATCTTGTTATGTGAAGGAAAAGTTAATTAATGTTAAAAGTCAATGTTAAAACCCATCCGGAAAAAAAAGTCACACTATCACTAACGTCGGGTGAAAATCCACCGAACAGGTGCCTAAAAGAACAGTGATCGGAGCAGGATGACACACCCACCTTCAATAAGACACGCCCACCTTCAATAAGACACGCCCACCTTCACTAACGTCAGTGAGCAGCATGAAGCTACAGAAGGACCCACACAACTCGGACAAAAGCAACACGATGAAGATGTTCTAGGGTTAAAGGCCCTTTCATATCAGATACATACCCATGTTGTACATCAAAAATTGCAGAACAATCTCAGCTCTCTATATAATGAGTCACCATTGTCGTAAGGCAAAAGTGGAAAGAGAAAATATGAATTGGATCTCGATTTTGCAGACGACCCAAGACGATTCCTTTCATCTGCCGCGGTGACGTTGGGCATAATGAGCGCCTCGCTCTAACTGCTCCCGTGGCCTTTTAGGGTCCGCACGAGGAGCCGAGGTAAAAGGAGCGGCGCTCCTTCCTCCTGGTGGAGAGTCCCTACGGCGAAGGAGGGTTTAATGGCTCTCAATTGCTTTGCCTCAAAAAGGTGTGACTCCCACAACCCCCCCTGCTACCCTTCCACCAGCCTCCCATCTGTCTCACATTCTTGCCAGTGAACACATCTTGCCACGGGGAGATGCGCCGACACTTTTGCTAAGTCCCTTCTTCCCTAAACCTCCACTTTCAGCTCCTAGCGAAAGCCTTCATCCCACTGGGAGCCGGGGAAAGGAGTAATCAAAACAATTACCCGAGTCCCATTTCGTTTCATAGGAGACTTGTCTCTTTTTTTCTTTTCATTTGAGTCTTCAGAATGAAACAGGTTGTGTCTTGGGGGGCTTTTTTGTGAAACGTCACAAAGGCAGCAGCCGTCACAACACAAGAAAAGCTTCAGCTTCACGCTGCTTCCACCAGCAGGTTTATCACTTGGCTCTTTCGACGAGAGATCCACAGCCAATTACAGAAAAAGAAGAAATACATGGGGGAAAGGGAGGGGGCGACAATGTGTGAAGCAAAAGCAGCCACCTTGATGTGTTGAAAGCAAACGGTTATCAGAAGACATCCTCTCATCAGGAAGTGTGAGACATATAGCAATCTGGATCATGGCGTGGAGAGCAAAGCCGCCTCGCTGCCGTTACCCTCCAGGGATCCTTATCCGGTTTCGGGGAAAAAGACAAACGCAGGAGCGCTCACCTCGCGGTGCGTCTGGTGATCCCAGCGGCTGAAAGGAGAAGCTCGGCAGCGTCTTTGCAGATCAATGGCTCCTTGACTTTGATGAGACGAAATGAGCTCGCCACGAGATATAATGTGTTGCCCGCCGCCCGCCGCTCGTATCTATCCCCTACAGTGAGTCTCACACTCCCGGACATGTCGTCCAAAAATTGTAAAGGCCTTTAATTAAAGATTAATGTCAGGGGTTTCTTGCATGCGCCGCTTAGATAACTCATTTCCCAGGGCGCATTGCTAAAAACTACCCAGGCCGGACACCAGATTGTTCAGCTGTCAGAACAAAAGGCCCTCAGCTCAGTGGCCAACACCATCCTTTCAGCTGAAGGACGAGTAATAACAGCTCTGCTGCTGCCTGTGCGATGCCACCACTGTGACTGGAACAGGGGGAGGTTGAGTCATTTTAATTATCACAGGCAGGCGAAGAGACACAATCAGCCCTCCGCACCCACCAAGCGTCCCTCCGCCCCATCGCAACAATTACTGATGCTCGTCTTCTTCATGAAGCCTGTTTATAATGTCAGGGCGCGCCACAGAGTGGGAATCAGGCTCGCTTTATATGCCTCTCCACACACACACACACACACACACACACACACACACACACACACACACACATACACACACACACGGCGGAGGTGTGGATGCACAGCTTGTGCAGGCCGAGCCGCTCAATCATGCGTTTGCAGCTTTTCCAACCGATACAGATGAGATGTGACTCCGGTGGAGAGCCAGCGGTTCCATAACGAGGCTCCTTGTTCTCTCCGTCGCGTGATGCCAGACCCGTCTCCCAGCATGCATCTCAAGGATCGTTTGAAAAAATCTCCCATAGAAAAAAAAAAGGAAAAGATAAGATCCACAGCCGCCGACACGCTCACCTTCGACACATCAGTTGTGTTTCCAATCAATATGATTCGTCTCTCAGTGGCAGAGCGTTGCAGAGGCGTTGATGAGCTGAAGACCCCGTTTCCCACAGAATAACCATCTCAGGCGCTCACTTACGGTTTACTGTCACATTTCTACGTTGTCAGTCCAAACCAAACCAAACTACATGGTTAGGTTCACCTCCTACATGGACTCATGTGATACATCAAAAACAAACTTGGTACGTCAGAAAATAGAATAGTTTTGAAGTATGGGGAAAGTCATTTTTAGGAGACCGGGCTGAAATCTTTCTGTCCACGTCCATTGTTGTTACTCTAAATAACAAATCTAAAAAAAGGAACACAGAGCCAGAGATGTAAAAAACACAATCCTGCAATATCAAGCAGGCTGTCCAGACCTGTAGATAACATAAACAAGGGTTCAAAAACAGTATATCTTCTCTGGAGGCTTTTTATGCTGAACCAAAACCAATATGACAGTCATCAATGCCTGTGCTGCTGTGTGAGCAAATCTCCAGCCTATTCTGCTAGTTTCAGTCATGGGTTCAGTCTGGTTTTGACTTCTTGTTCGGCGTTTTCTTTCCTTTTTCAACAGTGGCTGATTTGTCAGACGTGATCTACGGCATCCCCTAGGGGTCAATGTTATGTTTTATGTTCTTTTCTCCCTCTACAAACTTCCTCTGGGTGACTTAAGGCGTGATAATTAAACTTAGTTCCAATTCTATGCCGATGATACACAACTCTACCGATAAGAACCGGTAAAAGCTTACGACCAAACCAGCCTTCACTGATCATAATTACATGGCAGACATTCAAAAGTTGGATGTCTGGTTATTTTTCCAGCTTAATGAGACCTCTTTGTCCACTGGCTTAACGCCACATGCCACAACCAGTCATGTAACATTTGACTGTCTGAAATTATTGATTCTAAAAATCAGGTTTTCCAATTCTGTGGAATATCAACCCCAAATCCAATGATCAGATGTATTCCTTGATATGGAGAACGTTGTTCAAATGTTTATTTCATCACGTCTCCACTATTTAGTTTTTATTTTAGATATGTACTGTATTTATTTTTGGTTTTCGCTCAAACTTTCGGTTTTCCGGCAAAATCAAATTGAGTTTTTTCTCAGATTTCCCAGAAATCTCCACTTCAGCAGCTCTCATACACACAACACTTTCCAGTTTAATTTCTCTCTATATTCTGAAGGTTTCTACAGAGGGGTTTGTTCATATTTCATTCATAGTCAGATTTTTAGAATATTTGATTTAAAAATATATATATTTCTTCTTTTTTTAAGGCTGTTGACAGTATTTTCTGATTCATGCGGTTATAAAAAGAAAATTCCCTCTGAAAAAACATTGGATATGTCATAAAGTGAAAGAAAAAAACATTTCTGTCCTGGACTTGTTAATTTGTTTGTGTTTGCCAGTGCACATTAAGCATCACTTCAGTCAGAGAATGGCAGTAAAGGTGCACGAGAACAAATGAGCATTAATACAAGACGAGGTGTCGGTGTCGGAAATTAGGAGAAGAGTCGATGATTTACACAAATTAATGAGTTTCCTCAACCAAGTTTATTGTGTTCCTCATCAGGATGCTTCAGAGGCATAATCACTTGTTCATACTGACAATTACCAAAGAAAGAAAGCAGACATTGTGTTTAATTAACTCAAGACAAAGAATCAAGAAGATGCATTGAAGTCTGTGACTCCCTGACATCAGCAGTGCGTCGCTGTCTTCATGCCGATGGCCAACGGACCAACGCAACTTCAGAAGACCTGAAAGGGTTTGGTTTAATTTAATGAAAGAAATGTGTAAATATGGTCGGCTAAGGACAATATCATCAAGTATTACCAGTGTAGTGTTGTGTTGTAGTGCACACAATGGGCAGACAAAGAGGTTTTGGTCAAACTGGCTGTAACCCGGGACCAAATAAGTTTCTGTTGACACGTAATTGAGAATGCAGAACAGTACAGGGAAGCCATTTTGAGGAGACATTGTTAGATTCAGAGGCATCTCAGATCTCATTTTACCGACAACTAAATGAGTTGTTCAGACGGCAAACACTGACCGTTCACTCAAAGTGTTTTAATTCCAAAATGAGACCGAGTCTTGAGTCTCTTTGGTGGTAGTTTGTCTAAACTCTGAGTAACAGATGGCCGCTCTCCATTGGCAGCCGTACCTGAGACAATAAGCAGCTCCGACATGGCTTCTCCCTTCAACGCCATTGCCGAAGGCTTCAGAAATTCTGCCCATATGCGAGGCCTAATTACTTTTTCAGCTGGTCCCTGCCACAAGGTCGCATTTATTATGCCACCGTCCCGTCCGCGCAATCAGATTCCTCACAAAAGGGAGCTAATCTCATTCCTTCACAAACCATTATCTTGATCACGTTGGCTTTTCTTCTTCTTCTTTTTTTTTTTGCGCAATTTGCAACGCTGTCCAGATGAGAGAACGACTTTCCCTTTCGCGGGAGTGAAGACGCTCATCAGTATCCCGCCGCAAAGTTCCCAACTGTCAGCCAACATCCACCGACTCCAAATTGGAGCTAAATTGAAGAGGCGTCTGGCTGGAGAAAGGCCAAGACAAGCGGGCCCGAGCATCGCTGCGGCGGCAGATGCCGATAAAGGTTTTAATGGAGTCGAATTAATTCACGCAGGGTGCAATTTGTCCTGTGGGTGTGGGAGGCGGCTGAGCCCGAACGCTTTCAGGGTCACGGGCGTCGTTATATTGATAGACATCTGCTGAGGCGGCGTGCAAATTTGCAAAAACTGACAGATCTGCTCGAATGTGGAGATCATGATGAATTGCATTCCCGCGATGTTGTGAAGTTGTTTACTCACAGATGTTTCATAGGTATTCTGCAACGATAGCGTGCTCAACAAGTAAGTAACTCTTCTAGTTTAATCCAATGTAACCAATTAGCTGGAGGAACTCAATGTAGACTGTATTTAAAAATGGACAAAAAGGAAGCCATAAGTCATAGCCCCCCCCCCATGTTTTCTTCCAGTTTTTACAAGCAGCAAACAAACATTAATAACTTACTTGGTCTTATTCCGTAGTTATTGTTTGCATCTGTGCTTTGAGCCTATAGACGACTAAAGATTCCATATTTGATCCTCAGCACCATTTTAATAAATTGGTTCAATCCTGTTTTTGCAAAACATCACAAAAACCACGTCATTATTATCGATCGGCTTTTTATTTAGAACGTCTCATCCGCGCCTTATTTCCCCCATCTCAAACGGTCCTGGCCTTCAGCTGGGCCGTAGATCTCCCATCAATCCAATGTGCAATATGCTTCATGAGTTAAAGCTGCATTCTCTCTACTGTCCACCAGGGGGCGACTCATCTGGTTGTATAGAAGCATATGCTTCATGTGTTGAAGCTGCATTCTCTCTCCTGACCACCAGGGGGCGACTCATCTGGTTGTATAGAAGTCTATGCTTCATGTGTTAAAGCTGCATTCTCTCTCCTGACCACCAGGGGGCGACTCCTCTGGTTGTATAGAAGTAAATGCTTCATGTGTTGAAGCTGCATTCTCTCTCCTGACCACCAGGGGGCGACTCATCTGGTTGTATAGAAGTCTATGCTTCATGTGTTGAAGCTGCATTCTCTCTCCTGACCACCAGGGGGCGACTCATCTGGTTGTATAGAAGTCTATGCTTCATGTGTTGAAGCTGCATTCTCTCTCCTGACCACCAGGGGGCGACTCATCTGGTTGTATAGAAGTCTATGCTTCATGTGTTAAAGCTGCATTCTCTCTCCTGACCACCAGGGGGCGACTCCTCTGGTTGTATAGAAGTCTATGCTTCATGTGTTAAAGCTGCATTCTCTCTCTTGACCACCAGGGAGTGACTCCTCTGGTTGTATAGAAGTCTATGTTTCATGTGTTAAAGCTGCATTCTCTCTCCTGACCACCAGGGGGCGACTCCTCTGGTTGTATAGAAGTCTATGCTTCATGTGTTAAAGCTGCATTCTCTCTCCTGACCACCAAGGGGTGACTCCTCTGGTTGTATAGAAGTCTATATAAATGACTCTACTACTCAATACAGCATGATGTTCATTTAGTAAATTATGGTCATTTAGAGTCAAACAGACCATAAAGCAGGGGACGCTTTAGGGCGGGGCTGCAAGGTGATTGACAGGTCGCTGCTGTCCAATCAGGGTTCAGTATTGTGACCGTTGACACTTCTAAGCTGTAAACATAAGCTGCTGTTGCGTGGCCGGTGAGCTCTCAGCTGCAGCTCTGGTTCTAGCTGCTACCGTCACATGGAAGTGTCCGGAGCTCCACTGTTCCGGCTCACCGCTCCGGGCCGATCCAAAGCAAAGTTACTGCAGCTCTCCTCGACATTGTAAGTAATCTGAGACGGCCCCAGGATCCACACTGTCACTTTTTAGTAAGAAATATGGGCGGCAGAATGTGATTAAAATGAACCTGTTGCAGAAAACACTGCGATAGGAATACTGCATTGTCTGGTAGAATTAAAGTCAGGGACCGTTTTCTGTATTGTGACCGGATATTATTCAGGGAGAGAAGTCTCAGGTTTATTTTGGTGGCGCCAAACCAAAACAATCTTGGAGATGTTCTGTTGCCAAAGTCTGTTGTTGAGCTGCACTGCCACCTGCTGCTGCCCGGCCGCCATGCGCCCACCCGATGGAGAGAGAGAGGAGCCGGCTTCTCTTCTAATGTTGAGTTATTAAAGTACTATTTCACCACATGGCTGGACGCTGTCTCTTTAAACACCAACACACCTCCAATCTGCTGCCACGGGGATCTGAGGTCCCAGCGTGATTTAGTGCTTTTATTGTGAAAGGCCGATTGTTGGTTTTTATTTGAAAGGTGAGAAAAGGAGAAATGAACTCCCTGAAAATGTAATGGTGCATTCATGGTCGGCTTTGTGTTCAGGGGAGAGTTGTAAACGTTTGAAGGCTTTTTTTTAAGGTTATTTTCTTTTAATATTGCTAAATGAATGATGGTGCCTCTGGGTAACTAACGGTATCGTTGAGAAAACTAATCACTGCTGTTATTTATCTGGACATTGTAATCCTACTTCTGTGAAACCGAGCGTGTAATTCTCCCAGAATTCATTAGGAGAAAATACTTTCCAGGGGAGAGACTACAGGTGAATACGGTAAAAACACTTTTATTATTATTAGATATCCTCATGAAACTTCCACAGATGATTACTTATATTGTTGATATGCAAATGAGGCATTATTTCCATACATTTCAAGAACATGAATGTGAAGATTGGTTAAAGCTCGGTTTAACATTCTTGTTTAATTTTGG
Organism: Taurulus bubalis; assembly: GCF_910589615.1. NCBI lineage: Eukaryota > Metazoa > Chordata > Actinopteri > Perciformes > Cottidae > Taurulus > Taurulus bubalis. The sequence goes on along the minus strand of NC_136597.1, from coordinate 26,533,849 downwards.
CGACATACAGAAAATATCGTCAACAGACATAAAACAAATCCATTTTTATCATGTTTTTAGGAATCAGTCTGTGAAAAAATATCAACAAACGCCTGAAAATGTATAGATAAGAATATAGATTCAATTGTGCATTATTCATATCTTGATTTGCTCAACAAACAAAACAGTTTGGTCTCAAATTGGGTGCATGAGACAAATTAATCAGTCAAAAAGAGAGATCATACTCCAGATGATGACATCCACGTTGCGGTGAACTTCCTGCTGCTTTTTTCTTTTTCTTTGTCATTACAAGATTATTTGTGATGATTCTGGACCAGAGAAAACATCACACTTCTTTTCAATAAGCTGTTCTTCTTGTGTCTGACATGTTCTCGACTTGACCAACACTGCCACCTGCTGGCTGAGATTAGTGCGTGCACCGGCTGCGTCACGGACACGGGAGAGGCTGCGTATTACATTTATTTTGCTTTTATTTGTGCAAAATCTGCCTTTTTTCCTGCTGCACGCAAACAACCTGACATGTTAGAGTTCAACCGTCGTTGCTAAGTTAGCGGTTAGCGGTCACAGGAAAGAAAAGATAGTCTCATCACACTGGTTTTGCATCATGAATCCTTTAATCATGTCTTGAAACACAATAGACTCAGAGTGCGGTGAAGAAATAGAGTAAATAAATATAGTTTCTCAGAAATGCACAGCTTGCTTGATGCTCAGGGTTTTATTTGACAGCAGAGGAACACAGGCGGACACGCCCTCCAACGTCTGACCGGGAGAAGAAGAAGAAACACGGCGGCTACAAGAAGAGAAAGAAAGAAAACCCACAATCACATCTTCACAGAAAGTATATATGGTCCGGTCCTCTTGGCCGTCAGTAAATCGAACTCCGCTTCAGGATGTACGGCCTCCGGGACTTGGAGCTGCGCGCCGCCTGCCTCTTCAGGATGTAGGGCGACTTCCGCTTCAGCGGGGCGTCGCTGTTCTCCTCTAAATACTCTTGAGAGTTATGGAGTAGCTGTGTGGGGAGAGAGAGAGAGAGAGAGAGAGAGAGAGAGAGAGAGAGAGAGAGAGAGGAGATGTCAGGCGAACACATGTTTGGTTGCTGAGCGGCATGGAGACGATGGTGTTGATCTGCAGTCGCTGTGTTAAAGATGTGAAGGACCAAGGGAGGAACATGATGTAGGACAGGAGAGGAAGAGGAGGAGGAGGAGGAGGAGGAAGAGGAGGATGGATGGGCCTTTGTGTGAATCTGTCTGAGATATTTAGAGTAATAGGCCTTTACTGCCACTGGTTCTCAACCTTTTTTCATTAATGTACCCCGTGTGAAATATGTTTCCTGCTAGTACCTCCTTACTAGCACAAAGCATTTTTTTGTTGAAAAAAGATACACTTTGTCATCAGTGTCTGATTTAATATAGAATGTATACAATTCAGTTGACGAACCTACACTTATATTCCATTGAATATTTATTAAATAACTATTTTCAAAGGATATTTGAATGTAGAGCATTTTGTGAACTTTGTTTTTAAAGGTGCTATATAAATAAAGTTATTATTATTATTATTATTATTATTATTATTATATTATAATATTATTTTCCAGACATGCTGCAAACGTTGAACGCGGAAAAAGCGAGAAAAAGAAATGTTCAGAACAAGGGTGATATATTTAATCTTTCTATTGCGAAAAAAGGCTTCGACCAAACGTTCTTACCTTTCACATTAAAAGCCCTAGATGTGTACACTACTGTTAACCAGAGGGAACTCACATTTACTCAATAACATCGTACAATCACAGACGCTGCTCTAGCCTTCGCTTTCTGTGTGTGTGTGTGTGTGTGTGTGTGTGTGTGTGTGTGTGTGTGTGTGTGTGTGTGTGTCTCACCCTCTCCTCCCGGCTCTGCAGCACTCGGCAGATGATCTGCAGCTTGTACAGTTCCTCTCGCAGCTGGAGGCTCCTCCCCTGCCTCAGCTTGCCGGCCGCCTCCTCTTCCTCCTCCTCCTCTTCCTCGCCGCTCCACGCCTCCTGCCCCATGCTGTCCACCATCCTGCACAGGTTGACCAGCGACACGCGCCAGTAGGGGGCGCTCTGCTTACTCAGTTTCATCTGCAGGGAGGGGAGGCGGGAGGAGAGAAGGTTTTACAATTGAATACAGGAAGTGGTTTTATTTTGTTAATGAAGTTAAATCAGGAGACAAAGCAGATGCAGAACAGATAATTGTTTATTAGAAACAGATGATATGTGATGATGAAGGCTTTCTACAGGGAGATGTGTCATGGAGGGGCGATCATATTTAAGATGATCATATTTAAAAAGAGGCAGCAGCAGGATTATAGGCCAATGATGTCATTGATAGAGAGCAGCTGATGGAAACAGCTGATCTAATGACCGACAGCCCTGAACAATGACAGCAAGAAATAAACTACGGGCTTGTAGGCATGCAATAGTATGATCGTTATGCTAAATAAATTAATAAAGAACATCGTGAGGAGATGATTCCATTGACGGTTCATTTAACATTTAACTTTATAGAGTTGAGCCTAGAGGGATAAAAACAACCTGATATTTAGAATTATCTTTATTGCATTTTCCTATTCAACTTTATCTGCACAGAATGAAATGAATGAGCTGCAGGACCATTAGATTCAGACAGACATGGGGTGGACACAATAACGAGAACACCTATACAACTGAATGCTAGTCCAGCTGTGATCTGGAGTCGTGTTTGGTGACAGAAATGATATGACTGAAGAAGCTCTGTGGTTATTGGTGGTGCTGTGTTTTCACTGTGCGCTGGCCTTCATGGTCATATTGTGTGAATGATTCTTACATTGATATTTCGTTCACAATGTAATCGTGTATTTGATCATTTCCTCAAAATTATTTTTCTCCCCAGAACTGCATCTGAATCTCTCTCCTCATGCATGTGGAATGTTTGTCCGCCTCCTTATAGCGAGCTCTAAACCGCCTCCATGCACTTCATTTGTTCCACTGAAGCGCTGTGGCCTGAGTCCACACACACACACACACACACACACACACACACACACGCTTTCCTGCGCCGTATTTTTTACACTTGAAGCGGCAAAAAGCTTTGGCAATTCCCTTTTAAGAGGCGCCGAGGACATGGAGGCTCTCACATGTTGAGATACACGCCTGCTCTATTTCTTCAGACAATCTCAGACTCCCAGAAAGAAACACACATGTCACATCTAACCTCATCTCGCTGTAGCCCGTCAGGTTGTAAACCAGTTTGAGTGCTTCAAGGCGGCGAAGGTTCCCGGGGCCTCCTATTGCTCCCATTGCTTGCAAAGCTCCTATTGCTCCTATTGCCCTTATTGCTCCTATTGTTCCCATTGCTTGTAATGCTCTTATTGCTCTTATTGCTCCTATTGCCCCTATTGTCCTTATTGCTCCTATTGCTCCTATTGCTCCTATTGCTCCAATTGCTCCGATTGCCCTTATTGCGCCCATTGCTTCTATTGCTCCTATTGCCCCTATTCCTCCTCGAGCTCCCACACATTGCTGAGAAGCCCCACCCCCCGGGTGTCACTGAAGATGATGGAGAGACGAAGGGCCCCAGGGGAAATTTTTAAATGTTCCACGAGACGTGGTTTTAAGAACAGAGTCTCTTCTGATGTCGTACAGACCGTTTGCCCGGCGGGAAGAAGACGAGCAATAAAAAGCTGTGGAGGGACGTCAAGGCAACAACACGCCAGGGACATTGACATTTACTAATTATTCATGCATATCGACGGGTTAAAGGGCTTCACTTAGATTTAGATTAGCTTCCATGAGCGAGGTCAGGTGGTTTACATTGAAAAGGTCACATGGAAGACGGAGGAGGAGCTTCATGGGGATCTTCTCCCTTCATGGAATTAATCACTTCCAGGGAGCAAATGCAGAGATCCAATATTGAAACAATCCCCAGCGGACCGATCGTTAATAACGAATCCGCTGCAGCCGGACAAACTGAGGAGCTCCACTTTACTTTACTGGGTTCACTTAAAAAACTAACTATTTTCTCAAAGATTGCATATGCAAGAGAGATAGACGACTGATAGACGAGAGATAGACGACTGATAGATGAGAGACAGACGAGAGATAGACGATAGACGAGAGATAGACGAGAGACAGACGAGAGACAGACGAGAGATAGACGAGAGATAGACAAGAGATAGACGAGAGATAGACGAAAGATAGACGAGAGATAGACAAGAGATAGATGACTGATAGACGACTGATAGACGACTGATAGACGAGAGATAGACGACTGATGGACAAGAGATAGACGACTGATAGACGAGTGATAGACAAGAGATAGACGACTGATAGACGAGAGATAGACGAGAGATTGACGAGAGATAGACAAGAGATAGACGACTGATAGACGAGAGATAGACGACTGATAGATGAGAGATAGACGACTGATAGACGAGAGATAGACGACTGATAGACGAGAGCTAGACGACTGATAGACGAGAGATAGACGTGAGATAGACGATAGACGAGAGATAGACGTGAGATAGATGATAGACGAGAGATAGACGAGAGACAGACGAGAGACAGACAAGAGATAGACGAGAGATAGACAAGAGATAGACGAGAGATAGACGAGAGATAGATGACTGAAAGACGACTGATAGACGACTGATAGACGAGAGATAGACGACTGATGGACAAGAGATAGACGACTGATAGACGAGTGATAGACAAGAGATAGACGACTGATAGACGAGAGATAGACGACTGATAGACGAGAGATAGACGTGAGATAGACGAGAGATAGACGAGAGATAGACGAGCCTGGCTGTGGAATAAGGCGATGATGTTCAGAAGAGAAGCGAGAGCTAAAGAAGTGATGTCATCGATATCGGGATATGAGGCGAGATATCGGCTCAGATTTTGAATATCTTGAATTTGACACATGTCGTCTTACAGGACTGTTTTATGATCTGCTTTAGTCATTATATCCACATTACTCATGGCTATTCATCAAACATCTCATTGTGTAAATTATCTTTAGGCAGCGTCCGCTCTATTATATGGATATCGAGGTATTTGGTCAGAAATATCCTGATTATTGATGTTCTGCTCGTCGCCCTAACGTACAGGCAGATCCACGAGTGTCTTCTGCACTTTCCAGCCTCTTGAGCACTCGGTCACCCGGGTGGTTATGATTTCAAATCCCCACCTCCAGCATCAAAGCATCACACGGCTGAGCCGACGCCACGTCTTCCACCACAGAGACTCGAGCGCCGCGCTCACGCCATCCGTCTCTCCCAGTGCATGCTGGTCCCTCAGGGGTAGCGAGCATTACGTTACAACTCAATAACTTCTTTGCATCTCAAAGGACGTGTCCAACAAGTGCAGCAGCTGGAGTGCGTTGATTAGATATATTTTGTGTGCACATTTTGAACTGTATCAAACACTCATCAAAACAAGGATAGTTTATTAAAAAGGTAAGTTAGTCCAGTAAAGGATTCATCTCCCGTGAACACAGCGAGGCTGAAGACCCCCTGTGTGTCGGTCAGCTGCAGACTGTGAAGGTGAGTTGGAGCTTTTTGGTCACTGATGTCAGTTGTAAAAGTACAAATTAAAAAAGAGGGCGACCCCGTTACCTTAGACGTGAAGAGGCTGCCGAGGAGCTCCTCTTCCAGCGCTCGCTGATCCTGGTCCACGTCTGTCGGTCAGAAAGAGAAACGGTCACATCGACTAATGAAGAGAATATATATATATATATATATATACGTATATATATATATATATACATATATATATATATATACATATATACTCCCACATCATCGCAAAGGGTTGACGGTGACACACTGTTGATGTACGCAGCTCCCAGTTTGCAGAACACACGACCCAATAAAGCTTCGATAATCCAACAGCCGGAATATTAATTATTCAATCCAAGTTCTTCCATTTTACAAAAGGGATTCCTAATAGCTTGTATTTAATTTTTTTTCAATTTTATTTTTTATTTTTAACAATCCATTTGTTTCACGTCATAAAATAAACGTGGTTTGCTCAGAGGTTCATTTGGTGCATAACCGTGGGTTGAACTTGGTTCTAAAACATCATTACGTTGACTCATTAAGGAATAACTGGGTTTATATGAAGCTAAAAGAGTTGAAATATGGCAGAAAATAAGGGTTTCAAAGTGATTCTCCTCCTGGTCATTTTTCACCAAAAAAAAAGAAGAATACATCATTTTGGCAGCCAGAGTATTTCAGCATTTAATCAGGGAAAACTCAGACAACAATAATGTGATAAAAAAAGCTTTGACGTGAAAAAAAGAAGAAATATATATATATACGATTTAGAGAATGCAGTTTTTCCAATCCTGCACCTGTTGCACACAGGAAGTTAAGTGAGAGGCAGACTTCTCACGTTTCTCCCCTCTAGTCACTATGGAAGAAGTCAATGATTAATGGCAAAATCATAACAGGAGGCATATGAATGCAACACCTGGACGCTTACCTGAACAAAGTCCGGCGCACGTGAAGCAGAGGAGCAGCATCCAGGCCAGCTGTGCCTGCATCTCGACCAGGAAACTAACCACGGGTGCACACGGAGGAATTCACCTGAGGAGGAATCTAGTCCATAAGGTTAAAGGTCAGACGGACCGCTGAAGAGGCTGAGAGGGGATGATGTAGGGATGCTGCTGCTGCTGCTTCCTCTTCTTCTTCCTCTTCTTCTTCCAGCTCCCCAACACGCTTCCCCTTCCTCGCCGTTTTCTGGTTGCTCGTGAAGTGCAGTGGGCTCCATTTCCCCCCCAGTTTATAAGCGCCAATGTGATGTCAGAGGATCCCTCTCTCTCTCTTTCTCTCTCTCTCTCCTCATCTCCACCCCCACCCTCCCTCCCACGGACACAGCCCCCTCCATCCACCCGCCACTCTCTCTCCTCCCGTGTCATCCTTTCATCAGACGTCACTTTGGCATCACAAGGCGAGGGTTGTTGTTGGGGCGGGTTTCTTTCATTTATTTGTTTTTTGCGTCGAGCTTTTGAGCGATTGGGTTATTTCAGCTCACACACACACACACACACACACACACACACACAGTCTGAGGTTTGCTTTGCAGGGGCGATGTGGGAGGATGCGCGACAAAGATGTGACTCTTTTGTGTCTCTACTTTTGAGCAGCCGGCTCCAGCACCATCTTTATTTATTTAGCGAGTCACCGCGGGTCTTTTCAAAGCAGCAGGGGACGTCTCCAGGTTCAAAGCAAATGAGGAGATATATTCTGTTTTAAAAGTAGAATTTGATCCACATTAAACCTTCTCAGTAGTAATAATGCACTGGCTATGCTCGTCCAGAAACATGTTATTAAAATGATCCTTGACATTAATATGTTGGGCAGACATTCTGGTTGTTTTCTGAGAACTTTTCTCAGAAAACAACCATTTTGGCTCAACTCGAGGTTTGGTAACTCAAGGTTTTTTATTTATTTATTATTATTACGATTCAACGCCACAAGATATTGAAGACGCAGATCTGCTCTGTGCTCCACATGTGAGGATTTATTTCAATGCAAATAAAGAAAGACGAGGAATGTGAAGAGCTCCTGAAGAAAAACACAAAGAAATAAAAGTCCATTCTGCCTTCAACCCCCAATC
>NC_136597.1:26511228-26521228 GCF_910589615.1 Taurulus bubalis | reverse complement strand
GCCGGCAATCTCATCGAAATGTATCCGACTTTTAACCTACAAACAGCTCAAAAGTGAGGAAACAATATTTATTCCGGTAACTCTTTTGAAACTCCTGTCTTGGTGACAGTTCTGTGAATCATTGCTCCATTAAAGGAGGCAAGTTCTAAAGAAAAGAATGTGCAACAGGTTGTGTTTTTTTGATCGAAGTCAGTTACAACTACAGGCCCAAACTTAGATTTTCAAGAAAAAAGCTGCAAAACGTCAATGATCAGAGGTCACGATGTACGTCCTGGTTTTCTACACCAGGAAGAGCTGCTTGGAAAGATCAAATATTGTCATTGGTTGATGTAGGCAGCAGTGAAAGCAAAACCATTATGCTAAGTTATATAAGTCAATAAGACAGAAGCCATATGATGAAGCCTAACATTCATCGTGAACCATGTTTTCGAAGGGAGAACTGTTCCGTCGTGGATTACATTTGCTTTTGACAGAACTGCTGATACGTTTTTAATGAGTTGCTGGGGTAGTGGATTGGTAAAAAAAAAAAAGAGACAGCCATTTATGTGAACAAATTACTTTTGTTTGCCAAACCATGATGGTTTCTTTCTCTCAACCTAACCTAGTTATCAGAAGTAGCCGCCTGCTCGATGAGACGAAACAAAATAGCCTTTAGCTACATGAGTAAGCTAGTTAGACTGCTGCCTATCCACTAGCATTAGCATAAGTAGCTGCCTGTTCGATGAGACAACCCAAAATAGCCTTTAGCTACATTAAAAAGCTAGTTAGCCTGCTGCCTATCCACTAGCGTTAGCAGAAGTAGCTGCCTGTTGGATGAGACGACCCAAAATAGCCTTTAACTACATTAGTAAGCTAGTTAGCCTGCTGCCTATCCACTAGCATTAGCAGCTGCCTGTTCGATGAGACAAACCAAAATAGCTTTTAGCTACATTAGTAAGCTAGTTTGCCTGCTGCCTATCCACTAGCATTAGCAGCTGCCTGTTCGATGAGACGACCCAAAATAGCCTTTAGCTACATTAGTAAGCTAGTTAGCCTGCTGCCTATCCACTAGCATGAAAGTCACATGAAGAAGCGTGGGAACAGGAATGTTTAATTCCTTTCGTAGAAGTTTATTATTGCCACTTAACAGTCAGTTTACTTGTTCTTCCCATCGAAGATTAATTTGACATTATAGCACCAAAAGCAGCTCAGCCTCAGAGAAATGTTTTAATATTTCAACGTGAAGTTAATTTTTTCAACACTACCATGGAAAGTGTTTTTCCAGGCCTACATTTTTATTTATTTTTTAGATATGTCAACACTTTCTTCCCATTGAAGTAGAGCTGAAAATCCATTTTTGTTCCCTTCCTCCCTCTGACCATGGAAGTGCGGTGGCAGGATGTTGTGTGAGCGCTGGTGATTGTGGCCCAGGACAAATACAGGTGTTTCCCCGCCTCGCCGTGCCCTCTTCCTGCACAGCTGAGGCTGAAGTCACCCTCTCTGAAATATCCAATTGTCCGTAGAGCGCGTGTTTATTCTCATGCATGTTCAGACATGACCGTACAGACACACATTTCTATTTAAAGCTGTTAATACATGCTGTTTATCCTTCTCCTTTCTCTCTATTATATTCTTTGATCCAACCTCCCATCCATTGCAGTGCAGCCCCAAACTTTTTGACACCTTCAGACAAAGCCATCTTTCTACATCTGACCCCTCGTCACAGCTTTCCAGTATTATAGCATATAGTTAAAGGTGGTACCAAATCCCAAATACCTGCATCATTGTTCAGTTTAATATATAACAAGTCACCGCAATGTATAAATATGCATAGGTCTTTACTATGATTTATAACTAATTATACTGCACGTCCCTGTTAGTGGAGTTTAAAGCATGCAATTAAAAGTACAGGTGTGGCCTTCAGTGTGTCCCTCCCCTGATCTGCAGTAGTGTTTGCAGGGGTTCTTGAGCAGGCGTTGGTTTGAAACTCTTGAGGTCAAAGTCGCCGTGCTTGTTGTCTTTCGATCGCTTCAGGCACTCTGAATTCGTCGGGCTCGCTCACAGCTCAGGTATTTGCTTGGCCTCGTTCGTCTCCGTAACCATTAACCAGCCCGTTGCATTGTCGCGTACGCACCGCATTCCTGAGACCTCATTCACCACCCGTTTACACAATGTCCCAGTTGTGTGTTTTCGGGCCGCGTGGGAACCAAAAACAGTGGTATCGCACGGTGAAATCTGCAAACTCTGATAATGCAGCAGCAGTGTAAGTTCTCCCGCTCGGAGCATTTCTTAAAAACATCTCACCATCTTGTGTTGGCGTGCGGGGCGCGTTGTATCTGCAGCATCTTCAGAGGAAGTGGATTTGTGTGCTCCCTCCCTCGTAATGATGGAGGCTTGCAGTGAGCCAAGGTTTTCTGCACAGATAAAAAGACACGACGGTAACATGATGCAAGGGTCAGATGTGAAATCAGTTCTACATACCAAGGCGGAGAACACCAACTGACACTTGAGAGCGAGGCTGAGCGCACCTATAGTATTCATGTTTTGTAAACGCTCTATAGATAAGGCTGCTGTGTGCACTAAGCCATGAATGCAGCTCTCATTTGGAACTGAAATGCAAGCTTTAAAAAAATGCTTAAAGCTACCATGAGAAACTTTGTCTTGTTTACTTGAGCAGGCGTCAGTATAAAATTGAGAGCGTTTCATAAAACCTCCCCACAGTGACTTTAAAAGGAGAAATCATTTGAAAAAACGCGTTGCTTGAACAGTTTTGGCCTTGTGGTTTCTTTCACTTCTGTCAGATAACATAAACAAGTGTTTTGCTGAGCCTCAGCTCGACTCCTTCACTGACGTCAAGACTGTGGACTGCAGATGAAACTTGACATGAACCGGAATTACAAGCGTATTATTCTGATTTATTGCAGTTGCCGGTTTGAAGGAATTTTGTCCTGCTGGTTTTGTAACCGTCAGAGGAGGAGCTCCAGTTTTTGTCTGAGTGATATTATATAGATCGTCCTTCTCCGGTTCCTTTGAGATTGAACGGTCTGAAAGCAACACAAAAGAGGAAGTAGTGACTATATAATCCTCTTGTAACAGTAGGCTTTAACTTTAAATAAGAGTAATTCACTGACAGCCAGCTACCGTACATTAGTGTCGGAGAAATAAATCAAATGAATTGCAGAATATTGCGAACATTTCTGTCATAAACAATGACATGATACATCATTCTTTATCTGGAAATCAAATTGAAATGTCTGGCAAAGTTATCTACGTACTTGTTATTTGATTACTTGTTCGTGTTGTGGATGTCTGCATTTAACGACTGGATATTTGGTCCCGATATTACCGGTGGTCCATTAAGCATATCAAAAATTGATACCATCGGCCCATCAGAGGTCAATTTTTGAGCAAGTTTTACGGCCCAGACAAAAAGGTAGTGAGGGCCTTGGGGTTAAATAGCTCAGAACTGAAGCATTAAGTGATGAGTAACAGTCTAATAGAATCTAGCCAGGGAGCACCAATTGATCACATGGTGTTCTGCTCATTGACCTAATGGAAAACCATCAACATGGGATCAATTTAAGGAAATATAGAAAAGTAAAAGGACTCTTAAAGCATGACAGAATGTCTCCTGCTCATTGTGGAGCTCTGTGACTGCTGATGTTAAACTTGCCCATCCACTCATTTCCTGTCACTTCTCTACTGCCTGGGACGTAAAGAACGGTAACAAGAGTCCGGCTAGTTTTGGGTATTATGGCTCATGAATCATATCTCAATAGGTTTATGATTTTACCCTTTTGGTTCTTTTACAACATACTGAATACAAACGATGATGCCAGATGGCATGACAATTGATCAAATAGTGGCGGAAACATTTCACTAAAAACACCAGAAACATCAGAAATGCTTTATCCTCTTGGGACCATGCATGTCTGTACACGTGTCGCAACAAACCATCCAGTAGGTGTTGTGATAGTTCCCTGGGTGAAAAAGAAGATCTGCTTGTGGCACGAGAGGTAAAGCATTGGCATTACCAAAGTCAATGAGGTGCATCCTCAGGGCACCATGAATGTATGCACAGATTGTTTTACAAACCATCTATTAGATGTTGACATATTTCATTGGAAAAGTGGAAACTTGGACCGGACGGTGGCCCTGGAGGCTTCATCCTCTGGGGAACATGAATGTCTGTACAACATTGTATGAGAGTCCGTTTGGGCTGCCTGCCCTTAGACGATTAGTCAACTAATTGGGGATTTTGGTCATAGTCAACTAAGATTTCTTAATTTGAATGCTTTTTCATGCCGACACTTATGACCACATCTAAGGTATTCACAAGATTTAAGGTGGTGCTTTTGCGTGATCCTTAGTGGATCCAGATATGTTGATTAAATCAACGAATAGAACAGTCGACAACATCATGAGTGTTAGTCTCTTTGACCAAGGACAGCTCTAGAGTCTGATACGTTCTGGAAGTCCGGATCAAAGTGACGGACCAGTTGACAATCAGACCGACACCTACCAACCTCACCTGATTAAAAATACCCAAAGAGATATATACTCTTCAAAAAGTAATGAAAACACGTTTTATTGTTTGTCTGCACACATTTTAATGACTTCTGTGAGTTGTGAATATCTGCTGAGGGGTTAAGACTTCCAATGTTTCATCCCCCAAGCCACGATCGCTTGTCTGAGCTCTGTGTTTCTGTCTCTTTACCAGGACAAAGGATGCCGAGCCTGCGGAGGGAAAGGAGATCCAGGTCACGGTCTGCAACGAGGACAAGGTCATCTGTGGAGTGACGAAGCACACAACATGTGCAGATATGATTCAGGCGTTACTGGAGGATCACAAGTCGATCCCGGAGAGCAAGCGCCTCCTGCATGGGGAGGCCAAGGACTTCTGTCTCGTCGAGCGGTGGAAGGGCTTCGAGAGAGCTTTGCCTCCTCTCACCAGAATCCTGAGACTCTGGTTCGCCTGGGGGGACCAGAGACCCTTCATCCAGTTTACTCTCGTCAAAACCAGCGACTTTGTGCCTCAGCCCACCAAGAAGGCTGGAAAGTCCAAGGTGGCCAAGCCAAAGCGGTGGGAGCACGGCCGTGCTCAGTACAGCCAGCCTCTGCCGGTGGAGAGGCAGAAGCGCATGGTGAAGAAAGCCTTCCGGAAGCTGGAGAAGCTCCACAAGGAGAGCAAGAGCTCCCCGGGTGGCGACGAGATCGACCGGATGGTGCAGCTCATCCTCAACCAGGACCACGCCATCCGGGAGCAGATCCAACGCATGCAGGGACTGGATTTGGACATCGAGCAGTTTGAGCTGGAAGTGCAGCAGGAAGCGGAGCGCGAGAGTTTGGGGGCGCACGGCGACGAGCAGCTGCAGGAGTTCCTGTACACCAGCGATGGAGTCCAACAGCTCGAGCTGCAGGTGCAGAGGCACCAGGAGCTCATCCTCAAGCTGTCCCGGGACATTGACGCCGAGCTGAGGAGGGCCAACTTCCCTCAGGGCCAATATGGCGGCGGCGGTGGTGGCGAACCGGAAGGAGCCGCCGCCGCCGCCTCCTGGATCCCCTCGGAAACGGACGAGTCGCTCTGCGGCGACGAACTCCAGAGGCTGAAGGACGAGGTGCGACGCAGCCTCTACACCGGCGTGGCCCTCCACAACCAAGAGGCGGAAATAAGCAAGCAGCTGAAGTACTACGAAGCCACGCTGGCCTCCAAGGACCAGGAGTGCTGGCAGCTGGCGGCCCAGCTGAGCTCATTGCAGATTGGGGACGGAGCAGAAGAGGAGGAGTCCAGTTCTGTCCCGCCGAAGAGTGAGACTCAGTGCAGCGTCTCGCAGACGGTGAAATTCAAACCCAGCCCTCTAGACGTTACAGACACAGACTCAGACACCGGGATTAGCTCCACTCACAGCCAGGACTCGCTGTCGCCATGTCTCGACTTCCCTCCCCCGCTGGACACGGACGTTTGAACAACCCGGTTGACCCTGCAAGTCATAGTTCAGGGAGCACTGGCCCCAGTTTCTGTCATCACTGCATTCGAGTCACAGAACCGGAATCCTGGCAATCCTTTACGACAATATGAAGGTCAATTAAATTGGAACTGAAACAATTAGTTTATGGACGGCAATGAATGTGATAATGCACAACCTGTTTCAGGATTTCTTTTACGCAAAAAATGCAAAGAAATCTGTGATTTTAGCTTATCAAGCCCATTGATAGTGAATATTTTCTATCTTTGGATTGTAAGACGAGTAACAATTTGGAAAACAATGATTTGTTCAGTGAACAAGTTTTTTAAAAATCTTTTAATCCAGATTGACCAAATAATATTTAAAAGGAATATTTGGAATACCTTAAAAAAAAGCTGCAAATGTTCTGAAAGGTATACAGATGCTGAGGTATGTGACTCAAATAGATAACACATGTAAAACACAATCTGTAAAAATTTGTTTAATTTCCTAATAATGGTGTATGTTTGCTTCTCTTCCTTCTCAGTTCTCAAAATATTTATGAAGCTGCACTTCTTTGAACACACCTAAGTCTATGAACAATGTTGTTTTATATTAAAACAGATAGCTACCTGTTTTGGATGTAGAGTTTAAGATTTGTTAAAAATGTAACTTTCCTCTCGACGACGCTGTAAATATGCTGCTGTCTGTAAATGATTGTTTCCTATGACACGGGCACATTTTGTAAAGATAATTTGATAAAATAACATTTATTTATCGCGTAATCGAATTCTACAGATGAGATTCTTATCAAGACAGTTTCCCCCTCTGATGCAATAATCTCCATCTGCTACAGATATGACCAACACATAATGTGCAGGGGCCAAAACACAAAGTGTATCTGAGCTACATGTGTAAATCATGCCTTAAAATGCAAAAACTATTCAATAAAATGTACATTTTGACTTTCATAATAAACACTAATACTGTAAATGTCGCTAAGAGTAATCACTCATTGATGATGTCATATTTGATGAAGCTTGTAGGTGGTAATGGTGAAACCACAAGGGGCCGAATGTTACCGGGTCACCAGGAGAGAAGTGACACAGCTTCATCTCAGAGCGTCCTGTCCCTGAAGCGCATAATCAGACGACAAGCACAAACAGCAGCGAGCACTCTCCTCCTGTCAAGGCCGCGCTGACAGACTCACTTTGTACTCGTTGCAGAGGCTGCTGGGTATCCATTTCACCCCCTATCACCCTTCACCGCTTCAAGCCACTAAGTAACTCCACCAAGCATGAAAGGCCAGAGATCTTACAATGTGAACCATCTTGCACCGGTGCCTCACTTGTTGATGGAACAGTTTTTTTTTTGCATGTTTCACCAACAGGTACACGCACCGAGCCGATCCTGTTGGACGTTATTCTCATGCAAATCAGATCCGCCTTGAGTTCGCTGGAAATGTGAAAGGAAAGGAATGTAGAATAAGTGAGTCTGTTGTTCAAGGGAGGCCCTTTTCACAACCGGTAACGCACTCGGTTCACCTCATTATTTTATTGACAGACATGTCGAGGCACCTGCCGAGCGAACATAATGAGCGGATGAAGGAGCTCCCTGCACTCGTTCAAGTCGCTGTCGAGGCACCAAGAGAAGTTTAACAATCTGAATGGAAACTCCTCAGACAACTCTACTTACGCCGAGACAGAGGGATAGTACTCTCTGCCATTCAGGGCTACAGAGTCTTTGGAAGAGTCCAGCTTTTAAGTTTAAACTTTTTTTCAAGCATACTTTGTTAACAAATTGCTTTATAACCCGGCGTGACGTCACAGAGGCTGCAGCTCCAGGTGATGTTTACCTCGTGCCTCCGCCACTCAAAAGACTCGCCTACTCGGGAGCGCGTTTGCCGACAACAATAATTACCACTGACCAAAATGGCAATTAGGCTGACTGGGAACCCGCCTGTGCTCAGCCCTCCCAGTGACGGCGACTGGCCCGCCTGAGTAAACCATCATTTGTCATCAGCTGCGGTTTCAGTGCCGACGATGAAAAGCTGACGTTTAAAAAGAAAGGGGCACTCGTGTTCATCTTTCAGGTTCGTGCTTGTATTTGGGGTTCCCAGCTGAACATGGTGACATGCTTTCATGCTCAAAAAGAACTTTCATTCTCTGCTGCTGTCAGTCCTAATATACCGGGTACATACTCTGTCTGAAACACTCCGTTCTAGCGCCCGCCTCCTTCAGCTCCCCTCTTGTAGAAAGCCCAATTTCCTCTGATTGTGAGAAATATAATGGTGCACCTTTGCAAAGATAGTTCTCAATACCCAGACTGGGTCTTATTTCACATGCTGTATGTTGGTAGGCACTCCAGATACCCAAGTGCATGTGCTAAAGTACTGAAAAAGCTGGGTTTTTACTGAAATGTCCCTTTTTAATCATATATGTATATACAGAAGGTAGAATTTCCACCCAAAATATGTCAGACTGGACATAGTATGTGGAACACATGCTCAAATAGATTGATATGCATCTTTCGCTTTGTTAGGGCGATCACCAACGTTGGTTGAGGAGACAAAGAAACCAGATTGTGTCGATCAGGTCGTGGTTGATAAGACCCTCGTCTGCCCCGATCAGCTCCAGCCTTCATTAAACCACATCCAGAGCCTCCGAAGTCCTTTTCCACATTCATAACCACATTACCGAACAGGCCAGGAGCTCAAAGTGTCAGGGAACCTCATGGCCTCCACCTCCACAACGACACTGAAAGAGACGCGTACCAACCAGGATGAGACTCAAAACAGGAGGACAAGGAGACTTGAACGAGTAGGAAAGGAGGCAAAACAACCTCAAAGAGACACAAATGTACCACAAAGAGGTAAGACAGTTGCAAAGAAACAAAATGTGGCAACAAGGAGACTCGCAACGAGTAGGAAAAGAGGCAAAATAGCCTCAAAGAGACACAAAGCAACTAGAAAGAGACTCAAATGAACAACAAAGAGGCAAAACAGCTGCAAATGAGACCAGAAAGAGACTCGCAACGACTATGGAAAGCTGCAAAACAACCTCAAAGAGACACAAAAGGGCAAAACAACTAGTCAAAAATAACTGGAAAGCCATGATCCAAATTCTGACAGACTTTATAGTCGTTTAGCTTCCTGTTGGAGAGGTGATAAGAAGGATGCTCATTGGCTCATACTTCGTCCATCGTCCACGTGGGACAAACAACCTTCCCTCCAGATGAAGTCTCCAGAGTTTGAATGTAAATACACGGATCAACAAATCACTTTTGAAAGTTTGAAAAATCTAATTTGCAAGCTCCGATCAGTGAAGAAAGATCCATTATTTATGTAAACACATTCATAGGATTCATACAAAAGCTGCATACCATTTGGGAAACTGTTTTTACGTTCATGGTTGAGGGTGAGACGAGGCGGTTAATGTGCTAATGAGGCTTGTGGGCGGAGTCAGGCGCTCAAAGAAGCACGCAGTTTTAGTTGTCATCACGTCTTACATTAGTGCCTTGAGTACCTTCTAAAGCTCTGCAAATAAAATGGATTATTATTATTATTACTACATGTGCCAAAAACCCTGCGCTGCATCTGTTCCCACAACACGCCTGGCAGTAAACTTTAATTGATTACGTGTGAGTATTTTATGACGATGACGATGCCAGAAGCACAAATCAATCTTTCCAATCCTCGCTGCAGCAATTCATGGACCCGTCATCCCCCATGCATTCACAAAGGAAACAAAAGCATTACGTGTCATTAAATAAATGCTCATGCAGTGGCTTTGCACCGGTCCCATCAGCCAACTCACAGTCACATTTTAATTTCACTCGGACGAATCAGGACTTGTCAGAAGAGTTCAAGGGCCTCGGGTTTAATTGCCTCAATCAAAGCATTCAGAGCGCCATCGCATCCAAGAGGCATGAATCATCTGATGAAGAGCCCACGAGCAATAAACTGTCCCTGCTGCCAGGCAGCGACAACACAGGAGTGAGAGAGTGTGTGTGTGTGTGTGTGTGTGTGTGTGTGTGTGTGTGTGTATCTGCAGATGGTGGGAAACCTGCTGGCTGCT
>NC_136597.1:26412462-26510728 GCF_910589615.1 Taurulus bubalis | reverse complement strand
AGAGAGAGAAAGAGAGAGAGGCAGGGAGAGAGAGAGAGAGACAGAGAGAGAGACAGAGAGAGAGACAGACAGGCAGACAGGGAAAGAGAGAGAGACAGACAGACAGGCAGGGAAAGAGAGAGAGAGAGACAGACAGACAGGGAAAGAGAGAGAGAGAGACAGACAGGCAGGGAGAGAGAGAGAGAGACAGAGAGAGAGAGAGAGAGAGACAGACAGGCAGGGAGAGAGAGAGAGAGACAGAGAGAGAGACAGAGAGAGACAGGCAGGCAGACAGAAACAAAGCGAGGAGGCCCCTCTGTTGTTGCATTTCTGTTTGTTTTGTAATGTCAAGCCAAACCTTCATGTTTTATTACTAAAATCCAACCAAGCAGTTTTGTTGTTTTCACATAACAAAGTACTTTTGTATAATTTTTTGATTCGTTTCAATTCACAACGTTAATCACATGTTTTAACCGTTTCATCCTGCGATGGCAATTTCCCTTGAAACGTAATTAAGACTTGTTGTTTAGGAGAGCCTTAGTTGCTAGATAATAATGGAAAATATTCATTTCCAGCTATGATTGCTATGAGAATAAAGACTTTATAATGAAGCCTCCGCGTCTACATACTGTGGAATGCTTCCTGTTCAAAAGGGAAACTCACCAAGAGAGTTTTTTGCACGCTGGTGTAGTGGCTAGCGCTGTCGCCTCACAGCAAGAGGGGCCGGGGTTCGGATCCCGGTCCGGCGGCGGGTTCCCTCCGGGTTCTCCGGCTTCCTCCCACAGCAATACTGGTAGTAAATATGAGTAGCACCTCTATAAGTTTGCAAGACTATAAGCCTTTTTAGGTATATAGTGTATATATCATGAATATTTTCAGTCGCAAAATGGAAAAACGCCTAGACATTTAATTAGAAAAACATGTGTCAAACATTAATTTTCTGTGGTATTGTTATCTGCTTTTTACTTGAGGCTATGGTCCCATTGTGTTTTCCAGTCCAGCCCAATTTACTTTGGGTATACCTGGATAGGCGTTTTTCGTCAAATTTTACAGGAACACTAAGAGGTTAAAAACTAATGATTGTTGTCTTGGTCTCTTTTTAAAAACTGATGAATGCTAATCGTTTCTTCCGTATTTAAACGTTACACAGAGTAACAAGACAATAGCAGATAAATAAAGGTCATCATGAGCTCAGCTGCATAAAACTGTTATGATGTGAACTATCTTAAGGGTGATCGTAAAACCTCCACCATTGTTCGGGTCTTGTGAGTTTATATGTTCAGTATTTAGCCTTGTTGACCTCTAAAGGTCACTCCAGGCTTCACTCCTTTAGCTGGCTTACATGCATCGTAAAGGCTAAGGTCATTAATAATAATAAAAGGTTATGTATTGTCACAGGGGGGAGAAGCACTTAGTGATTGTTGACATCCATGTCAGGCAACAGTGGGAGTTTGTAAAGACAAAAAGGCGACATGGGGAATTAGAAAATTCAAAAATTAGGAGAAGGTTTTTAGTTTTGTTTGCACATTCAGTTTTTTCACTTCATTTTTGCAATTAAAATACCTAATTCATTCTGCGTAAAACTGCTCGACACGAATTGAGGTATCGAGTTCAAAAGGAGACGATCACCTGCATGATCGCTTTCACCAGAACCACAATAAAAAACAATAACGGAAAGGAAGTTATGATCCAGAAAACCTACAGAAATGCACTTTGATAATATTGATATTGATTGATGGGTTGAAAAGATTTCTCCCCGCCTCTCTATCACACACACATAATACACTTTAAGAGTCTCTGACTGCCGAGTGTATGACTCACAACAATCCTTCACACCAAATGAATTCAGTTTATACGTCGTGAGTCTCTGTGGAAACATCGTGTGAGACTGAGGAGCTTTGAGAGGAAGTCTGTTAGAAATGTGTAAAACCTTCACAAGAGCCATCCAGTTTGAAAGTGGTGAAGCTTGAGCTAAAATAGGCTATTTTGGGATATACATCTAGTATATATTTGGGACCTTTGCTTCATCATTTTTGACATTCTTTTTTGGGTTCCTTCAGCTTTATTCAATTGTCAGAAGACTCCTTTTTAGGCCCGGCCAATTTAAATGGCGAAAATTGCGAATGGTTTGCATTCAACTAAATACTGAATATCTCCTCAACCCCAAGGTCTATTTGAATCATTTAAAAAGCTATAATATACAGAAAAACCTTGTGAACATAGATACAAAGTTTATGTATGTGTTAGTGGTGTATTGGTTTATGATAGTACACAGAAAAAAAAAGAAAAAAAAAAGAGTTGTTGTTTTATATCGTAACTATTAACGAACGCTGCTCTATATGTTAGGAGTATACGTGTGTAGTTTGGGTTTGATAGACTGAAATTAAGTATTTTTTATTATTATTTTAGTTCAGGATTTTCGAGCGATCGTGTCTAACTCAGCCAACGCTGAAAGTTCCCGCTCCCTCCCTGGTCCCTGAACGGTCCTCTTCACTCTGGCCGTGTGCTGCAGGCTGAGAGGAAGCTATAGAGTCCAAACAAGGCCGGATGAATCTTATTTCAGTCATAAGTAAGTAAAAAAATGTTTTATTTGCAGGACATAAATGGCAATGTTGTGCGTATCTTGGCGAAGGTTGGTTTCCCTGCAGATTTGCCGTTATTGGTGGAGGTTATCGGCTCTAAGGATTCCAAAACTGTATGCTAATCCGGTGTAGCTTCATGCTATCGATTTTCAAAACTTGGGGTCTTCTCCAAAGTCACTCTTTATGTTCATATTTATTGTGGAATAGTGTCATAAACATGAACAATTGACTTATATTGACTTGTAAGGCCAGGATGTGCCAGTTTTTTTTTTTTGCTGCATCACACCAGAGGCCCTATTTGGACTGGTAGGGGTTGGGAGATCAATGAAGAGGTTCGACGAAGGGCGGAGCATTACTACACATTACTATGGAGCCCACACTGTCACTAACTGCACTCCCGGAATAGATATCACAGAAGGTTTTACAAAATGCATTTGAGGGACATATCCAGGATGTCAAATTCAGCAAAAAAAAACAGGTTAAAAAGATAAAAGATGTGAAAGTGAACCACCACATCACTGAGATTGAGACACATGACAATGGAGTTTAAGGACACCACTGTTCCTGCAGAGTCTTTATTTAGAGTTACAATCATTTCAGCGCTAAGGCAGCACGTGTAGATATTCAGCTAGCGTAACATGCTCTGCTAATGTTAGCTCCACAGGTTTTAATTGTAACGTTCATCTCCGATTGCAAACGCTTTCCAAACTCAATGACTATCACCGTCACACATGCTCGAGGCACAACATCTGGTCTATTTAGCAGCCGGAATAGTTGTTGGACCCTGGTCGGTGCTAGCTGATGCTATACACTACGATAAGCTAGTCTGTGTACAAAAGGCGGGACTTAGCATCGGCTAATAACTGCCATCCCTGGTCACATTCAAATGATTCTGTTTTGATTCACGGTTTTACTTTCAACAAGGAAGGAAGGTAGGAAGGAAAATCGATCCAAAACAATGCAGGGAGTGAAATGGTTCCCATCACAGTCATCACCTCTTTTACATTCCAATGACAGACACGTTCCCTCAAGTCCATTTCATACACAGCAGGCTACGTGAAGATGACGCTATTTGAGTTGAGCGGACTGAAGAGGACGAGGAGTCGGCGGTCGCCTCTCTCCCATTGGCTGATTACGGAGCTCTGAATGGCCACTCGAGTAAACATGGCCTTCGTTCATGGTCGCCTCACTTCTTCACACCTACAGCTCGACCTCGACACTCATCCATTCTTCATTCTCCACTGTGGGGTTTCATAACCAGCTGCTGAGTCGTGACCTAGCATGCTGGGGAAATGGTTCAATTCAGTGACGGTCACAATCCACCACAGGACAAAGAAAAACATGCAAATAGATTTACACATGAAAGCCGTTTGTTGCTTCCATGGAAATTGGATTTTGATGTCAACAGGGAATACAACAAGATCAAAGAGCTCTTTTCCTCTTAAACTAATTCCACTTCTGAAAGCTGCTGTGAGGAGTCTAATCTAGATGTCATCCAATTAGCGTTGGCTTTATATCATAGTGTTCCACAATAGCATCATTTGGTCATTTTAATTTTAAAAAGGTTTCTGTGCACTCTTTCTAGCTCATGGAATCAATGCATTAAGTCTGTTCTGTGCGGCATTTATAATCATAATAAAAATAATGCATTTTATTTGGAACGCACTTTTCATTCAAAAGAATGTCACGGAGCCAATATTTATAGTAAAAAAAAAAGAGTTAAAACAAACTATAATATAAAAAAATAGCTGACTGATTTAACACAAAGTCAAGAACGGCTGAATAAATAAAAAAAGGCAAATTAAATAATAAATTGCGTTTTTCCACTATATCCACTATAGTTCAACCAAAAGGGTTTGATTCCTTTCTTGATTTCTTATCACAAATCATTGACTAATCCTTAATTATGATTTAACTTCAACATTTGTCTTTTCTTTTGAAAATCACACTTTTGTGCAAAGTAAAAAACGTGCTGAGGATCTTTAAAGAGGCTCTGGGTTCAGAACGCCATGCTTTCTTCAGATGTTCCTCTCCTGCACATCTATGTTCCTCAGCAACACAAACAAAGACACTTTTCACATCGTAGGAATACGATGCAGCGGCAGCAACAACAGCAACAGCAAAAGAAACAAAACATCTTGACAGCAACTTGGCAATAAAAAACAGAACTCAGGCAGCGACGCTCGTGTGGAGCGCGGCGACGTTGGGATATTTCTGTCGTGGCATCTCTCAGGAGAAAGGAGACTTTGAAGAAAGCGCTCGGCTCGCAGCAGGTTTGAAGTGGCAGACTCCTGGCGACCGGCACGCTCCGGTGTTAGATCTGTGGCCTTTGATGGTGGGCGAGAGGCTCTTGCTTCCTGTGCCACTTCCAGGCCAGATGACGGCACTAATCTAGACGCACTTCCCCTCCAGAGCTGGCACTTTGAAGCCCCCCGGTCTGTTTGGGAGATTGATATTATGACACGGGGCTCATTTCCTGGGAGGGGTCGCTCCCAATGAACCTGCCCATACACACACACACACACACACACACACACACACACACACACACACACACACACACACACACACACACACACATATATATATACAGGCAGTCCAGTGCCTGCCCAAGTGGAAATATATACACACACACACACACACACACACACACACTTTAACAACCCACAGCCTCTGTGTCTTTCATCGCGCGTTGACATGGTAACTGAAAGCACACTCAGCTCCTTGGCAGT
The DNA here is from genome assembly GCF_910589615.1 of Taurulus bubalis. NCBI lineage: Eukaryota > Metazoa > Chordata > Actinopteri > Perciformes > Cottidae > Taurulus > Taurulus bubalis. The sequence goes on along the minus strand of NC_136597.1, from coordinate 26,505,435 downwards.
TGTCACAATATCTATATTTTATAAGAAATATATATATTTGTTTCAAAGGTGCAAAAGTCCCCATGGAAAAAGCTCAGCGACCTGCAGCCAAAGTTTCTCTGTGCGTTTGCCGCTGTCAATCATACGTTATTCATACACTTTATTAAGTCCAGATAATCCGCTTTAGTTTTGCCTCTCTGTCTCTTTATCTCGCTGCATCGGGTTTACAGCAGAGAGTGAGGTCGTGTTGACTCTGACACAAAGAGAGAAGCATTCCTGCGGCTCTGGAGACGGAGAGCGAGCTGGACCCGAAAACCGGCCCGACCCGGTGGGCTGGGGTCTTTTTCCAGTCGCTCCAGAGCACTCATGGGTGGTAGTGTGGCTTCCTGCGATGTTTCCTGTCGCCCCGTGGGAGGAATGTGAAAGATGCCGAGTGAGTTTGGCGACTAACAAGTATTTGCACAGCGTCATTTTTATGGGTTGTGTTTCTCTAGAGACGTGCACAACAAATGTAGTGGCTGTCAGAAAAGTAGTAAAGGTGTATCTGGTCAAACAAATAGTTATTTATTAGGTGTAACTATTACTGGAGCATGGTGCATTTAGGAAGGAAAGTTATTTGTAACACACATTCCAACAACAAGGCGATTCAAAGTGAAACCATTTAAACATACCGTAAAAGCTGCTACTACCTTCGGTCAGAGTCCCCGTTAGCTCGCTGCTGTAGCCAGCTGGGGCTCCTGCTAGCGCTCAGTTACTTCTCCGCTAACTTCCGCTAGCTCCCCGAAAACCACCGAAGGTAGCGGGACCAGGCTCGACACCCGACTTGGGCAGAGGGGACGCGGGCAGTAGCAGCAGCAGCGCTAGCTAGCAGCAACGCTAGCTAGCAGCAGTGCTAGCTAGCACTGCTCCTAGCTTGCAACAGCGGGGACACTGACTGGAGGTAGGAGCGGCTTGTAACCCGAATTTTGAAAATGAAAATTTTGCAAATGAAAACAAGATTTCAAAAAATTAAGAACATTTATTAAAACATTAAAAAGCTAAAAATAGAATACAAGTTGTCTTATCAGGAACAATTGTGAGTCTGTCATTTTTTTACCAACTAGTCTCTCACATTTAAGGCATTATGATTTAAAGCTACCACGAGGAACTTTAATTTGTGGTGGTTTTGGCGGTCCCTGTGGCCCAAAGCGGTACTGTTTCTGAGCACCAGATTCCCTTGAGAAACCCACCCATGGCAGTCTGCTCTGCGCAGACCTGGTTCTGGTTCTCCTGTGCTAGTGAGGTGAAGATCTGATCCTGGGTCTGTCCGTGGTCGCTGCTGGAGGCGCTAGAGGCGTCGCTAGAGTCTGAGCTGAAGGATTACAGGATGTGCTACTGAAGCATGTCTAACTACGTGTGACAATTTGGACACTGTGTCATTATTATTATTATTTTTTAAAGCTGTATAATCTTCCTGATCAAAATTTTAAAAAAGTAGTTGCATTTTCTGAAACAAACTGGAAAAAAAGAAAAAAGAAGAGTCAGTAAAAACAAACTGGAAACCTTGAGTGCCTTCTGTTTACACTGATTACAGTTCATCGGACTTGGTGTGCAAACTGCTGGAGTGGTAGCACAGGAAGTGAGGGGAGTGGTGTGTTTATGCAGAGAAAGAGGTCCATGCTCACAATGGAGCTGGAAATCATCTACATAACGTCACTTTAATGTATTCTCAATGAAAATTGAGACTGTAAAAAAATGCTCATGGAAAAAGTTGGGCCCTAAAAGATCAACATCCCACACTGCCTTTCATTTGAGCTGCGCTGCTAAATATGTATGTGAAACTTTTTTATATATAGAGAGAACCGGGAAGCTTCGTGTTTACCTTTTGGTCTGCAAACCCGTTTATGGAAATAAGTTCTCTCTGCAACTGCGTTACCCAAAACCTATAGAAAATATGCTGCATATCAAAAGTAAGGCTTTCATTCCTCGTGGGTGTCGGGTGATTGACAGGAAGTAAAGAGTTTCTAAACAAGACCAGCGTACAAAGTGGTGCTGTTGTTTCTTTTACTTAGTTTACGTACTTAATACAACGTGGCATCGAATGAAACCCAAACAAGTTAAAATGCGTTATAATGGCACACGTAAATGTTCTCTTGCATTCAGCACTGGTGGAGACACAATGGACCGGTAAGCTTTCAAAATGATTGCACAGGTCAGGTCTCGTCACTCCGTCAATCTGGCATGAATTGGATTGGATCACATGCTCTCGATTTATTTACAGTGCCGTCTTTGTCCGTAGTTATGTTGTAGTCAACCTCATTTAGAAACGTCCTAAAAAAAAAAAAAGGCAGCAGGCAGATTGGCTACTAAATCTGTTAAGACGACAGTCCAGAGTGAATGCTGATTTCATTACTTTTAAACCATCTGGTGGGTCAGCTCTGACCAATCATCAGCACTAATACAAATTACAGTGCAGAAAACAAAATGCCCATTGTGTTTGGGAAATGCAGTTATGATGATTTACATCCTCCGGCCCTCTGGCTGCCATGCTTTCAGCTCATCGTTGCAGCCGATTTGTTTCACTTGCTTACGGAGGAAATGGTGTAAAAGTCCCCTTTATGTTCACCTATTTCAGTCAGGCATTTCCTGCAACAGGCCGCTGACATTTGGCTTCGACACAATGGGCTGAGCTGCACTTTGCCTCCGTGCAGCGGGGAATTAGAGAACCTCAGAAGGACAAGAAGTTCAACTCTGAAAAAGCTGCACAATGAGAGATAAGCGGCTTATGGGTGGAGTCCGAGCTAAAAGTGGTGGAGATCTAATGACCGTTTAGAGTCTGGCGTGGTTACCAATACATTTTATGGCTTTAGAAAGTACTTTGTAAGCACAATTGCATGACTTAACAATAACATTGCGACACCTTTGGCTAGCTTTAGACAAAAGGACTTAAGGTTAGAACATGGTTGTGTTGAAACAATAGCGTAGCGTAGCATAGCATAGCATAGCAGTCCTCTGTTATATCAAGACGTGGCAAGGGATTAAATAAGGAAAAACTGAGGATTCAGAATGCCAATACACTTTAGAGCTGACATCCAAGAGTCCACATTTGATAATCCTATTGTGTTGCACTGTTGGTGTTCATTTTGTATAAATACTCTTTTAATTGAACTAATGTTAGTGGCCGTGGGGGTAACTGCTCGACTGGAAGGGCAAGACAGCAACTCTGCTCTCAGCGGAGTGGTCACGGTGTGGGTCCGTCCAAAATGGGACGAAGGAATGAAGAATCAGAATCAGATGCGCTTTATTGCCAAGTGTGTTACACATACAAGGAATTTGGCTCTGGGATTGGTGCGTGACATCATGATACATTTCTGCCAGGACCAAAAGTTGTTCAATTCAATTCACGTTTTTATTCGTATAGCCTCAGGGGGCTTTACAAGCTGTCCCGTCTTTTAAAAAAACACCTTTGCACCGATATCACAGCACTCGCACGGTTTAAAAAGGACAAGTTATGTCCAAGGAAAGAAGTGGAGAAGATACAACTGCAGTGAAAGATTATGCCAAACATGTCAAAAATACTTTACATTCATGACAATTTAAGGTCCAAATGTCGTGATCGTTAAACATAATGTCATCAAACTGTTGTCCATGACACACTTCCTGGAAACTCTCTGCAGGAATGTGGCTTTTTTCCTCTCTTTTAAAATGCAGCGATGTCCTCAGTGTTTCCATTAGCTCGGACGTCACAGTGTCTCGTAAACATCCCCCTCTGCAGGACCGATGACATCACGGTCTTATCTGTCCGTCCCCTCCCTTGGACTTCAGTCAAAGCCCCGCGTCTTAATGAGTGCTTTGCTGCAGCCAGATGAACGCCCCCTGCAGACAGTAAACAAACAAGCAGCTACTTTCATGATGCAGCATCACAAAAGTTGATTGCTTCACCGAATGGGCGGCCGGCAACAGTAAACAGCAATTATTTCACCCAAGACGTTTATTTTTGCATCTCTTTGATACGTGTAATTCAAGAGCTCTTTCACCACAAAAGCTTCATTTATATTAATGTGAGTAAATATGAGTCTCAATGGGCTTTTTGAGTAGTTTATTATTGGTTTGACATCATTTTAGAATCATCACGCCACAAAAAGTGTCAAGAAGTTGGATAAACAGATCCGGAAAAGTGAGAAAAAGACATTTACGGTATACAAAGCCGACTGTCCGGGAGACGTTAACACTTCCTCTGTCAGCCTGTCCGGAGCACAAAGGAGGAACGTAGACGTCGGACTGACGATGCCAAACCCCCTGACAGTAGAACAATATGAGGCCGCTGAACAATAGGTTTGAATCACAACCCTTTGCTGCTGCCAGGAAATCTCCTCTGAAACCCGTTTGTCACAATGAGAAGAGAAGATTTAAAGCTGGAACGTGATCGTCCTCTCTGATGAGGCGCCGAGCAAACAGAGTCATACGCAGGAAACTTTCTGGCAGAGGAACCCTTCCGTACAGAGAGACGTTTGGTTGTATTTGTGCGTTTGGCCATAAGCATATTGTGATGCCTTGGAAATCTGTCAAAGCGTGACCTTCAATATAACACAGAGGTGACACTGTTGATCAAATACCTGCATTATAGAGTTTAGAGATTAATTGTAGTCCATTTCAAAGAGGCCACACCGACAGAAATGTGGCAACCTATGATAAAAAAAACAATACAGAATATCATAAAATAGATTGAACTCTTTTTGGGCTGATCAAATTGGATGATATGTAGTATGCAATGGGCCGAGCTGCACTTTGCCTCCGTGCAGCGGGGAATTAGAGAACCTCAGAAGGACAAGAAGTTCAACTCTGAAAAAGCTGCACAATGAGAGATAAGCGGCTTATGGGTGGAGTCCGAGCTAAAAGTGGTGGAGATCTAATGACCGTTTAGAGTCTGGCGTGGTTACCAATACATTTTATGGCTTTAGAAAGTACTTTGTACATAAAATAGATTGAACTCTTTTTGGGCTGATCAAACTGGATGATATGTAGTATGCAAGAGGAACGGGGGAATAACATGGTATAGATAATGTGTGGACAAAAATCTGTTGAAAGCTGGTCAGCACTGTACTCATTAAACAAAAATGATTATGGTTTTTATTACTTACTTTGAATGTCCTGTACTGTAGCTTTGTATTGTGTGTTCTTCTCACCACACATAATGTTGTATTGTGTATTTCATCCTGTACTGTTTGCTCTTGTTTTGTTTGTATGCTCTGTCAAGGGACTACAGGTGTGAATTAGCTGTAACTACAATCTGGTACAGTGCATCAAATGGTGACATTTATGTTTTAACTGTACATGGTCCCTTTAAAATAAATATAGTTGCTAAAACAATCCATGTTCTATAGAGATGATTTCTGAGCAGTAAAAACCAAACATATCAGACATGGTGCTGCTTTTCTAACTGCCTCCATATGGAGGAGCTCTGCATGCTCTCCACTTCAACAAGCTCACGTTGGCACTCCTGTGAAAATCAAATTGCTAATGAGCTTGTCCACCACATGTGTGTTTTCACCTCTGGCTCTCACATTGTCTCTGCTCTGATTTATTTGGCTGCGAGTGCTGGGCTTCAGGATGTGATGTCAGGGCAGACGCAGGGAGCACCTGTCCAGTTACGCACAAAGGCAGGGAGCGAGCCGATAGGTTCACGACCCCGACCGGCCCTCATGTGTGGATGCTGCTGCCTCACACACACACACACACACACACACACACACACACACACTGTACGCAACCCGCTGGTGTGAAGCACCTCGAGTGCAGCAGAAGTCACATTTAAGTGTGGCATCGGCAGTCCTCCTTCAGTCCCTTTCACGCACTCCAACACTGCAGACGCTCTCCTTCTGCAATCAAGAGGAAGCTGAGAGCAGAAGCGCTTCGATTCCAACAGGAAACACCCTCCATTGTTCCTTACTGGTAGCCAACCCACGCCCACAGACTGCCCTCTCGTTAAAATGACATTTTTACACCATCTTTCATTGCTGAAAAAGGCTTGCCGTTTCAATATAGCCCTTATTGTCCCATTTTACATTCCATTTCCATTTAAGGCATTCAGCCGACAGCATAAAACAGACCTGCCTTAGAGAGATGCAGCAGGACCGTCTTGGGACATTTAAAAAAAAACCTGTTGGGGATTTTAAAGAAAGAGGAAATAGCAGTCTGTTCATTTGTGTCACTGACTGTTCTCCAGAAATGTACATGACCATTAAAGCTGCATGGTCCAACCCGACTGCTTTTCACAGCTTGTTAGGTTAACGTTACTGGACAAAACGAAATGCAGTGATATTAATATAACTCGTATGCCTCATACCAACCTTTAGGAGCAATAATGTTTGTTCCTACATTTGCATTAAGTTCTCTAAGTTCTGCTGCTTCTTAGCTAGCAAGGTTGGCTTCTTAGCTAGCAAGGTTAGCTTCTTGCGGTGGGGGTGGAAACCACTCTGAGGCCAGGAAAGTGGCATAATATTTGGGAGAACATAAATAAGGAAAGTCATGAAATTGTTGCATTGATTTGACCACTTTTTCAGTCCTTGCCATGTTTTTAGCGGCTCAAAGAAACGTAGGCCGACTTAAAATAAACCACTGACGTTAGCTTACTTATGACTTACAGTGACAGCGCAGTAAAGTTTAACTTTTCAGGAGCACAGAACAATGTTCAACTGCTGCAACAACTTGGTTATAATTTGTTGGTGAATTAATAATTAAACCGGTCTTTGGGGAAACAGCAGAAGATGTCCATGTGGTGCAGAACGCCACATTTTTACCTCCAAATGAGTAAAATGTATCAATTTCCTGCATCTTTGACTTTCCTAATAACGTAATTAAATTAGTCACATCTGATTTTATTCAAACTAAATTAAGTATAATGTAATTAATAAATATACTTTTCTTGAATTCAGCTCAATGCAATTCAAAACTGTACATGGTATTTTTTAATTCACGTAAAGGTTACCAATTTTTATTAAGTAGATATTAAACACGAATCACAAAATTAGAACAAATAACATTTGATACAAAGTTAAACATGGCTTTGTTTTTTTAGATTTAATTTCCATTTCTGTTAAGCCTTAAGACTGTGATATATGCCACTTAAACCATGTAAATATGGAAAACCATTATAATATATGGTTACTGTTCCCGTTTTATTTTGAAGGTGCCTCTTATGTCCTCTGTCCCCTGCACTTCCTGCCCGTCTGATTGTCTGCTAATTGTTTCCTGCTGTGTCTAATCACCTGCCCTCCCCTGTGTATTTAACCCTGTTTGTCTTGTGCCCCAGTGTGGGATCGTACTGTGTGTGTCGTGCCGGTTCCCTGGTTTTGTGAGTCTCGTTCCTGTCTGGTTTCTTGTGAGTCCTGTTTTTGTTAATCTCCTTTTTTTTCCCTCGGCCCCTGGAGGCTTGTCCGGAGTTAGTTTTTTAAATAAATATTATATTTTGCACTGTTGCTTTGGCTTTTGGGTCCTCTTTTACCCCACCCCATAACAAAGAGCTAGTAACTGATTATTTTTGTAACTGATTATTTCATAAAGTGGGCAGAGGCCTTATCAGAGGAAGAATACATTAGCAGAGCTGGTGACCAATTGCATTTCATAGTTTTTTCTAGTTTCCCGTTTTATTTTGAAGTCCTTGGGTGCATCCCAATTCTCCAAATTCCATCCTTGTTTTCCACCCTTGAGTCCTGTTTCCTTGTGTCTTAGTCCCTCCCACCATGGATGCATGGAGAGACGCAAGGAAACCAAGCGAGGAGAGAAGACTCGAGGAAATTGTTTTAACAGACATGAGACTTCCTTTCCTCTAAAGTGTTAATTAGCAAAAACATAACTCAAAATAAATACACCAAAACCAGTGTGATTCATATTCCCGCATGCCTGGGCAAATACAAAATACATGATTTAAACAATAACTGACATTAATAATGACCCGAGACAAATTATAATTATTTCCTGTCTGTAGACAACTCTTTCAACAACACACCATTCTGCAGCTGAAGGTAGGGCGTTATTAGGTGTGTTGATGAACTACCAGCTGCAACTCATGATGTCAATGGAAGAAAAAGGTACCAGGGCTATACAAGTGTCCCACAAAAGATGTCTCGCAACACTTTGATTTGTGCCACTGCATTCTATGAGATAATGCAGCAGGAGCGTGCAAGGCGCAGAAGAGCACACCTGCAGCGTGCAATTGTGAATTTAATGGAGGTAAGCGTCGTACACTCCCACTGAGTGGTTGCACAAATACAAATAATCAAATGTTCAATAACTTGGCATCACGTTTTAGAAAAGCTAGTTTTTGGAAGTAACTATTGTCTTTATATTGTAGTTGGACATACTGGAGCCAGTCCATGCTCTAGTAAATCCTCATGTGCCCGTCCTTGCTGTGTTCTTTGATGGTCAGAAAGACCTCATGGTGGATTACAGGCTGGAGCGCCAGTCCTTGGAGGCCCTTTTCAGAATCCTGCCATCAAGCTGGTTGGCACACGGCTTATCGTACAGTGTGGCGTCCCGGGCCTTCGATGTTCCCAAGTCTGCAGTCTGGTGCACAGTGGATTGGAGAACATTGCAGCCCTTCACCAGGAGGTCATTAAACTGCCCACCGCAGGGGCACCGGATGAGGTTGACCACACATTTTCCCAGCTGGCCAACAGTCCAGTGTTTGGGTGCAATTGATGGCTGCCATGTCCGCATAAAGACCCCTCAGGACCAGATGACCAGGATTACATCAACAGAAGGCTCTTCCCTTCATACAGTTGCAGTATGTGATGGGAAGGGCCTTTTCATTAACACATTTGTGGGGTATCCATGACAGAGTCCTGAAGACCCGCAGATTCTACAAAAAGGCTCTGTATCCTCCTTCAGGTAAGTTTAAATTAAGTTATTCTTTTTTTCAATACAATAACTTTAAGATGGTAATTGTCATGTCATACTCTCCACAGGATACTTTCTAGTGGGTGACGGTGGCTAGCCCTGCATAACAAGACCTGTGGCCATCATCACCCCATATAGAGAACTGCTGCAAGGGAGGGTGCAGAGCCGCTTCAACCAGCATCATGGAAAGACCCGTTCAATCATAGAGCAGGCCTTTGGCAAGTTGAAGACAAGATGGAGATCTCTGTTCTTCAGGGCTCTGGAGGTCGACCTCACGGCCTGTGCAGTGGTGCATAACATCTGCCTCGCAGCGGAAGACATCCTCGAGGCAACTGAGGGTATCGGGGACATTTGTGTGGTTCCACCACGTCCAGTGAGGGGAACGAGGCCGACATGGCCAGCAACACCGACTGGCAGGGCTGCTCTCCGCTCCACTCGGGCACCCTGTGGAGTTGCAAGAGCATGACTATTTATAAACCTTCGGGTCATGAAGGCCTGGGAGACCACACATAATGATAAGCGGCGTGCCTTTGAAGCACCTTTTTCATTTGGAGTAGTTTATTCTACGTTGCCTTAAAGTTTGTAGCGTAATATTCTTGTAAGCTATATTAAATAAATTTGCACACAGGCCCCGGGATTACCGGAGCCCAGATCTATGGAAGAGACACAGCTTCCGGAATCCCCGGAGCCCAGCTAACCGGACCCCAGCAGTCTCCGAAGCCCCAGCAGCTTCTGGAGCCCAACTCTCCAGAGTCCCGCTCTCCGGAGTTACAGCAGAATCCGGAGTCCCGCTCTCTGGAGCCCCAGCAGCGCCGCCATCCCCCAGCTCCGAACACAGGATTTCTGGCCCCAGGAGCGCATCTGTCCTCCTGTGTGACTGTCTTCAGTTCCCCCCCAGGACTGTTTCTGCCCCCCGGACTCCTCTGCCGTGCCCCGGCTGCCCTCCACCCACCCTGTACCAGTGATCGTTCGCCGGTCCGCTCCCCGGTGGAATCCGGTTATATCCTCAGGTCCCTTCTCAGTTTCCTCCCTCCACCCACCCCATGGGACTAAGTGTTTTTTTTTGGGCTCTCTGGAATCCGCCCCTTGAGAGGGGGGCTCGGTCATGATGTGGGTTTGTCTTGTTTCCTGTTTTTATTTTGAGGTCCTTGTCTTTGAGTGCAGGGGTTGTGGTTACTTGGATAAAAGGCTTTGAATACAACATCACTTTTTGTTTTACTTCAGGTGAACAAGAAGTAAAGCATAGTTACGAGGGAGGAAATCTTTGAAAGATTGACACATCAACAAGGAGTTTACACGACCGTGCAACAAAATGTATGTTGCTCCCCTTTTCCTTTCAGGTGCCAATTGGGTGATTAGTTGCCACTTATGCAGGCCAATCCTGCTGCACCTGGGTTCCTGATTGCGAGCTGGCCAATCAGCTGAGTGGGCCCCGTGACCCAGTTCTATTTAATGACATAACTAAAAGTTAAGGAGAGCTTGAGCATTACTTCAACGGTCACTCTCCAACAACGCAGCTGGCCTCTTTTTTTGCCATATTGGTTCTTTTGTTGCTCATAGTGACGGTAGCATTAGGGATATGTATTGTGTATCAAACAGAAACATACATCACTCCAAGTCTCCCCTTTTATATATGAATTTGCATCAACTAGGTGCCCTGTATGTAAAAACTCAATTTTCTTTACAGAATTGTAATGACTACATAGAAAGTCTTATATTCGTATTTCCTTTCTTCATCATTAGGGTCCAGAAAAGGTGACATATACATCCTGAACACAATCTCCAGAGGTCTCACCAATCAAGCAGGTCGAGTCAACACTTGAAGATTGCCTGAGACAGAGTGCCCACGCTGGGCATCTTTTTCCACACTACAAAGGCCCTACAGGACATGTTTACAGTAAGTGGGCGACTGTGCTTGATGGAAATTCAGCTTGTGTAAAATCAACTGGAGGCGGCAGTACATTTAAGGAGGTAGACATGACGTAAATGTAGCTGGTTTGAAGCGCAAACGTTCGGTTTGCCCTCTTTTGTCCTTAAATTGATTTAAAGTTGTCGTGCTTAATATATATATATAATCACAATACATGTTCTGTATCTCGCGCTCCAGTTTTTCAGAAAAAGGAATATTCAAAACAAACTTGTTTTTATGTAATATTCTATATGCTTTATGTATAATTATTTTTGCACTTCCACACATCAGACAAGTTTGGCAGCGTTGAGATCTCGGGTAAACAAATGTTTGTAAAGGCATCGGTGATTAATTTAATTTTTATCACTTACATAGTGCAGTGGGATAGAAAAATAAGTATAAAAAAAAAGTTCAGGAGAAGAGGGAGACATTGACCAAGGAGTGTTTTAAAATGCTTTCCTTCACCAACTTGATCAACACATCAAATCCAACTAAATGTGTTTAGTTCTTGTGTTGAGTCGCTTCTGCAACCGCTTTTTGGAGTTACGTTACCTCCACATTTTGAGTTACGTTACCTCCACATTTGGTTAAGTGAAGCTGTAGGTTGAGTGAATCAGCTGAACATGAGGAGGCGGAGAAAAGAGAAAAGAGAAGGGGAAAACAGCCGAGGCACTTAAAGACACACGTTAAACATTCTTTTATCTTTTTTCTTCCTCTGCATAGACTGTTACACCTTCCTTCTACATTCCCCACAGCTCAACCGTGACTCGTCGATCTTCAAACACAAACAGCGTGCGGTTAATATCGCCACTTGTCGACAGATGTCTGTTTTTGTGTGTGCAGGCATTTCTGGAGAGAGATTAAAGAGCTGCATGTTTGCTTCTGGAAGAATGTGATCGCTGCTGGTTGTAAGGTGGCAATAGTCAAAAAAGACATAATGAAAGGAGTCGCTTGTAAACAAACTTTGGTTGGAATTGTCAGAAATGTAAATCCTCCTGTTTGTTTAAGATTGTAACATACAACATGTCTGTTTATTTCTGATGCAATAAACTGGTAAACTTTGCATTGTATTGACACAGCGGATGGACAAGTGTGTGGTTTAAATAAATGTTTGCCACACCCAATTTTCCACCAAGAATAATCATGTTGAAAATCTGCAGAGAAGAGGTGTGAACAACATACAAATAACCTACAGAGAACTTCATCAAAGGGCAGGTAAGTTATATTTTAACCTTGAAGAACTAGATTATTTTTATGTTTATCGGTTGTTAACGCGTTTTTCGTTTTCGGGGAACTTTATAGGACGGTCCTCTACATACGATTTTTCGACTATCAATAGATTTTTCAGATCTATCGATTCAAAGCTACTAAGAAGAATCACACAAAAGCACCACTTTAGATGCGTTTATACATTTCTTGGAATTAAGCCATTCAAAAAAAAAAAGCATTGAAGTATGAAATAAAGAGATATTGGACTATGACCGAAACGAACCAGTTAGGCAACAAACCGACCCAGCGGGGCCGGTTGGTGAACCCTTTCAGTGAGTTTTCAGTTCTTCAAAGTTAATCGTAACTGTTGTCAGATAAAAATGAATTTTTCAGCGTTCAGTTGTACTTAGCCCCTCCCTCTTGTGTCACTTGTGGTTGCACGAAACCAAGATGGCGTCGGCCAACAAACTGTGGGCTTAAAAACGGCAATCCACAAACATGTATAGCTGTGGCTCGGGCAACAGCTTTGTTCCAACTGCAATACAAAGGGGCTCCACTTAGGATCTGATCAGACAAAGCATGTTCTGCAGGTGGAAAGCATGACTACACCACACTTTTGCTTTTTCAGCGTGCAAAGCCCTTCACTCTCGTTGAAAACCATTTCAAAAAGCTGCTTAGACACTCTCTGATCAAGGCCTTAGAACGTTTTGGTTGTCAGGTTCTAAAAGCCCTATAAGTGTTCAGCGGGTGACGTCGCACCCACAGGCGTGACCAATTAGGTATAACTACCCCTGACCCCCGGGGTCATAGTCCCATGGTTACAGGTGCCCTGAGATATAACGAAGCCTTGAGGCCATTTCATTTTCTTTTGTTCCTTGAGAGGACTTCCAAACTTCCCAACATCTCTGGAATGCAGGAGATATTTTCCCCAAATATTAACAAACACATCCCCAACATGGCTGAAGGCCCTGCCTGGTGCCGGAGGAGGTTGTGTCATAGTTTAGTCTAAAGATGTCCTATAATCTCGGCGAGGCTGGAGACTATCTGGTTTAAGGCTGCCACGTCTATAGGGGTGAAAAGGGAGGTCTTGCTTTGACACCCTGAGACAGCTGGCTTTGTTCTTGCTTATCTCTCCCTTCTGTAGCTCACCCCCGTACATAGTGTTTCCCTGTGATGTCTGGGTGTAAGATAGCAGACTTTAAAAACACACACTTCCTTTGGGTAGTGACTTGTAAAAATATGCTGTTCAGTGTTTCTACTTGTTGGTCACCTCTAAGCCTTTTGGGGGTTAGTGATTAAAGTGTCACCAATACAGGAAAGAAAAAGACAAGATCCAACAGGAGGAGGAGGAAAAGGAGGAACATGTCTAAAGAAACCAAGAGAGGGATGTTTTGAATGTAAATCACTGTGCAAATAAAATAAAATCCCAATGCTGGTGTTTGTAGAAGTCACAAAAATAACACTTTTAGAGTGGGTTGCACCACCAGATATCAATTTAAATAGACTTTTAACACAATCCATCACGTGTGTGTTGTGCATTTTAAATTAAAACCTGTATACGTACTCTTTCAGTTAAAGTAGAATTATAGTTAAAAGACCTAATATACAGTACTTGCCCATTTCAATTCACAACAAAAGGAGAAAAACACTTTTCTACCTGTCGTTTGTAACGGCACTGCACTTAGTGCACTACATGCTAGCTAGCGTTAGCTGGTTAAATGGCAGGCTGAGATTTTTCATTGATTTATTTTAATCTCATTTCAGTTTGAACAGAAGGACAGTTTTAATGCTATGGAAATGTGTGCTAGCTAGCGGACATTTTCTGCGGCGGTATTTCCTTAAACTCATAATTGGGTGTAGTTCTTTGCCTATTCTTTGCAGATAGTGTTTTTCATTTCAGATATTATTTAGCTAATCATACTCGGCTGAAGCTACACACATTTCTATGGTGTGCAGTCAGAAAGGAGCTGCTTTCGGTATCATTTACAGAAAGCTATTACACTGTTGGATAATGAACAAATCCCACTTGATCCATGAGTATACGATCCTTCCTCCCATTCCAAGGCCAATGTGATGGAGCTGATGAATTGTTTTCATCCTGAAATTGTCAAAACCTTGCATGTATCCATTACAGTCCATACCATCCACTTTATCTTATGAGCATTCGCCCCTCCACCCCCACACAGTACCTGGGCGTATTGTTTCCCGGAGAGCCCATGTGATTTGCTGTGAAGAGCTCAAGATTATATTTCAGCCCGAGGCTTTGGAGTGGCCATACGTCTTGGGAGAGCGAGAATTGGCTCCACAGGAGGGTGAGGGTGAGATGGGGGGGGGAGTGGCCAAACAAGTAACCGCCAACCGGTTCACCCTCTAATCCTATTGAATGGCAGTAAGAGGTGAGAAACTCTATCGCACATAAAGAGGGCCTCATTTTACACAGAGTCTGCACCGAGATCCCAGCTTCCCACAGCCCGTCTGCAGCAGGAATTAATGGGTTTGCAGCTTTGTGCAGCATTGTTTGGCCAAAACATCCTGAGATTTGCATGAGAGCCTTTAGTCAGAAAGACGGAGAGCACGACTTTATACCCACTCTCCCTTGGCTGCACTGAGCAAAGGATTAGTTCAACACCTACTTAATGCTGTTTGATACAGTTTGCTAGGTTTGACTCACAACAACACTGTTCCGTGTAAAGCTGCAGTGCAACCACTTCATCGCTACCAATGCAGATGTGCTTTTGAGCATAATGTGTGGTTAATAGACACAATTAAGTATACATTTGCTGGATGTTGCTTGATTGAGTGGGCTGCTGATGGATATTTGTGTTCCTCTGAAATGCACATAGGAAACAAGCGAGACGCTCACAGCTGCAAACAATTAAAGCTATGTAATTTTTTTATTTTTATGACACCAAAAATACATGGTTAATTTAACTTAAAAAATATATATATTAATATATATATATGTATTTAATATAATATATAATAATATATAATATTAATATATATGTATTTAATATAATATTAATATATATATTTATATATATATATATATTTAATATATGTATATATATATGTATATATATAACGTCAATATACATGCCAGTCCTTTCCAACATCGACAAAAAGCCCATTAGAGTATTTTGGGAAAAATACTAATTCTATCAAACCTCTGTCGATAGATAGCATGTGGTATAACCAAAAGCTCAAGAACAGCTACTAAATGAACCTGACTTGTCAACTGTAGTCGAATTAACTTTCAATCTCGACCTTCAAGCCAACAAGTTCATAAAATGACAAAACGGCTGCTAAATGGACCTTGTGGCACTAGTGTGTAATGAATATTAAGGTATCGTACATGAGAACTAAGTATATTATTGCTGTACTTCTACATACATGTTTATATTTTCTAGTCTTTTCACTGACATGTGAACAATGATCATCATCATCCCACTATGGCTGAGCATCTCTTTCCCCAATGTATCCGTTCAAGCTCAGAGAACAGCGCGTCTTTCTAATTAGTCGACTGTATATAAGTTTCAAAGATTGCCTGCAGCGACTCTGTCTGCTTCTCGGGGATCTGAAGGCTCGATGCAGTGCGTCTTCATAACGCACGACTGGCACGCTGAAGCCCCGCATCCAGGAGCTCATTACTTCCACCTTATTAGTAACCGGAGAAAGCGCATGCAGTTCTTGTAGGAGAAAATTGATACTAAGTGGTGGGATTAACTCGGCGGTACGCTGACAAATTAGTTTGTCTTTCGGCTTTGTCTTTACTCGACTCCAGCCTCCCCCAACGGTAAAAAGTCTGAGAAGCAGAAAAGTAAGTCGGAGCTGCGTGAAGGTGTGTGAACCATGTGGACATGTGTCAAGCTGCTCGCACACAACATGGTGCACAGGTCCAGACATATTCAAGGATTCTGATTTGTGCCTTTGGGGGAAGTTGAGCGAGTCGTTTATCAGCCAAGAGAGAATTTCTTCACCCCACTCTTCCTCACGGCGGCTTTCATGTCTCTGAATGACATGTGGTTTGTTCACTTTTGCCGTGTACCAATTGTTCCCCACACATCCAGGAACCTACAAATCACAGATCGACATTCAGACCTCTACTCAGACTGCCGGCGTTTGGCATGAGTTTACGGCGTCCGATCGGTGTATCGCGCGCACGTTTTGCGGTCGGTGGGGTGTTGGTTTCTGGAGACTGAAAGCCTGTAATTTGTTGCTCAGCAAAACAAAAAAAAGATGTCTTCCTCCCCTTTGCTTTGTCCGGAGCTGTTAGCGAAACAAAAGGCTCGAGGTCTGACCGTGTAAAGAACCGGCAGAACCTTCCTTCCTTTTTGGACGATCATTTCTCATCGGCGTTAGTTTGGAGCTCCGCAACTTTCAGAGCACCGAGAAGCAACGGGGAGTCAAATGTGACTGACAACCAACAACCACCGCCGAATGAAATCCAATCAAAAGACTCCGTCGCCTGTAAGCAATCAACCTGCCGCACGCAGAGCAAACGATCACTGCAGGCGTTTGTTTGAGCTTCAGTTACGCGCATAACTGCACATTTCTTTCAGCGGTAACTTGGAGTTGTCCAAGCGATACATCACCTCAGTCCTGACTTGCATAGGTGTATCGAGCATCTTTCATTTTTAAATGAAATGTACCTCTCTGGTGTTGTGGGTTCTTTGTTTGGGTTTGTTTCAAATGGTTGATCATATTTTTCTATTTACAGCAGCGCTGGCTGTGGTTTCTGCCACAATTTTTAAAAGCAGTTTTACTTCCACTGCTGTGAAGTTTTAACTTGACGCGCCAGATGGTTTGTTTGCATGGAAACCATCTGGGAAGCCTGCAAAACTCTAAACCAAAGTCAGGCAGGAGGAGATTGAAAAGCGTTTTTTTTCCAGCCTTCGGTGCCGTCCTTTCCTCACCTCACAATATCAGCTCTGATATTATTGATGCTTTTGCAGCATCCATGCTAAACTATTCACCACGCTGAACGTAAAGCTTCTGTAGCTCCTCACAGGACGCCGACGGGCCACTTGAAGCCTGAAAAGATGCACTTTCATGTGATCTTTTGATCAAGCAACTCTTGATATCTCAGGAATTCCTCGGCCCTGCGAGGTTAAATAGTCCCTCACATTTCATAGAAGTGGTTGGACCCGCTTTGGGATCTAATCCAGTGACGGTGGCTCTTTCTCTTCAGTTCATTGTGACAAGATGGTGTCAACTCAACTGAGTGTTTCCCTCACACACATATTTCTGGAAACCCAAAGTGTTCAAATTTCAGAATCAGCTTTATTGGCCATGCGTGTTTACACATACATGGAATTTGACTCGTAGCTCTTTGTACTTATATACATACATAATATACAATAAACATAAATAAAGATAAATATTTAAAAAAACATTAAAGACAACAGCAGTCAAAGTAGTGCAGATGGAGGAGTCTGGTTAATTGTTCATCAGTGTGACGGCCAGTGGAAAGAATAATAACAACACCTAAAAGATAATCCATCGGAGTAAATGTTTACAACTCTGGTCATTATTATAATATCTTTGTTTAGATACTTTGCATCATTTCTGCAGGAAAAGGTCCACTTTCATTTCTCGTAATGATGATAATCACGTTCCATCACCAGGTCTTTGACTGTGGGGCGAAGCAAACAGGAAAGAGAGGCGGTTTCCTGTTGTTTCTGTCTGAATAAATACATGAAGACCTGCAGTAAACACTGTTATTATGTCATGAAACAAAACTACCAATCAGGTGTTCCAGTGAAGGACTGGAGAGCTCCACTGCATGTGAATCCTTTTCTTTACAATACAATGGAGGACAAACGGCACTCGCTCGCTACTGTGATTCTGTGTTTAGATCGTATTTTATTCCAAATCCTTTCCTTTTGAGCAAAAACAGGAAATGTGCTCATTTCAACAAATGGCATGAGATAAGCTGATGAATCACTGAGACAAGCTAAATGCCTTCTCGACTACCAACAACATTAAAGGGACATTTCATGTGAGGCCATAATCATCATCATCAGTGTTATATACAGCCAAAACCAATGTCAATCGGTTATTTAGTATAATATTTAACTATATTCATATGGGGAGATCTTTGTTTACCAACAGAAAGGAAATTGCCCATTTATCACAATAAGATGAAGATAAGGCAACTTTTTCCTGTCGTTTTGAGAAATTAAAGCGCAGATTGCCTCGGACGTGTCTCTGATCGAGGCCTAAATATTATTCAGATGGATTTAACAGGGCAACTCAAATCAAATTGGGGGTTTTCAACGAAGAGCTCCTGAGCTGGCAGGTTTCTGTCCGTGCTCATGAAGGCTGCGAGCAAATCAGAGCAGCAATCAGTCAATGTGTTGAAACAGATATTAGGCTAATTAAAGGCCGCAGATGTGCCTTATGCAAAGCGTTTGGCCCTAATTCATTTAATTGTTTGCTGAGTAGTAAAAGCAAGGGAGGAAACACTTCATGTCATTACGTTGTAATTCCCAGTGTGTGTCGAGACTGAAAGGGCGTTAATCCGAGGTTCGGTTGCCATCGGCGTCGATGTGTCGAAACACGTAGAAGTAACTCTAACAGAAGGGACCGGCCCAAACTGAAACTCATGAACACACAATTATTTAGTTTTACCCACATTTCTAGCAACACGTTGGAAATCAGGTTTATTGCAATCGCTAAGTAAATTCATATAACAATAATTTGGTGTTTAAGTGCATAACAAAATAAAACATGAAACGGTAAGCAACCATGCATATATGTACAAAAAGATGTATAATGTATCAGTTCCTTGCTAAACTAATAACATTGCCGTCAGCTGTGCTTAATGTTTAGCTAGGAGGCTAACGCACAGGTGTTAGCATGCTAACGCTCTCAACTCAAATGGGGACCACTGGAAACATGCCCTTCCCAGATGGTTTGGTGCACCTTGTTACCTCACAATTAAGTATTTTACTAACTTAATTCAACAGCCGTCTCTTCAACCGTATCCCAGTTTGTTTTTAAGTTTATTGCGTTAAAGAGTTTAGATGTCGTGTCGGTTTTACAATCTCTGTGTCTCCAGCCTTTAAGATGCAATCGAGGTGTTGTGGAAACCGTGAGGTCAGCCAGAGGATCCTGAGATGAGATATAAACCATATAAACCTCTCTCTCTGCCGTCAGGTTTCAAAAGCTGCTGCTGAATGATTTCCAAGAGATTTATTAGGCAGCTCCATAAATCTGCCACACTGTGAAAGCGCCGCCAAAGCAGCTGTGCAACAATGACCACATTTATTTACTTTGCATGCCGGCATGGTCTGCACTAGTGGGGAGGTTACAGCTTTAAAGCACTGATATCTATCAGGAGAAAAGCTCCAGCATAATGAGGCTGAGTCATTTAAACAAAAAAAGTACACACAAGGTAATCAAATTAAATAACAAGAACATGTTTACTGATTAACGGCATAAATAAGGACTATTTCTCTCAGCGTCAACAAATTTCATGAAAGACCGAAAACAAGTCAGTCTGGTTTCGTGAGCTCCCTTGCCTGCCTTTGGCAATGAGCCACAAGATAAATCTCACTTAAAATCCATTTTAACAAAGGGCCCAGTGGTTTCCTTAAGCAGCACTGTAATTATTCACGCAGGAGAAATCAGAGGATTTGTTTGGAGCCATTTTGTGCAGCAGATTAATTCACATTTGTGGATCTAGTCAGTGGGATTGATGCATGTGGGTACATGGTAATGAAGAAATGTGTGATTCAGTGCCTCAGCGTGAGGTGTTTTGAAACGGTTTTTAAAAAGAAACGAAAGTTTTTAAAGATATTTTTGTAGCTTCTGAGGTGGCATTACAAATCTGCTGTTTGAGATGTAGAAGAAACATATTCAGATATGCAACTTCTGGGGGAAAGGCTGCCGCTTCCTGAACCTCTGGGCTCAAACGATGTTAGGATGTATATGCGGCTGTGGATGAGGAGGTTGTAAATATGGTGAAGATGTACTGAATTCATCATCTGAAGCATAGGTTCCTCCGGACCAGGCAGTTTCATTAATAAAGAAAATCCCACCGCGCCGGTGAGCGCTCAGTATAAAGGATCACCACCGGCTGTCGTCAGGAGCCCACGATGTGGACAAATAAACAGAATAACTGGGTTCCTTGACACAGTAATAGTGGATCATGAATAGAAAGGCAAATTTCAAAGATTTTGTCAAATGTCCTGCAGTGAAAACCATTGAGTTGTGTTGATGGACAGGCAGCAAGTACTGTGTGGAAATACAGTCTAACTTTAAAACAGCACACTTTCTTTTAACTCCTATGTTGGCAAAACATGCCAAACATAAGAAAACATCTGGTTCTGAAAAGTGACGCCAATGCAGAAGTGCCTTAAACTTGCATTCTATCTACTGAGCAGCAGGGGGCGCCTCGTCTGGTTGTATAGAAGTATATGCTTCATGTGTTAAAGCTGCATTCTTTCTCCTGATCACCAGGGGGCGCCTCGTCTGGTTGTATAGAAGTATATGCTTCATGTGTTAAAGCTGCATTCTCTCTCCTGACCACCGGGGGGTGGGGGGGGACTCCTCTGGTTGTATAGAAGTCAAGTTCAACAGCTTATCAGTAAAGTTTTCTGTACGTAGTTTGGTGCAGAGCAGGTAATGCACAGTGTGGGTTTGTCACCACTAAATCCCTTTTTGAATTTCCCATAGCATTTTAAGCTATTCTTTGAAAATAAAGACTTTGATTAGCACAGTTTTGGGGGTCAAAAATACTGCTGACTACATATAAATATACTGTTTTCCACCAAGTCCTCCAAAAGGTCTCGCTGGCTTTTTTTAGAATCCAGTTCAAGAGTCTTGTGAAAAGGGAGAAAACTTTTTAAGTGTTTGATGAAATAAAACCTTCTCTACACAGCGTCTTTCGCCTGCAGCCCTTTCACAGCAACATATTGCTGCGAGGACCTTGAATGTCACATGTCTGGGTGACTTCTCCACTCTGCTGCTCTCACCACACGACTGAAACTGTGAATCATGCTCCTGAGAGGTGAACTAAGTGCGTCTGTGAATCGTCACCGACAGTGACGGCCGACAGTGACGGCTCTGCTGTTAAAAGCTCCCTCTTTGTGGCCTAAACGTGGAGCTCCACGAAATAAGACAAGTTAAGACGAGTAATAAGACGAGTAATAAGACGAGTAATAAGACGAGAAATAAGACGAGAAATAAGACAGTAATAAGACGAGTAATAGGACGAGTAATAAGACGAGTAATAAGACAGTAATAAGACGAGTAATAAGACGAGTAATAAGACGAGAAATAAGACGATAAATAAGACAGTAATAAGACGAGTAATAGGACGAGTAATAAGACGATAAATAAGACGATAAATAAGACAGTAATAAGACGAGTAATAGGACGAGTAATAAGACGAGAAATAAGACGATAAATAAGACAGTAATAAGACGAGTAATAAGACGAGTAATAAGACGAGTAATAAGACGAGAAATAAGACGAGGAATAAGACAGTAATAAGACGAGTAATAGGACGAGTAATAAGACGAGTAATAAGACGAGAAATAGGACAAGTAATAGGGCGAGTAATAGGGCGAGTAATAGAGTAATAAGACGAGTAATAAGACAGTAATAAGACAAGTAATAGGACGAGTAATAGGACGAGTAATAAGACGAGTAATAGGACGAGTAATAAGACGAGAAATAAGACGAGTAATAAGACGAGTAATAAGACGAGTAATAAGAGATTAATAGGACAAGTAATAGGGCGAGTAATAGGGCGAGTAATAAGAGTGTAATAAGACGAGAAATAAGACGAGTAATAAGACAGTAATAAGACGAGTAATAGGACGAGTAATAAGACGAGTAATAAGACGAGAAATAAGACGAGAAATAAGACGAGTAATAAGACAGTAATAAGACGAGTAATAGGACGAGTAATAAGACGAGTAATAAGACGAGAAATAGGACAAGTAATAGGGCGAGTAATAGGGCGAGTAATAAGAGAGTAATAAGACGAGTAATAAGACGAGTAATAAGACGAGTAATAAGAGATTAATAGGACAAGTAATAGGGCGAGTAATAGGGCGAGTAATAAGAGAGTAATAAGACGAGTAATAAGACAGTAATAAGACGAGTAATAGGACGAGTAATAGGACGAGTAATAAGCGAGTAATAGGACGAGTAATAAGACGAGTAATAATAAATAAGACAAGAAATAAGACGAGTAATAACACGAGTAATAAGCGAGTAATAAGACGAGCAATAAGACGAGTAATAGGACGAGTAATACGACGAGTAATACAACGAGTAATAGGACGAGTAATAAGCGAGTAATAAGAAGAGTAATAGGACGAGCAATAATAAATAAGACAAGAAATAAGCGAGAAATAAGACGAGCAATTAGAACGACAAAATACAAGAAATAAGACGAGCAATTAGAAATAAGCCATACATTCATGCAGATAGAGTTGTTCCATGTATTATTCAGCATCAGGGCGTCAGTGACAACAGGATGAGCGTCTCAACAACAATAAGCTTCCGATAAGCAGCGGCACAATAATTCTTCTCACTATGTTGCGTCGTTTAAATTTGCAAGAATGACACAAATGTTCACGTCGTCGGCTCCTTTGGCGTCTAGCTGCGCCTTGGTGAAAAGCTCACTTTGTGTTTGTGTCCAGAATGACAACGAAGACGACTTAATCTCGCTAACTCTCCACTTATTGGAATCCCGTTCAGGTTTTGGGGTATTTCCACATTCCACTCTGAGATAAAACGTGATTACGGTTATCAACACATCCTGCGCTTTACCTCTGCTGCTATCAGGAGCCCTGTTTGAGGAACGCATTCTGTGCATGCCATTTAAGAAGTCAATTAGACCGTTTCCTGCAGTGCACCGTGAACTCCAAAGAAGGACATCTAATCTCTCACCTCTCACTTGAGGTTTCGGCCGACGCGTCGAGTGCATACCTCAGATTCCACAGACCTCAAACGCCTCAGAAGTATTTACCCCTGACCATGTTCCTGGTGAAATATTACCTAAGTGTTGTTGTCTCAGCTTAACCTTTAGTGGGGACTTCCAGACACCTTTATTCGCTTCAGAAGGACCTTTTTGGAGAAAATATCTACTGCTTTTGAGGTGGCATCAAGGACAGCTTGTCCTTACAGAGCAACTCCGTACATCTGTGTGTGTGTGTGTGTGTTTTCTTCTTCTCTGCAGCGTGAGAGCGTTCAGTGGGTTTTTAAGAGCTCATTCATCCCTTCCTGTGGCGACTAAGCTCATTCCTCACAAACTGAAAAGCAGCACTGGATGTGGTGGGAGAATGCTGGAGTGTTTATACCCACACATCCCCCCCTGGGCCGCCTTACAGTTAAATCTAAAAGCTAAATCTATCTCAAAAGCTCGCGTAAGCCAAGCCCGGGCCGCAGTGCCAAGTCCCATCCAGCCCGATGGGGGGGGGGTGAATGAAAATTTCAGAGAGGAGACGATGAATATGTTTGACCTTTACTGTGGCGCACGGTGAGGGCCGGCCTCCTGAGCATTAACCTTATATCAGTCACATAATGGCCTATTGAGTGCTGCCCAAATCCTTCCAGTGGCTTCTAGTGCAATGGCTGCTGATGTCTTTTTTCTTTCTCTCTCTGGGAGGAGTTTTGTTTCTACCAGTGCTACCACATTTCTACATTCATGTGTGTCAGAATGGGCTAACATGAGCCACGTTTTCTCTTTTTGTTAAGTGTGCTTTATTTAAGATTTCACTTTTTTGCACGTACAATCTTAATTTGTCTTTATTGATCATGGAAGTATGACAAGAACTGGGCACATGCACATGTTTTTTTCTGGCTCGGTCCATTTGATCCATGCGGCCCATACACTTTAACTTTAGGATGACGTCATGCACTTTTCCTAGACTGTAGTAAAAGTTTGGGGAAAGCGTTGGTAGGCAACTGAAGAAATCCCAGCCCCTCCCTTCAGGCCTCCCTCCAAAGTCATTCACATGCAAGAAAATATGTAATATTATCATAATAAATATAAACAATGAACATAGCTATGGTTAGTACGAGTTGCTACCCCCCGGGTCTGTAAAGTGAAGCCAATGCTAAAGTGCTAAAGTAGTGCCGTTCAGTCTTATAGCCACCCTGTAGACATCTATCTCCCCGTTAGCTCTTGTTAGCTCGCTACCGCTAGCTATGTGTTAGCAGCAGCTCTAGCTGGTCTACAGGTCTCGTTACTAATGTAAATATGCGATTGCAAAGTTCAGTAAATACACTTGCCCATCTTCAAATGGATCCCTTTGCTTGGCGTTGTCCTCTTCATCTCAGGGGTTGACTCCTTCAGGCTCTATTTATGGTTGAAGCTGCACCGTGCTCTCCAGTATAGCTTCACTAGCTTCAAAGATGTTAAAGGGTTAAACTGGCATTCTCTCCAATGACCAGCAGGGGGCGACTCCTCTGGTTGTATAGAAGTCTATGAGAAAATGACTTAAAAGCAGGGTATGCTTTAGGGCGGGTCTACAAGGTGATTGACAGGTTGCTACCCTGGCTGAGTACTTTCACAGTGTTTACAGTTCATGAAAGTTCATTTTAACATTTTTGGTCCCCTAAATGTATTATTCAGCAGAAAGCTGAGCTGTAGATGCTCATTGTTCTCTTGTTTATCTTCTTTTTAATTTAGTCATCTCCTCTTCTCACATTTCTTGGCTGTTCCTTGTGTAATGTTATCCTCCCTGTAACCACTTAAGCGTAACATTGTGTGTTTATCTTTAATTGCGTTATAATAGAACCTAAAGTCCCAGAACTAGTTTGAGCCAATTTAGTTTGCCTCGGGGATACAAACCCATTTTACCATGTTAATACCATAAATACCCCATAATTGCCTCATCTTGCCCACAGGCTCATCTTTACTTCTCTACAACAAAACCACTTGGATTAAACTTTCATTTGGAGGATTAATATTGCAACGGCTTTGTCATCTCTCAGGCACAGACACATGCACACACACAGCCGACGCTTTAAACAATAAATAAACAACACCCAGCATCACAAATGTCTGGGTGTTGCATGCAATCAATATTCGAACAGCAGACACAAGCTCTACTGAATTCTGACGGAATAACAACCGTTTCAGACCAACAGGTGTTTCAGTTTAACCGCTAATCCTCGTACTAGCTTACGTAAATGGTGTGCGTCGGTAATAAACGCACAGATGAGTCTGTATTTAGAAATGTAATGAAGGCTTTTGACGAGGACGCCGGCGTGTTCTGTTAACGGCCGTCGTCACGACGAGCAACCGCAGGAGAATCCGTCCGCGAGTCACCGGTTAACGCGGCTACTCGCTAAACTGAAACCGTAGCGGCGTCTGTGGTTGCCGGCTGTTAAACGTGTTGACTGCCACTGGACTCTCATAAAGTCAAACCTCTGAGTCACTGTGTGTGTACTTCCGTACATGACCACAGATAACGCAGTTGGAAGCATCTTGTGACGTACTAATTTAATATTGTGCCACTAGCTAACGTGTACTTCCGGCTAACAGTTAGCTCACGGATCTGGAAAGTAACTTTGTTGAGGTTGCTTTTGCCATCTTTGGTGGTTAATAACTTTGCGTAGTTTGACAGTCTGTTGCACTGCACTACTCATTGTTTACAATCCTTAAAAAGCGGTCTATTAAATATCAGAGTTCTAGTGTTGCACCATTGGGCCTTTTGCAGCAATATCGTTCACATGTTTTACATCAGAGAAGCCTCACTGCCATGACACATGGGAAGGAAACTTCATTTTGTTCAAGATACAATGAATATATTAAATTGTACTTGGAAAATGCTGATTATCTTTTAGTGGAAAGAAGTATAGTCCAGGAAAAGTAACCCAGAGGGACGATGGCGGCCTTTGCCATAATTATAGACGTGACACACTTTTTACTACTGCATCGCTAATGCTCAATAATGTGTTGACATTATTGGAAGAGCTGACTGGTCGTCTGTGAATCCCACGTTGAATCGTAATTGGCTGCTTTCTGCCGGCGGTCCTCTGGAGAACAGCGCTGCAGCTGAGGCCCAGCAGGCCTGGCACGGGTCGCCGCAGCCTTTTAAAATGATAATCACCATTTTAAATGAATCGCCAGTTGGAGGTGCAGCTCAGAAGAAAATAAATGAAAGAAATCTTAACAGCAAGTGTCTCCTATGAACTGTGAAATGTGTTTGGAATACTTATGTTTTGGATGAAACTTGCATTCGATCTACTGACCAGCAGGGAGCGACTCCTCTGGTTGTATATAAGTATATGCTTCACGTGTTAAAGTGGCATTCTCTCTATTGACCACCAGGGGGCGACTCCTCTGGTTGTATAGAAGTATATGCTTCACGTGTTAAAGTGGCATTCTCTCTATTGACCACCAGGGGGCGACTCCTCTGGTTGTATAGAAGTATATGCTTCATGTGTTAAAGCTGCATTCTTTCTCCTGACCACCAGGGGGTGACTCCTCTGGTTGTATAGAAGTCTATATAAATGACTCTACTTCTCTTGATGTATTACCTCAGTAAACATTGTAAACATGAGTTTACGTCTCAATCTCTAGTTTCAAGTCTTCTTCAATACAGCATGATGTTCATTTAGTAAATTATGGTCATTTAGAGTCAAACAGACCATAAAGCAGCTTTAGGGCGGGGCTACAAGATGATTGACAGGTTGCTAAGTCACTCCTCTTTATGGGATATTTGTTTTTAAGAGTCCTGCATGTTTACTTACTTTTTAATAAGGCCAAGTGGAAATAAATCTCTACATTTAAAAGTAAGTATTAATATTGAATGCAAATATAATTTTATATTTTGTATTATTTATTTTATTGATTGCAAATGTTTGTCCAGTTTAAGTCAATATTTAGTCCAGACATTTTGGCAGGTAGCAAAATTTAAGTTTGAATAATGAATAATCATTACAACAAGGCAAACTATCAATAAAGAATACGCCAGTGTGAAATTGCAGGAAAGAAATGTGAGACGCAGCTTGCACATATCTAGGAGTTTCACAACTAAACTGTTAAACTGGTTTGGATTATAAAGGTCAGGGGCCGATCCGAAGAGAAGGTCTGAAAAAGACGTAAACTCAAATTCTGACTCCTCCGGCTGCAGGAGATCGAATTGACTCCCGAGTCTGAGTGCAGGTTCATGGCGACCTTTTAAAAGCCATCATGAAAATGTGATGAATGATGGATTTTGACAGAGCGCATGCAACATTTTTCATAAAGCAACAGAAGTAATCACGACGGCAGACCAAATATTCTGCAGGAGGACCGCTGCAAAGGAAAGGGAGGGGGCGGGGCATAAACGTTGCTGCAGAGTTTAAGCATAAGTAAAGCAGATATTTATTATTTAACGTAACTTTTGAGAATTTGGATGATTGGATGTGTGCATTTTATATTTTTGAATCTCAGCAGCAGGTAAAGATCATATCCAAAAATATAATTGAAACAGGTAATTTATTTGCTTCATAGCTAATTTGCTTCCTTAATTGTAAATGTAGGCCTTGGATTTATCGTAGTAGAAAGTGGAGGTTTGTAAAAAAGGCAAAAAAAAAAGGCAATTTCTGAGAGAAACGGTATCTCATATCCCATCAGGGCCAAATACTCCACACCACACGAGCACCTATAGAAATGGAAAGTTCTTCTCATTGGATACGGACCGAGCGTGTTCAAGAACATCCGTATAAAATACACGATGGAAACAGGTCGGAGTGAGAGAGAAAATGCTAATTTTGCATCCGTGCATTAGAAGCGACGATATACAGATACAAATATGTAATACTGAAGTAAAGGGGTTGTCAGAAGTGCTGAGAGATCCTTTGGGATGGTTTACCGTGTCACATGGAGGACATTCCCTTGTTGCATGTGGTAAACCCTTCCTCTCTGACTGAAGGAGTCCTCTCTCTTCTGGACGTTCCTCCAAATAGTTCGACCGATTTTGCCCGACGCGTTGGTTTCAAGTCTTCTGTATTTAAAGCATTCTGTGTTCTAGGCCCGGGGGCCTTAAAACTCGGAGATGGGTAACTTCTAATTATAGTAAATAGTGAGAACAGCTTTTCATGCGTCTCTTTACCTTCATCACTGGCATCATAGAAAGAGGAGAGCTGTATAACCTACTCGCCAAACGCCATCTCTCCTTCCAGATGCAGGTAAAAGAAAAGAAAACCACATTCAACCTGGTGGGGTTTAGGAACTGATTTGTGTTTATCCATTGATGTTCATGGTGTTAATGAATTAAGAACCGAAGCGTCGATCAATGTTGTCCTTCACACGTGTGATGATCTCGACTAGAAAGGTTCTGAAATGAAGCTTTACGGTGCAAAGGAACTGGACATCCTCTGATCTTTTGTGTCCGGAAACGAATATTTCAGATGAATTTGCAAATCCTGCTTTCTGGAACACGGCATATCAACACTGTTGTTTTAAAGCAAATCTTAGTGCGTTTCATTTGGAGCGCTAATATCTTCAACACAGATCCTACGACAACCAGCCAGAGGTGCCCAGTGCCTGAAGTGGGGATTTTGTTTTATAATTGCCAATCCCTAATTGTATTTTATTGGCCTGAATCAGCAAATTATTTTTACATTCTGAATTTCTACATTCAACAAAAGATACTAAGACACACTGGGTTTGGATTTTAAATGTTGAACCATTATCATTAATATAGACAACGGCCAAAATGATAAAAAAAAAGATTAAACTTGCTAGATTTACTTAATCATTTGCACATAACACCGCCTGAGTCTGCACATTTTAATTCTTCTGCAAATGTTTCACATGTAAAATCATATTCTGTCATTTAAAAGAGCAGATTCAGAAACAATGTAACGATAATGATTCATGAAAAGGTTATGCTAAACAGGATCCATGATGACACGGTTGGTGATGTCACGAACCCAACGGCTCAGCTCCAACTCGGGGAAACGATCCATCTTTCGTCTCCAGACTGAAACCCAATCCGACCCGCTGAGAGCTCAAAACGTCCTCCTCACCGGACGGACTACAGCCTTTATTACGCCTCGAGATGAATGACGCGTCTAATGCTGCTTTTGAAATGTCCTTTGTGTCCTTACTGGCTTGGTCAAACTGGTAATAAAGAGAGTCGTAGAAGCAGAACACAGAAGCCAGCTCTAGTATTGGGAGCTTCTTGGTGCACGAAGAGACGCCCGTCAGCCCGACTCTACGCGGTGAAGCAGCTGGATAGGGAGCAGACAGGCTACATGTTGCATGTAAGCATCGCTGCTGAATGTAGTCAGGAATGTCGACTATTGTTGTGCGACATAAGATACTTTACTTCCTGCTGCAAGAGGAGCTTCCGTAAGTCCGTAAGAGCTGCGGCCGTTGGCGTCCAGAGGGAAACCTCTTTCACCCAGTGGGAGAGCTTCACTGATGCACACAGCGCACTTCAGGGTTGTTGCTCCGGGCGGTCCTCACACATTCTGTGTCAAAACGACAAAGTAGATCATTTGTCATCGCCTTGCAAACGTTGGCGGATAATGAGACAATGAGCCCAGACATGCAGAAGACCCGTCTCCTCGTGAGAACACTGACTCTGCAGGTGTTTAGTCTCTTTGAGTTGTTGCTTTGTGCATCTTGGTCTCTTTAGGTTGTTGCTTTGTGCATCTTTGTCTCTTTAGGTTGTTGCTTTGTGCATCTTTGTCTCTTTAGGTTGTTGCTTTGTGCATCTTTGTCTCTTTAGGTTGTTGCTTTGTGCATCTTTGTCTCTTTAGGTTGTTGCTTTGTGCATCTTTGTGGGCATTTTGTTTCTTTGTAGATGTTTTGTGTCACTTTGTGATAGTTTTGGTCTTTTTGCATCTCTCTGTGATCATGTTGTGCATCATAGTTCTTCTGTGTCTCTTTGTAATTATGTTGTATCTTTGTAGTTGCTTCAATTCTGTTGTCATTTTGTGACTCTTTGTGGTTGTTTTGTAACTTTCTCATAATTGTGTGACTCTTTGTGGTTGTTTTGTGTGTCTTTGTGGATGCTTTACCCCTTTTTCATCGTTGTTGAGTCTCTTTTTGTATCTCATTGCAGTTGTTTTGGTCTCCTTGAAGTTGTTTTATGTTCCTTTGTGGTCCCTTGAGACTCTTCCTGGTTGGTGCAGGGGGTGGGGGTCCACTGACACTTTGGGGCCCTGGGACTTTGTCCGGTCGGCCCTCTGTCGTTCACCCATGCTTTCAAAACCAGCATGCACAGTTTGCCACCGCTTTTAGTACTGAGCAGCCACCACGACATCGCCCTGAGACTGGCAATAGGTTGTGCTGTTTAAGATAAGATCGATAAGATATGATTAGACATGATACGATAAGATAAGATGTTCCTTTATTAGTCCTGCAGTGGGGAAATTCACAGGATTACAGCAGCAAAGGGGGTAAAGTGCAAGAGACATAGTAGAAAAATCGAAAAACGAGTCTAATAAACAGTAAAGAATCCACAATAACTGAGTATTATATATGCAGAGAGATTAAATATGATAACTACGTTAAGAAACAACCTATTCCATCATCTGGCTGCTGGTGGCAATGGGTTAAGATTTTGAATTAAGGCTTCCTAATCTGTTCATTTATTTATCGTTTTTGGTGAATTCATAATTTGGTATTTAATACGAATTAAATAGATAATGAAGAATGCTCACACCAGCTTTTACGAGACACCTTCACGTTGCTCGTCTGAACCGACCAATAGTGCAAAACCCTTTCAAAGTCCAAATTTGCAATGATTTTTGTCATTTCTTTCCAGTATCACCACTACGCAGCAGCTTGCAAAGGAAAAGCTGCGACTGCAACATCTCCCCGATATATTTTACCGTCTTAACTTGTTCATGTGTGTATTCAGTGAGCGTTCTGCACCTCCTGCTTCACGTTGTTTGTACCCGTCTTCTCAGTTCATTCACCCTCCCACCTCTTGTTCATCTGGGCTGAAGATGCACGACGGAGGACCCGCTCAGCCGAGAACTGTACGTCGGTGATTCATCTTGAACCATGTTGTTGTACATCCCGAACACTAACCTCACACAGGCAGAGCGGAGGTGACGGAAGAAGTGATTCAGTCAAATATGTCGCTCCATAAATAATCCTTCAGAGTTCGAGACCCTGAGTCGTCGTTACAGTTTGCTCCTTGAATAATGTAAATCTAGGAAATGTACCGTAAACGTTGAGTTACGAGCCGCTACTACCTTCGGTCAGTGTCCCCGTTAGCTCCCCACTGTAGCCAGCTGGGGCTCGTGCTAGCGCTCCGTTACTTTCCCGGTTAGTTCCGCTAGCTCCCCGAAAACCACCGAAGGCAGCGGGACCAGGCTCGACACCCGACTTGGGCAGAGGGGACGTGGGCAGTAGCAGCAGTGCTAGCTAGCGCTGCTACTAGCTTGCTACAGCGGGGACTCTGACCAGCTGTACGTTTACGGTAACTTTTTTTGGTGACACTATCATTCTATTGAACTAGAAATGAGATCCTGAGAGACTCATATACAGAACTAACTTCAGGGCCCCGGTTTGGACCAATGCATGGACCGACATTAACGTTCCTGGTTGATTGATGTCAGATTGCTGTATCACACCAACCAGACCTCAAATCAGGACAAAGTCAAGACTAGAAATGCACGTGTGAAGCGCGTCCGCTGCACCCTGCACGGCTCCAGCCGGGTGTTGCATGTCAGACTGTGACGGGCGGCTTCACGCCAGGCGAGACTTTCACACGTCTAACGAGGCGACAGGACGAGGGCTGCTGGGAAAAAACGGTTTCCTCTCAGAAGGAGGAAGCGGCAGGGACCAAATCCTCGTCTCAGGAAGTCTCAAAGTTTCAAAAGGATGCAAACTGTCTAAAGGCAGAATGTGTTCTACGTGATTAAATCTGTGCTGCATGATAGAAAACTGTTGCATCACTTTGTGTGGCTCAGATTTGGTTGCGAGGTAAAAACAAGCTGATAAAAATGTGACTCCTGCAAGCTTCCCTCTCCTGCATTAGATTATTGATTTCATGTTTGTGTTCAGCACAGTTTTACTCAAATATCAATATTTCACTGGAGCACCTCGTCCTTCCACTTATAGAAATATATATATAGGATTTGTCGAGAGCAGTATTTTTGCAAAAGCTCAGTCAGTGGGAAGCGGGAATAACACTGAAGCTGTCGGGGGTTCAAATCCCCTGAACAGCTCCTCGTATTAAAATGCTTCCAAAGCCCTCCAGCGTATTCTCTCTCCTCTGATTGGATGTTGGATGCTACATGTAGCGCACAGCTAGTGAAGTTAGTAGAACTGATTCTAATCTGAATGTTAATACATTATTAACTTGTTTTGACATTTGGTTTATCACAGCTTTTTCTGATTGGAGTGAGGTTGTAATTCTCTGTGTTAATTATTGTTATTACGTCATATTAAATCATGGTTTACCTTTTAACAAACGTGGTGCACCAAGTTTTAGAACTATTAAGAACTAAGATTAAATTCATTACAAGTCTGTTTAGCTTCCACTCTTATTGTTTAGAGAATTAAAATCTTTATTTAAAACTCTGAGAACTCCAGGAGACGAGGTCACAAGTCCTGAAGTCCGCTAACTCGTTCTCTGGCTCGTCGCACCTATTATAGTAGTAATACAGTAATATTTGTGTTAACGTAGCAGGTTAGTGGCTGTTGGTCCTTGTTTCAACCCAGTGTGCTCGCTCTCCAGCCCTGAGCTGAAGGTCGGACTGAGGTCGCATTAAATGACCCAGCAGGAAACGGAAGCAGCTGTAAAACATAATTAATGATTTTAAGTTAACTTCACTCAAATCCTTAAATTGTCTGAATTTACATTTTATAGTTAACCTAATTAATAATGTTGCATTAACTATACTAATATTTACTGCAATCACATAAGTTGCCTGAAGTTATTTTCAGCTTTAAGAACTTAAAATGATTGAGCTACCGTAAAAGTCGGGTTACAACCCGCTTCTACCTCCGGTGGGTGTCCCCGCTGTAGCAAGCTAGAGCTGTAGCTAGCTGCTAGCTCCCCGCTACTGCTGCTAGCTCCCAGCTACTGCTGCTAGCTCCCAGCTGCTGCTGCTAGCTCCTCGCTGCTGCTGCTAACTCCCCGCTACTGCTGCTGCTGGCCGCGTCCCCTCTGCCCGAGTCGGGTGTCGAGCCGGGGCTGGTCCTGCTACCTTCGGTGGTTGTCAGAGAGCTAGCGGAGTGCTAGCTGGCTACAGCGGGTAGCTAACGGGGACACTGACCGAAGGTAGTAGCGGCTTGTAAACCGACTTCTATGGTACTTTACTTTGAAAATGTTAAGCAATCGGTTACCTGACTTTTTTCAAGTAAAGTCAACTTATTACATTTTACAGTGAGTATACAACATATTTAGTATTTTGACTCATTTCTCCATCTTCAGGTCGGTAAAAGTTCCAGATGGTCTCGACTGGAGGGAGAACCTTGAAGTGTCCTTGAGATGAATTAGTCAACCGTGAGCTGTGGAGAGGGAGGGGCAAGAGAGAGACAACCGGTGGATGGAACTGTCTCCTGAAAGCGTTTCTGTACGTGCATCTTAAACGACACGCTGCTGATGAACACCACCGTCACGTGACGCTTCTTCATGTCTCCGAGCGTGGAGCGTGAAGTGCATCCATCTTCCCTTTCCATGCCTGGGCTCTGTCAGAGTAAGTGCCCCACCGTGACCCCGGCACTCTGCCGTCCTCCATCTGCTCTGATGCCTTTGAGTGGTTTTAGAGCCACTCGTGCCCGGCTTTAAGAGAAGCATCACTCCGTCAGCATGAAGAAACAGCGGCCATGTCGGGTCCATTCCCGAAATCCAGCTGACGTGCGTCACTTGAAAGTTGCGGTTGTGCCCAAACAGGGAAAAAACCAGGAGGATAACGGCACTTGAATTCTGAGCATTTAGAGAAATGGCAGTTATCATGTACAAAATATGTATTTTGTGTCTTTCTAATGAGGGCATTATTGTCGCAAGGTTATGTGTGGAGAGTCTCGATCCGTGTGAACGAAGTTTTTACACATTTACAAGTGTGTGTGTGTGTGTGTGTGTGTGTAAATATATGGATGTGGAAGCCTTATAGAAGGAAATAAAGGGAACAAATACAATGTTGAGTCGTATACGGTCGAGGTTTAACATTGTACTGAATGTACAACCAGTAAAGACCAATAATAGCGTTGTTTTGCACACACACACACACACAGACGTACATGAAATTCCTGCGGTTTCCATAAAAGCAAGCAGCGTTAATTGTTAATTATCACCTTTGTTTATAGGCATTAAAAAGGCAACATGTGAGTTGAGATCTGTTTGATCCAGTTTTCTAGAAAGCGTGTGAATGTGGGAGGAGATGAGATTATTATATATTGAAAAGGGGGTTTTCCTCAAAACTGTGTCCCACTTTGACCAGCAGATGGCATGAAATGTTCATCACTTCCTCCTTCCTGATAGAGCAGTCAGGGGCTTCTCATACAAACTGGGAAATCATTTAAAAAAAAATAAAGTTAGAGGCATATTATTGTCTAAAATATCATGTTGTGCTGTAGCATTTAAAGCTCCCTCACGTAGACACGGGTTAAAAACAGGTAGCTTTATCTTCATAGATTCCTTATGTCAAAAATAAATGGAGCAGTTGAAAAGTGTTTGTATATTAATCACTGAAGCAAAGGCTGATGATCCTCTGCCGCCATCTAGTGGCCTGAAGCAGAACTCCTTTTACCAGATGACACTGAAGTCAACATGTATTGTAACCACGTCCAATTAGTGTAATTAGATGCTCACTTGTGAACAATATCCTCATTATTATCATCTTAAAGAGTAAGAAAATATAATTCACTTCTTCTTTACGACACTTTTCCATGTAAATTACTGCACTATTATAGATTAACATATTCAATATTTCTTGCTTTTATAAAAAGAAAAATAACTCAGTAGCTCACTAACTACCTTTAATCAATTCTAAATACTGGTTTTGAAATTGTTCAATCATTATATTGAATTTGATGTATTTTAAGCACTGTCTTCCAATACAGTCACTTTTTAAAAACTAAAATATCAAAATTGCTGTTAAGAGTGATCACTCCTGGTCCTTTACTGCTGTTAACCTGTCAAATTGTGCAAAACTAGCTAAATATCACATAACTACAGGACTTGGAATAAGATGTCACTGAGTTTTACCAGATGAACCTGATATCATGACAACAGATGACTCATGTGTTACTAGGCAGACTCAACGAGATCAGAGAGATCCACACTGTGAAGACAACACGTTGAGTTGAGTTGGTCACTGGGAACCAAGCCTATATATTAAAACTAGAACCCTAACACTAGAACCCTAACCTAGAACACTAACCCTATAAAAATCTAACCCTAGCACACTAACCCTATAGAACCGTAACCCTAGAACACTAACCATATAGAACCCTAACCCTAGAACACTAACCCTAGAACATTAACCCCAGAACTCTAACCCTAGAACACTAACCTAGAACACTAACCATATAGAACCCTAACCCTATAACACTAACCCTATAACACTAACCCTAGAACACTAACCCTATAGAACCGTAACCCTAGAACACTAACCATATAGAAACCTAACCCTAGAACCGTAACCCTAGAACACTAACCCTAGAACACTAACCCTAGAACACTAACCCTAGAACACTAACCCTAGAACCCTAACCCTAGAACTCTAACCCTAGAACCCTAACCCTAGAACTCTAACCCTAGAACATTAACCCTAGAACACTAATCCTAGAACACTAACCCTAGAACACTAACCTAGAACACTAACCCTAGAACACTAACCTAGAACATTAACCCTAGAACACTAACCCTAGAACACTGACCCTAGAACACTAACCTAGAACACTAACCTAGAACATTAACCCTAGAACACTAATCCTAGAACACTAACCCTAGAACATTAACCTAGAACACTAACCCTAGAACACTAACCCTAGAACACTTACCCTAGAACACTAACCTAGAACCCTAACCCTAGAACCCTAACCCTAGAACTCTAACCCTAGAACATTAACCCTAGAACACTAACCTAGAACATTAACCCTAGAACTCTAACCCTAGAACATTAACCCTAGAACACTAACCTAGAACACTAACCCTAGAACACTAACCTAGAACATTAACCCTAGAACATTAACCCTAGAACACTAACCTAGAACACTAACCTAGAACATTAACCCTAGAACATTAACCCTAGAACACTAACCTAGAACACTAACCCTAGAACACTAACCTAGAACATTAACCCTAGAACACTAATCCTAGAACACTAACCCTAGAACACTGACCCTAGAACACTAACCTAGAACCCTAACCCTAGAACCCTAACCCTAGAACCCTAACCTAGAACCCTAACACTAACCCTAGAACACTAACCCTAGAACACTAATCCTAGAACACTAACCCTAGAACACTAATCCTAGAACACTAACCCTAGAACACTGACCCTAGAACACTAACCTAGAACACTAACCTAGAACATTAACCTAGAACACTAACCCTAGAACACTAACCCTAGAACATTAACCTAGAACACTAACCCTAGAACACTAACCCTAGAACACTAACCTAGAACCCTAACCCTAGAACCCTAACCCTAGAACTCTAACCCTAGAACATTAACCCTAGAACACTAACCTAGAACATTAACCCTAGAACTCTAACCCTAGAACATTAACCTAGAACACTAACCCTAGAACACTAACCCTAGAACATTAACCTAGAACACTAACCCTAGAACACTAACCCTAGAACACTAACCTAGAACCCTAACCCTAGAACCCTAACCCTAGAACTCTAACCCTAGAACATTAACCCTAGAACACTAACCTAGAACATTAACCCTAGAACTCTAACCCTAGAACATTAACCCTAGAACACTAACCTAGAACACTAACCCTAGAACTCTAACCCTAGAACACTAACCTAGAACATTAACCTAGAACACTAACCCTAGAACACTAACCCTAGAACATTAACCTAGAACACTAACCCTAGAACACTAACCCTAGAACACTAACCTAGAACCCTAACCCTAGAACCCTAACCCTAGAACTCTAACCCTAGAACATTAACCCTAGAACACTAACCTAGAACACTAACCCTAGAACACTAACCTAGAACATTAACCCTAGAACACTAATCCTAGAACACTAACCCTAGAACACTAACCCTAGAACACTAATCCTAGAACATTAACCCTAGAACACTAATCCTAGAACACTAACCCTAGAACACTAACCCTAGAACACTAACCTAGAACACTAACCTAGATTTTGTTTGTGTGTGTGTGTGTGTATGTGTGTATATATATATATATATATATATATATATATATAATCATTGTGTTTACTAATATTATTATGAATAATAATATACATAATGAAAACGAAAGAAGCAGGGTTGTCATATATTTTGTTTGACTGTAAAAATACTTTCCAGTGAAGAACAGAGTAAACTGTCCCGACTCAAGTCCACAAGTCTGCATGCCGTACTTGGTATTGAGAAACGGCCTTTGCAAAGATGAGTCACGATGCTGCACGGGGAGTTGCACTTTCACTTTGACAGAATTGAGGATCTAAAACCGAGGCTGATTCCCGTCAAGGACAAAAACAAAGAGCGGGAGATCGTCAAGAAGGCCATCCGTCCTTATGGCGTTCTGCTGAAGGAGGCCTGACTGATGATCGCTTCTTGGGTTCCTAATAATCTCTGGTGTGGTCAAACGTGACGTCTCATTAGCATTCATTAATACAGTTATAAACCTGCACTGCAAAAACAGCCCTTCTAGAAAGAAGCAAAACATTCTTATTTTCAATCAAATCATCCTATATCAAAGCAAAAAAAACTTACCCCATTGGCAGATTTTTTTGCTTGACAAGATTTCTTAAAATAAGCCAAAAATCAAGAAAAAGTAAGGCATACTTTCCTAAAATTAGATAATTTGTCTAATCAAAACATGCTTTACAAGATTAATATTCTTTTTGGGCAAAAAATATTACTTATTTTCTTGATAGAAGGCTTTTTTTACTTTCTTGAAATTCCTTTTTTGCAGTGTGTATATCAGCCTCTGAACTTCTGACGTCTTCTTTCTTTGTTCTATTTTTCCAATAAACCCACATTTAAGAAAAAGGTTTCTAAGCGAATGTGTTATCAATGTCTCTTCATACCAAAGAAAGATGAAACATAAAAAAAATAAAGGTAATCTGTTCTTTGGATTTGTGTCGGATTAAAATGTAACTTTGAGAAACACGGACACGCATTTCCATTTTACTTTTTGGTTGACAATTTAAAAATGAGATTTTGTCTACTTGGCTCTGATGAGTGTATTAAAGTTACTGTGAAGAACATTTTAACTGGTTATGAACCAGTCTCAGTTTAGTCCTCTTCATGACCTAAACAAGACCATCAATGAGAAGATTGGCTATTTCTATAGTTATTGCAAATACTTGTCATCGGATCAGATTCCGGTGAAATCAGATGAAATCATGCAGGTTCACCAGAAACCACTTCAACTCCAGCTGAGACCAGATCCAGACCCGGGACGTGTTGTTGGACCCGCTGGAGCAGGGGTGTCAAACTCATTTTAGTGAAGGGGCCACATGCTGCCCATTTTGATCTCAAGTGGGCCGAACCAGTACAATCATAGCATAATAACGCATACATAATGACAATATTTCTCTATGTTTAAATCATTGGTGAAGGTTCTTGGATGACAAACTCTACTTTTAGGTCTTTCTACTATGAACTAGAAACATAAAGACCAAAAATTCAGACATCAGCCCACTTATTACCTGCCTGGGCTCTGCTCTGCAGATTGCCTCCCAGTTGGGAAAAATGTGTAGTAAAATCAGAGGTGTAGTCAATTGTGACTCTGGCTCAATGGTTATTATGCCTTTCTTACAATCAGAGGATCAGTGATTTGAGTCCCAATCCGGG
Source organism: Taurulus bubalis (assembly GCF_910589615.1). Classification (NCBI taxonomy): domain Eukaryota; kingdom Metazoa; phylum Chordata; class Actinopteri; order Perciformes; family Cottidae; genus Taurulus; species Taurulus bubalis. The sequence continues at coordinate 26,466,537 of NC_136597.1, read as the reverse complement.
TAGTTATTTTAATAAATTATTATTATTTTTTTTTTCTGCAATTTTAACAATTATCCCGAGGGCCGGACTTGACCCCCTGGCGGGCCGGACCCCTGCGCTAGAGGAAATAGGGGCACGGGAGAACCAGAACCAGGACTGAGGGGCAGACTGTCAGACCCTGCTGCAGTGAGAGGTTTTCTAAAGGGACCCTGGTGCTCAGAGACACTACCTCTTTAGTCCACAGGGGGCGCCACAACCAACACAATTCAAGTGCCTTGAAGTAACTTTAAACTGTACATGAGGAACATGAAATCATGTTAATACTCGAGGTCAGGCCTTGACCTCGAGTAGTCGGGGTCCGGACAGCCCATTGGTCAGAACCAATCAGGTCACCTGCAGACTGAATATACTGTGAGAGGTGGAGAGGTTGCAGGATATGTATCAGTAGTGTTGCATGCTGTGTGTGTGTGTGTGTGTGTGTGTGTGTGTGTGTGTGTGTGTGTGTGTGTGTGTGTGTGTGTGTGTGTGTACATCAGTGGTATCTTCTGCGAGCGAGTGACGCAAGATCCCCTTAGTACCCCACACACTTAGTACGCACAGAAAGAATGAAAAAATAATAATAATCGAAAAATATGTTTTATATGGATACATCCGTCTGTGCGTCTGAGCCTCTTAGTCTTGACACATGTCAAGAGGTTACGTGATAACGTTACCCCGAAAATGAAACTTAAATGTACGTTTCAACTCTGCCGGAGTAACGGTGTTTTGGATTAAATGAAAGGCAGAATATCCTGAAAACCTGCAAGCAACATCCAAACCATGAATGTGAATACAGATCGCGATCAGGAGTGTTGCATGCTGGGTGTGGAAACTGTGGAAACCATGAGTGTGAGTAGGGACGCGAGGACTACTATAAATCAATAAATGTCAGTGATCATCTACATCATGTACTAGAGTAAATTTAACGTTTTCTCTGAGCCATAGAATATAGTCGTGGCCGGCGATCTCAGAGGCAGGGCCGCTTGATGACGGAGGCGGGCCGACCCAACGCCGTCGGCCTACCGGGGAAATGTGTCGCCTATGGCCAGTCCGCCCCTGCTTTGGGGTAAATAGGATGTCTATGCAGCGAATAGGTTTACAGATGCGCTCCTTAGCGCCATCTATCGTCGGGGAGTTTGAAAAGGAACGAACAAATAGAACTTTATTTGCATTTTACATTCTCTTTAACACACTGAACACTGGAGGTCATTTTCAGTCGATTTTCTCGATTTTACATAATTTTCTTAGATTCACCTTTTAAAGCACTTTCATATAAGATACCCATGGTTTACATCATAAATTGCAGAACAATCTCAGCTATCTATATAAGGAGGCACCATTGTCATAAGGCCAAAGTGTAAAGAGAAAAACGTTACAATATGACACTAAAGCTGAAAAATGGAATCTCGATTTTTTTAAATTATTCAGATCGCTTGAAAAAAACCTAACTTTACTCATGTGGTAACTCTGTTTAGGTGATGGAAATTGGTTTACCAAAGGTTTTAGATTCACAAAAGCAGTGAAATATATGAATAAAATGGTAGATACATGTAAATAAATGTCTAAAACTAAAAGATTTATTATCGTTTTTTGAGTAGAAATATGGTCTTTCACACCTTTCACCAAAATGATAAAAATGGGACTGAGAAATGACTTCATACTGCAGATAAAGCTTCATGGAGTGTGTGCACATGAAAAATGACCTTCACAACAATTTTTTTTTTGGAAATAAAAACATGTATTATAAAAAAAAAAATATGTACAGAATATATATTGAGAAATATAAAACAGAACAAAAACTAGTCAGACTATTTACAATATACAAGTAGGGCTTTCTTTGCTTCAATGGCATATTGGCATATATATCCATCCATATATACATATATATTCATATGGAGCAGGAGGATACTTGCTTCGTGTCCATCCACTTCACATAGACGATGGGGCCATCACGGATCCATTTCTCCATCTCATGGAGCCTCTCGGTGACTTCCTTGTGGCTGGTACTCCTCTCTGTAAAATAAATGAATACTAGTCAGTTGAAAGAAAGATGACGTAACGATTGAGCATACTATGTGTAAATATTACTCAGATCCCGACTGTGGTAGTAATCTGAGCAGAGTGCTCCGCATACTATGTGTAAATATTACTCAGATCATGACTGGTGTAACGTGAGCAGCAGTGTGCACCGCGTGCCGTGCTCTCGTGAACAGTGTACACATTACTAGTTTGCACCATGCAGTCTTACAGACATGTAACAAAGTTTAGTAACTACACTTACCATCTTCCTCAGAAGAACTAAAGCCTTCGAGCTCTGATGAGGATGCCATGTCCTCCTCCTCCTCGCTGCTCTCCAGAATCATGCGTCTTGCTTCCTCCGTGTTGAATCTCTTTGTCCTCATGATGTCGCTTTTCTCTGCCTAAACACTGTAGCGTGTGCATATGCTCAGGTGGGTAGTGCTTTGACACTTCCTGAGTGTACATTGGGTGTTTAGTTCACGAAATGGCGACGGACATATGATTCAACAAATCACAGAGAAGGATTTTCGTTTTTTTTTTTACCAGCGTCAGATGACACACTGCTGCCTTTCTCTTGCTTGATGATGTTAAAATGATGCTGGGCTCTGCCTGGGCAGGCACCCGGAAGCAGGAAGTCTCCTCTTTCCGCCAGACGTAACATTATATTTCTCCGATGTATAATCGCGGTGCTGTGAATATTTTAGAAACTTAGAGAAACGTTTCGAGTGTCACCACGCGAAACCGCGGGCTCAGTGGCCAGATGTTTATTCTATTATTTGAAAAAGCACGGATGGAGGAGTCACACAAAGTTGGACCTTTTTGTTAGAATGTTGTTGGGCCCGACAGAAAACCTTTGAGAACCACTGCTGCAGGAGGAGCGAGTCCCCTCCCCCGAGACTCTGGTTGGATAAAAATAAAATACCACCTGAAACCTGCATTTCATTAATAGATGAACTATTTAACTTCATTAAATAATAAACATCTGAGGAGATGAATGAAGACAGAAGTCTCTGGATCCCGTTGACAGACGAAAAGATGAAAATCCAGCTGATAGAAAACAGAGTAGTAGTATATAATGTGTATTGATGCGCGTAACACCCTTGTGCGCGTGCGTGTGTGCGCGTGCACGTTTAAAAAAACACCTGCTAACTTACAACCATGGCCTGAGTTAATATCAGAGCACCAGCTAGCATATAGCTATGGTCTAAATATTGTATATAATAATAATATATTGTATAAATATCAGAACTGCTGCTAACAAGCCTGCTCTTACATGGCGTCGGTTTTTATGACAATGTTTTACTAACAACACTTTTTACCTAGAAGGAATTGTTACTTATATACGCTATGTTACATATAGAACTATATGTTAATATCAGAAGAACAGCTAACATGTAGCCTTGGTTTGTCTTAATATCAGAAGAACCCGCTAAACTTACAGTCTTGGTTTTTTGTAATATATGTTTTCTATTTTTATTAATGTCAGCCTCAGTTTTTATGAATATCTGCTTACTTAATTTTGGTTTGTCCAGCTTCCCCCCCAAAAAACGACATGACCGAGTGTGTGTGTGCGTGTGTGTGCGTGTGTGTGTGTGTGTGTGTGTGTGTGTGTGTGTCTGGCTAGAAGCGAGGGTCGTGGACTTCGTCCTCCGGCAGCGACGAGATCTCGGTGGTCGGCGGCCGCTTGCTGGAGTTGAGGCGCCGCAGCGTCGGGAAGAGGCGGAGCCTGTCGGCGGGGCTCATGGCCTGTTTCTGGTGACTCGTCTCATTCAGCAGCTTCTGGAGGGAGTCGTAGCTCCTGATGGAGCCGCCCTCAATCATCTGCACGGAGAGGAAGAGGAGGAGGAGGAGGAGGAGGAGAGGAGGACAGGGTTCCTACACATCTTGACCAATGGATTTCATGACTTTTCCATGACTTAAACCAAATTTCCATGACCAAACATTTTGTGAAATCTGGGTGTAAACATGAAAATATAAAAGCATCAACGTTCACGAGCTGCACATGAAGCTGATCGGCTTTTATTCCAAGTTAAAAAAATAAATGAATCAGAATTTGTGAGAACTAGTGTGGCTAGCATTAAATTCCAGATAAAACTGTGAAAACAGACTTTTTTATAACACTTGTAACTCTATCGTTCATGTATATTTATATGTGTTTTATGTGTCATGGTCGTCATCTCACCAGGAAGGATTGGCACTCCAGCAGCGGCTCCACTCGGTGCTCTGACAGGACGACGGTGCAGCCGGAGAACGCGCGCCTCAGCATCTTCCTCAGGACCTGCAGCGTTCTGCGCACACACACACACACACACACACACACACACACACACACACACACACACACACACACACACACACACACACACCGTCATCATCATCATCAAAGGCCGTCTCTCTCTGCTGCTAACGCACATTAGCTTTATATTTTCTGATAATTTGCCGTGTTTCATAGTTTTGAATTAAAGTACATTTTATAATGTATATATGGTTTGTGGAGATATTCCATGTTGCCATAAGATCTTTTTTCCTACTCACATTTATGGGTCAAAGATATTTAGTTTTTTGGCGGAGAACTTTTAACTCAAAATCCCCCAAAAGAGTGTCGTCTATACAAAAAGACATTTTTAAAAAGTGGTGCACAGGTTGTTGAAGAAGAATCACTTGCTTGGTTCACAATGTTGTGCATATTCAAATGAAGTATAGCTGTGTGGAGGACTGCGATGTAAAGAGTGTGTGTGTGTGTGTGTGTGTGTGTGTGTGTGTGGACCCTGACATGGGGTCGAGGTAGGCGGACGGCTCGTCCAGCAGCAGGATGCGAGCTCTGCTGAGGACGCAGCGGGCGAGACACAGCAGCTGCTTGTGTCCGTTGCTCAACACGTTGCCTCCGTCCTCCAGCTGGAAGTCCAGCTTGTCCGGGAACTGTTCGATCACCGACTTCAAACCCACCTGACGACACACGGGAACCATTTTACTTTCAAGGGGGAGGAGGAAGAAGAGGGGTTGTGCTTTCAGCTACTGAGGCTGCAGCTTCATTTAAAGAAGCTGATTCTGAAGCTAAAGGTTCATTTACTGTCAAAGACTCTGAGATGTGTCTGGAATAGTTTGGGTTTCACATTAAGAGATTAAAGACCTGCTACGCTGCCCTCTCTCACAAACCGCTCTGGGAGAGGACTCTGGTTTCCCACCAGCAGAGGAAACCAGGAAGCGGCTCACCTCCTCGGCGACCCTCCACAGCTCCTCGTCGCTGTGCCGTCCGTGAGGATCCAGGTTCATCCGGAACGTTCCGGTCAGAATGAAAACTCTCTGCTCAAAACAGAGCGGAGAAAACATTTCAATGGCTGCATTTAAAAAAGAACAATTGGGAGCAGTTAGTACGCTGGTAGTATTTCTACGGCATTTAAAGTCTCACAACAAACTGGTTTAAGTTGAACGTTTCGGATCTAAAATTAAATAAATAGCATTTATGGTGATTCTCTGGCCAGACATGAGACCCGGTGACAAGTTACTGAAGCAAATCTTGACGTTTAAATCACGTGACTGACGTCAGCTGTATAGGTTTTAAAAATTATAAGAGGTGTGTTCGTCTGTTAGGATTATCCGACTGAACAAAACATGTTGGGGTCATAAACGTATGTTTACCACATAGATTCATGTTCTGCAGTAATCCAGAACACAAAACTACTCTCTACAGTTGTGTATGATTGTGTTGGGTGAGTTAGGTCATTCATGTTGAGCAAATGCCACCATAAAGTGTAAATATAATTTTATTGTTTCAGACTTTTGTCAGACTTTGTGCTGCATATCTTCTCCAGAATTCTGAACATTTTGAACTGTTCCTGGCTTTGTGGAGCCAGCATTTCCTCTCAGCTCTATCTGGATCGAACCAGCGATCTTCCAGCCGTACCTGTGGCACGACCCCGAAGGCCGTCCTCCAGGTGCGCAGCGACACGGAGCTCCAGGAGACGGCGTCGATGGAGACCTCTCCGTCAGAGGAGGCGAGACGCAGCAGAGCGGAGAGCACGGTGCTCTTCCCCGAACCGGTTCGACCCAACAGACCGATCTACACACACACGCACACACACACACACACACACACACACACACACACACACACACACACACACACACACTATAATATACTGTGCAGCACGTATGGATACAAGCACATGGCTGTGAAATGAACTGCTGTCTCGAGGTGTTTGAATCTAACAGGACGACACTTACTGAGAGCTGGAGAGAGAGAGACAGAGAGCTAGATAGATAGTTAGAGAGAGAGAGAGAGAGAGAGAGAGAGAGAGACGGTCCGTTACTCCACTCGTACTTTAATGAAACGTCTGGATTAAACCCTGATGATTGAAGTGAGACTGAAACAGTAAAACTGCATCAAGAAGTCAAAACAACGAGCTGAAAGGCGCCGAATCGTTATGAAAAGCTGCAGAGGTGATGTTGACCATCTGAGACGTTGGCCCCGCCCACATACACACTTTGATCCAGTGTTATAGAAAGAATATTGATTAAGGCAGCATTAAACTAACCCGTGAGACACAAGCCATACCCTTTCTGACCCTTTAAATGCACACTGTGCATAAACACACACACACACACACACTCACGCTCTGCCCTCCCTCCACGGAGAAGGAGATGTCGCTGAGCACAGAGCGCCCGGCCTCTGTGTATTTGACGGTGAGGCCCCTGACGTCCACGTGGCCCCGGCTGGGCCAGCAGCCCTCGGCGTGCGGGTTGTCCACGACGAGGTCCGGCTCTCCTTCACCGCCCGGCTCCTCCGACAGCGGCTCCTCCGACGGCAGGTCGATGAACTTGAACACCCGGTCCACCGAACGCATCTGAGAGGAGAGAGAGAGACAGAGAGACAGAGAGAGAGAGAGAGCAGAGTGAGTCACTGGGAGTTAACCAGTTTAGACACAGCTCACTACTGGTCGAGGCTAGAATGATATATATATATATATAGTAAAAGTCGGGTTACGAGCCGCTCCTACCTCCGGTCAGTGTCCCCGCTGTAGCAAGCTAGCAGCAGCGCTAGCTAGCGTTGCTGCTAGCTCCCCGCTGCTGCTGCTACTACCAGCGCCCCCTCTGCCCAAGTCGGGTGATGTGATGTCCCCAAAAGTCATGAAAACACAACTTTGTGCTTGACACACTCTTAACTGGTCATTGGCTGTGTGTTTTGTTCTCCTTTAAAGCAGATCTAACTATGATGCAAACAATGAGTGTGTATGTGTGTGTGTGTGTGTGTGTGTGTGTGTGTGTGTGTGTGTGTGTGTGTGTGTGTGTGTACCACATACCAGTCCGTCTACAGTGATGCTGGTGATGACGGCCCATTGGAATGTCCCCAGGATGTACATGGCCATGGCCACGATGACACCAACCTCCCCTGGTTTGTCCTCTGTAGAACACACACACACACACACACACACACACACACACACATGCACACGCACACACATGCACATCAAAAGCAGCTCTCTGATGTCAGAGCAGCTGTCAGGATCTGCAGCTCTGCTTCTTGCTCCATTGGAAGTAATGAGCCGTGAAATGACCCTTTAATTTGCCGTCGACAAAAACACGGTGCCATGACGCAGCAGCAGTGTTTGCACGTGTGCACTTGTGTTTCCCACTAAGTTAATCCAACACACACACTTCCTTTTGTACATGACATTTCATCCGGTGGCATTCCAACAGATAAACTGTTGCGATCCTGATATCTGACCACACACACTGTCACACAAAGATAAGGCCGAGGCGTCTGCACTCAAGGTCCAGTGGAAATAACAATGTGTTTACCAACTAACTAATTACGAGACGAATTACGAGACGTTCCCTCCTCCTTCCTGGGATTCATGCGCACAAACTGCCGCTGCTCTCGTTCCCGCAAAGACTTCAAAGCAACCTGTCCTAAATCCACAAAGACTCAGAGCAACCGTCCTACATCCACAAAGACTCAGAGCAACCGCCCTAAATCCACAAAGACTCAGAGCAACCGCCCTAAATCCACAAAGACTCAGAGCAACCGCCCTAAATCCACAAAGACTCAGAGCAACCGTCCTAAATCCACAAAGACTTAGAAGCAACCGTCCTAAATCCACAAAGACTTCGGAGCAACCGTCCTAAATCCACAAAGACTTCGAAGCAACCCGTCCTAAATCCACAAAGACTCAGAGCAACCGTCCTAAATCCACAAAGACTCAGAGCAACCGTCCTAAATCCACAAAGACTTTGGAGCAACCCGTCCTAAATCCACAAAGACTTCGAAGCAACCCGTCCTAAATCCACACACGCCCCCCCTTTTCAACCCCACCACTCACGGTTGGTTCCTACGGCGATGAAGGCGGCGGCCGTGAAGAACAGGGTGAAGATCACGTCGCAGCGGAAGAGGAACCAGCGCAGCGTGGACAGGTAGTGGAACCAGGCGGCCGTGTGCGTGTTCAGCGCCTTGTGGAAGAGCGTCTCGAAGTAGGTCTGACGCCCGAAGGCCCGGATCGTCCACAGGCCCTTCAGGGAGATGATGAGGTGGGAGAAGATGGGGCTGCGAGCTGCAGGAGAGGAGACGCTTTAGTGTGATGGACAAACAGCTGTTCCACCAATAAATACAAAAGAATGGCTCTCACAATAAATCCATTGAAGTGATGGAGGAACAAGTGAGCAGAACTGGCTGGAATACAACGTAATGAAATGAAAGAGTGAACAGAAGCAAGAATTTAGATAATCAGGATTTTTCTTTATGTATTGCCTCTTTTAGTTCTAACGTTATCAGAGTAGGAGTCACTTGTCTCTTTAGTTGGACCCTTAGCTGGACTTTTGGGGGATTCGTCGAGGGTATCTTTTGGTATTGCAAAATAAAACGTTGCCAAAACTGCCGGAAAAAACACACATTCGATGACAGAATCCAGAGCAGAAAAGTCCAAAAGAAAGAGTCCAAATCTAAATGCATTCATAATATATTTGTTAAGGTATAAAAGCAAATAACCGTATCCACATTTCAATTTAAAGTTTTTTAAACGTATCCAATCATATGGCAGCACACTTCTGCCATATTTTATTTGGATGTATTCACATTGCACATGTCTATATCTCTTTTTTAAGAGAAGGTCAGTCTTCTGACTCTCTTCTTGGTTATTGGGTACGTCTCTCCGCCGTCACCAAAAGGAGTCATTGCACTTTTCCCATAATGCCACGGCGCTCTCACCTTCGGCCTCCAGCAGCTTGAGTTGCTGTCCCGTTCGCAGGAAGTACTTTCTGAGCATGACGAAGATGACGGCCAACGGGATGGCGGCGATGAAGATGTAAGGCCGTATGATGGACACGATGAAGATGGCACCCGTTACGATCAATGTGAGCTGGTGTGAGAGGAGGAAAAAACATTTTAAAGAGTGGACAAAGAGTTCGTCTCAATAAAAGACAAATGATTACTGGATTTATTTTCTTGCTCCAAAAGCTGAGTGAACATTTAAAAAGATTGAGGGCATTTTTAAGCGTTATATTTCTGGAACAGATAAGCGACGTATGATTTATTTAACGTGAGCCACTTTTAAACTTTTAAATTTGAATCTAGAGCTAAATTGTGATTTCAATTTTAGTTTCGAGGGTGTGATTTTAATTCTGTTTTAAATGTATTCTCATAATCATCTACACCATATCTTCCTCATCGTCAGTGTTTTCGTTCATTTTGTAAAAAAGATAAACGACTAGTTTAATGAAGTAGTTGAGTAAAAAATGAAACACCAAAGTATTGTTAACTTAATGAATGGTTTATTTTTTGTCTTTTAATTGCGTTTATTATTGATATTTCCAATTTTCCTACTTCTACTGTAGCTTACAGACAATGAATACCCATAAAAATCCAGTTTGATTTCAGAGTCTGCAAATTTGAAATATTGACCGAATGCTCTAATAATAATAATAATAATACATTTATGTTGTAGAGCCCTTTAAAAGGCACTCAGGGGTACACACTTAAAAACAGATACAGTAAAGCAATTACAATATAAACAAAGCAAATAAATAAAAATAAATAACTAGCATCCTTGGTATGAATTCAGATCTTTAATAGGTGAGTTTTGAGTAAAGGAAGTGAGGGAGAACGTCTGAGTTCTAGAGGCAGGAAGCAGCAATGGAGACGACCCAGGTGTAAAACAAGCTTCTTACAATAACCTCCACATCATATCTATTATCATTTAGTTTGGCACATTACATTTTTGTGCAAATATCATCCTGTCTTTACTGAACACATCGTCTCTGTCGTTTTCATGCACGTTGAATATTCATATTTCAGTGCAGCACTGCGACAAATAGGCCTTGAAGCTTGAAAACATTGTGCCACGTTGTGCAGCTTAAATACCTGAATGAGGTCGAACAGCACCAGAGGCAGCATGTCGTCTATGGTGGCCATGTCCTTGGTGAACCTGTTCATGATGCGGCCTGGAAGAGGACAAACGGGAAGGAAAGTTAACTCGTATGAAGCTGAACAGATTCTAAAAAGTAGACAAAAACTACTATAACCTTCCTCTTGTGTTCGGGTCGGCACCGACCCGTTTTAGCTTTTTAAATGCATAAAAGAACCACATAAAATAGTTTATTGCATCAAGGCTTTTTGACTTTGTCAGGAACCTCTATTTCAAGAAAATAAAATAAGATTGGCTTGATTGGTTGTTGTTTGTCTACATTTTGTGTTATGACTTGTTCTGCTTTTCATTTTGTGTTTGTATTAAAGTTCTATTGCTGAAAAAAATACTTGACGTATCTTGAAGTAAATATATATATATACATGGGTCGAAATTGACCTGTTACACCATAGATGTTAACATTAAAATGAAAAAATAAATAAAACAAATTTATTTAAGAGATGTGTTCTAATATCCTTCAGTAATAGTCAGATAACACAACAACTTTTTATTTATGTATATGATTCTCTTGAGGTTCATTTGACCGATTTCTTTATTGAAATCGAGGTATCCTGACAAAGAGGCCCACACCAAAAATATTAAAACATACAACAATATTTTCTTGGATAAGGAAGCCTAACATGGAAACCAAGAGATGAGAAACAAAATGGATGACAGATAATAGTTTTTAGTGTATTTTACAGCTGATTAAAGACATGGGTCAAAACCGACCCGTTAACACAAGAGATGCTAACAGAAAGCTAACACAAGAGATGCTAACAGAAAGCTAACACAAGAGATGCCAACAGAAAGCTAACACAAGAGATGCCAACAGAAAGCTAACACAAGAGATGCCAACAGAAAGTTAACACAAGAGATGCTAACAGAAAGCTAACACAAGAGATGGTAACATAAAGCTAACACAAGAGATGTTAACAGAAAGCTAACACAAGAGATGTTAACAGAAAGCTAACACAAGAGATGGTAACAGAAAGCTAACACAAGAGATGCTAACAGAAAACTAACACAAGAGATGGTAACATAAAGCTAACGCAAGAGATGCTAACAGAAAGCTAACACGAGAGATGCCAACAGAAAGCTAACACGATAGATGCCAACAGAAAGCTAACACAAGAGATGCTAACAGAAAGCTAACACAAGAGATGCTAACAGAAAGCTAACACAAGAGATGCTAAGAGAAAGCTAACGCAAGAGATGCTAACAGAAAACTAACACAAGAGGTGCTAACAGAAAGCTAACGCAAGAGATGCTAACAGAAAACGAACACAAGAGATGCTAACAGAAAGCTAACACAAGATATGGTAACATAAAGAGGAAGGTATGTAACCCGAAGTAAACCGTGACCATCACCAGACTTCATGGTGTTGAGCACCTCCATGGGCGCTCGCAGCACGGCGCTGAGCATCTGCTCGTGCAGCCTCTTGGACACGGTGAGCAGCGTGTGCACGAGCGGGAGACCCCGGAAGAACCCCAGGGCCAGCACGGTGTCCGCCGCGGCCACGTAGATGTAGAGGATGTAGTAGGCGCTGGTCGGCGTGACGATGACCGCCAGGTGGGTGGGCGGCCCCGAGTTGTTCGGGTGCTGCTCGTCGATGAAGTTCGGCGCTGAAGGGTTGGCTCCGTCCCTCCAGATCTCGCTGGTTGGAACGGAGCAAAGGGTTGAGAACGAAGACACGGATTGGAGGTTTTGTTTTTTTATACACAGAAACAGTTAAAAAACAAAAACGACCCAAAATGAGTCCAACATCTAAAAGAACTGGTTCCGCAGAAATATTACCAATTGGAAATTTCATTGGCGATTCAAATTGTTTTAATATATGTTTAACATTCATAGCATGAATTGTATCTTTAGTCTCATAAAAAAGGGGAAAAAAGAGGGAAACATTTTTTTTATTGTTAAAAAATACCAAACAAATCTAATGAGAATATTTAGTGTTTCTCCTGCTTTTTTAGTCTGAAGGAACATGAAACGCAACACTTACTCAGTAATGAGGAAAATGCCAATGACTGAACCAGCAACCTATCAGTGGAAACGAAACAAAATATATTGTGAGATGAATTCACATAAGTAAAAACAACAACTTAAAAATGGTAATTTTACCTCAACGAAGAAGACGAGGACGATGAAAATCAAGACGTAGACTAAGCTCCTGTTGGTGGTGATGTAGCGAAGGTATGTGCTCCATGAGGTAGTTTCAAAGATGTTCTCTCGTTCATCCGCGAAGCATTGCTGCGAAGAAACCAGAACGGCTCTTACACGACGATAACCGGATTTATCCACACTTTAAAGTTACTATGAGGGACTTTCAGTTTGTCGATTCTGGCGGCCCCTGTGGACAAAAGCGGTAGTGTTTTCGAGCACCAGACTCCCTTTAGAAAACCTCTCATTTGACTGCAGCAGGTGTCTGCTCGTACATGGCCTTGTTTACTAATGTAGGTAATAAAGAGACATCAGAACTAATTTAAGACTGTTTTTATAACCAGTTAAAAGCTCTGCATAGTAACTTTAATTTGAGGTGAAGTATTATTTTTGTTGATATTCACAAGATCCTAAAAATGAGAGCGAAGAAAAGCTAAAAGAAGTCTAAACATGAGAATGTTTAGACTTCGTGCACTCTAGCGCAGTGGTTCTCAAACTGTGGGGCGCGACCCTCTAGTGGAGCGCGGAGGTATTACAGGTGTTGCGTGGGGAGATTTTTTCTTCTTCTTTTTTTTAATATATATTTTAGAATTATTTATTAATCCCAGAGTGGGGAAAATATTCTCTGCAATTGACCCATCCTCACACATATCTGCACTCATTTTGTTTTGTTTGACACAACTTGAACGTTATTGTTATGATCTCATATTCAGTGCAAAACAGGTTATTTGCAGCGATCTGGGTTACTTGAAAGTGATTTCAATTTTCTTTATTATATTATTTGAAAAAGCACAGATGGAGGAGGAGTCACAAAAAGTTCTTTCAATACAAATTCAGCATAGATCATTTTGTGATCAAAATGATCTAAATTTTGAACTAAGCCAGGGGCATGAACATTTTTCTTCCTCCAAATTTGGGCGTGAAAGAAAAAGTTTGAGAACCACTGCTCTGGCGTGACCTTGAGCGTCCACCAAAGCCACACCTCCATGTCTGCTTCGTCCACGTCCTCACTGATGTCATAAACGCTGTCCTTGGACAGGCGGCGGGCGTAAATGTCGAGCTCGGACACCAGGTCGCACTGCGGCGTGACGGACAGCTTTCTCCTGAAGGACGACTGGATCTGCTCCCTGCGCTCCTGGCCCTGAGTTTTGGTGATGAACGCCAGGACGGACTGGCGGCGCTGCCCGTTGAGGTGCTGCAACCCGTGGTGGTACAAGTTCCCCCTGGGGAGCACCTCCTCCACCTGATCGTCCTCGGGCACGACCGAGAACTTCCGCTCGGAGAGTTCCCGCGCCCCGTCCTCTATGGTCGTGGACTGGGGAGTGTTCCCGGCCTGCTGGGAGTTCCCGATGAAGGAGAACTTGCGGGCCGCCGCCGCCAGCGGATTCAGGATGAGGGACTGTTTGCGTTTCTCCGGGTAGCTGTTGCCCCCGGGATGGCCCTGGGACCCGGAGACGATATTCGAAGGCGGCGGCTGACGGAACGACCGGCGGAGAGTCTCCGTGAGGATGGAGCTGCGGCGCTCCGCGTTGACGTTGTCGTAGGCCTCCACGCCGAGGAGGACGGAGCTGAAGTCGGGCCGCTTGGCCTGCAGCTCCGAGAAGGTGCCGTAGAAGAAGCAGTCTCCGTTGTGCAGCAGGAGGATTCTGTCCGCCCGCTTCAGGTGCTCCAACTTGCTGGTGACCACGATGCGCGCCTTGGACGCCATGAGTTTACACACACACCTGCGAAGTGACGCAGAAAGTTAGAGGTTAAAGAGAAATTCATGGATTTCTTTTTTTTGATAAAACAAGGCGCAAAAATGGTTGGTAAATGGTATGAACGTAAAATCTTCAGAGAATAGCCGCGCTTGAAACTAACAAACTACTTTATTACTTTGTTCAGGCCTCAACTACAGAACCAAAATGTTTTCCCCTCTGAAAGATGGCCAAAATCCACATTTCATCAAAGCATAATTCCCTTTTTTTGCTTGACTCCCGTTTCCTGAAAATGGACCAGCGGGATGAAGCGGCCGTAACTCTCCACAGAGAGTTTGAAATAACAAGAGATAACCTTGACCTTAAAAACGTCCTCCTCCTCCTCCTCCTCCTCCTCCTCCTCCTCCTCCTCCTCATGAAAGACTCTCTGTTGGGATACACACTTCTCAAAGATCTCTTTCTCTGTCACAATGTCCAGGTGGGTGAAAGGTGCATCCAGCAGGTAGAGGTCTGCATCTTTATACACAGCCCTGAGGGAGAAAACACACAGAACAGAGAGTCTGCACTGAGAAATGTTTTAATAAATAATTAACAAAATGTTCTTGTGATTGTGATTTTTGCCATAATAGGATGCATGGAGGTGAAGGAGTCGTGCGGACAGGAAGTACCTGGCCAGGCCGAGGCGAGCCCGTTGACCCCCGCTGAGGGTCACCCCTCCTTCCAGGAGATGCGTCTCATCTTTGTCGGGCAGCAGGTCAAAGTCCTGGAGAGGAAAACAAAGAGTCAGCTGGTCAAACGCCCACAAAGCTTTTTATACAACAACAAGGCGAAGGTGTTGGATTTGGCAGCATTCAGTGGGAAACAACGATTCTTAGTTTCAGATGAACGGTAACACAGTTATGAATATTATATTTCTGCCTGTACAATGCCACACGCTGGCCCTTTAAGGCGAGACACTAAATGCACTGGTACATTCTGAGGGTTTTTGGTGCAGTATTTTGGTTCCATAACACGTCTTCTTTGAGAATAGTGGAAATAAAAACCTCAAAAATACAAATTTAGGTGTTTATTTTACTACTTTTGCATCTGTAGATTTCTCCTAAATTCACCAAAAGTCATCATTGCTGTTTTTGCATATTTAAAACACAGAATTTCAGAAAACTTGTAATGCAAAAAAGAATCATCTTAATGTCAGTAATGAACTCGTGAAGTTTCATGGTTATATCTAATAATTATTTATTTTACCCTCTTCACCTGTAGAGTCTTCATCATGATGTAATGTAACTAAACTTCTTTAAAGGACGTTTTCTCTCCATGAGTTTGTCCTCAGACTCTGATCCAGAAATCTCCACTTCAGCAGCTCTTACATCACCAAACTTTACTCTTTCATTGCTACATATATTCTGAGGGTTTATGCAGAGAGGTTTGTTCACAACGCATTCAGCGCCTCATTTACACACATTTATCACTGGAAACATGGAGAAAATATATTTGTTCTAATGGCTGTTGAAAATATTTTATGATTTATGGAGTTATTAAAAAGAGACATAATAAATCCCCTCTGTAAAAACCCCTCTGACACGTCAACAAAATGAAGTTTCAAAATGAAACAAAATGAAGAATTTTGAACCTGGCTTCATCCAATGTTCAGACTTCTGTTCAGGAGATGCATGCAAATTAGCACATATTTCATAAGAAAATGCCTCATTTGCATATTTAAATGAAAATAGTCACCTGATATCTAGTAGTTTACATGTCTACCCCGCTCACCTGAGGAATCTCAATCACAACCTCCTTGTGCACCAAAGTACATGAAAAATAGTCGATAGACTAGTCGATTATGAAAATAATCGTTAGTTGCAGCCGTAGTTCCAACCTGACAGTTGAAGGTCGGGCGCTCAAAGCAGAGGAAGTCATTTCCATACGACATACAGCAGAACTGCTACTGTCATATGGTTTTATATACACCTCTCCTCAAAAAGACAAAATAGAGGCTGTTTTTACAGTACTTTGATATGAATGTTGCACGGCAGCTTTGTTTGCTGTGACAACACGTTGTGTTTTTGTCAAAACCGCCGCAGCAGACGGGGGCGGGCGACTGAACATGGAGCCGCCCTTTCATTGATTTTACTAGAAGTAAGACGAATACGGTGCGTTTAAAATATCAACATAATAAAAAAATGACACTGATTTATGAGCGGGAACTTTATGTTCTCACAGGTTCCAACGACTATTACATTTCTTTTTTACAAGGTTGTGGCAGCTGGGACCTATGTTCATTACTCATTGTATTTCATCACAATAATGTGCTGCTCATTTAGTCCTACATATATTCCCAAAATATATTCCTGAAAAGTACTATTTTAAAATGACATATCCAATGTATCCTGAATGTTAAACAGTGCAGAAAATGTGTTTGAATCCAAATCCTAGAGTTTTTTGTGTCCGTTTAAACCTTCATAATTATAAATAAGTGTATTAGTATTTGCGGAATACATCAGCAGCCTAACGGACACATATACTTCATATTCATGGAGGCAACAGGAGCTTGTTTTCGGCTCAACGAGGCCCACAGGTCTGATGGGTTTGTAACCGTCCGTCACTGGGAACCAACGAACTCATGTTCCATTTTCCCTGTTCATTGAAAGGCTTTCAAGTGTTTTTGCTTTACACCCGGGACCAAAGAGGAGATGCAGAATACGCTAAATAGAGTCTGAATAAATAGTGACACTCATTAAGTTTCTGCGGGAGCTGCAGGATAGAAACGCTGAGTCAACAGGAAAGAAACTTGGGTCCACGTATCCGTTTCTCTCTGATTGGAGCCAAACAGCTCGTGGAAGCGTGCTCAGTATCTTCCAACACTGTCTCTTTAATCTGTGTACATTCCTATGCAAACTCCCCCCAAAAAATGCACAGAATTGTACTACTTTCTCTTTTCTTTTCTACTTTTGTAGCGAATGAGCCACAACTGCAATCCGTTGTGCGACCCTGTGTTGAATAATGACAATGCGTCTGTGTTTTGAACACTCATGTCCGTCATGCTCCAAATACTTGCGTTTTTTCGCCCAAATATGGATGTTTATATTTATATTTCAGGGGTGGTAGGCTCCCTGACGAACCATTTCGACTAGATTAAGAGTTCTTTAGGTGATCGACATCCGGGTGACAGACTGCACCAATTTGACTGCCTTGGTGCTTATATTACATGTTTTTTCAGGTGATTGTTTGTGCAGTATGCACGAGTAACAACAGCCAACACAGTTTTGGACTCCAGTACAGAAATCCACTTTGTCCGCACAACCAGAAGAAGAAGAAACAGAAGGAATAGTGAAGGTACCTCCTCCAGCTGGCAGGCCTTGATGACGGAGGTGTAGCGGAACTCGTCGTACGTCAGGCCGAACAGGATGTTGTCCCGAATCGTCCCCGGCATGATCCAGGAAGTCTGTGGCGAGAAGGAGATGCGACCGCTGTGTCGGATTTGACCCTCCGACGGCACCAACTCTCCGAGGATCATCATGAGCAGAGAACTCTGAGGGGGTAAAAAGAAAAGGTGCTACTGAATGCATGGTAGGCGGATTTTGGCGCGGCCTCTGTAAACGCTACTTTTATTTGACCTACTTTCCCCGAGCCAGTGGATCCGGCCACCGCCAGCATCTTGCCCTTCTCCAGGTACAGGCTGATGTTCTTGAGGACGGGCGTGACGTAGAGGTTGGTGAAGAAGACGCCGGCGTCCCCGTTCAGGTGTCCGTTGGCGTTGTTCTCCTGCTTGATCTTCTCAAACAGCTCACCGATGCCCTGAAAAAGAGTTCGGAATCAAGAGCCATTCTCCGGTTCTCTCATATGGACGCACCAAAGCGTGATGAATCACACCAGGGCCCCGTTCCTCGTACGGGGTTCAACGAAGTCGATCAAACGTCCTATTATCCATCTTAAATTACCGCGATGATTGACGTCAGGCTAACTCGGTTCCTAAAAGGCTGATCAGCCCTCAAACAGTCTCGTTAATTCGAACCAGACGTCAGTCATCTGGATAATTGCGCGTGCCCGGTCCTCTTCAAAAGGGGGCAGCGTCGAGCACAGAATCCATGATCTTCTAACAGTACAATGGCAAATGAACTCAGAGGAACAACCTCTTTTTTCTCCGCTGAGGAGCAGGAGATGATCATGAACGCATATGAAGTCAAGTCCATAATCATGGCAAAGTCTAATGCTGTATTCACAGCAAATGCGTTGCAAATATTCGCAACGCTTTTGATGTGAACGCAGTTTAACACCGCCCCCGCTGCGAGACATAAGCATCGCAAAATATCAAACAAGTTAAATGCGTCAGTGTTGGGAAAATGTATTGGCTAATGTAAAGTGCCTCGTCACTCAAATCAATCAGATTATATTTATTGAAATGTGCCTGCTGGCAGTAGTATACAAATTAATGTATACGTATGAGGATATATGTACTGTATGTATCATGTACTATATATGGGTATATAGATGCATGTGTAGATTACCATATAACTAGGAGCTGGGTGGGTCAGTATGTATGTATTGATCATAATCAGAAATTCAATCAATTGAAGCATTCAAAAGCATTCAAAAGGTATGGGCGAGCTTTACCCAGCATGCAGTTCGGTGGTGTAATTTTATGAATGTACAATTATTAGTGTCACAAACTGTTGAGTCGTGGTGTTTTACCTGTTAAAGAGTGTTAGTTGTGGGCTATTAATTGTTGTTATAAAGTTTTACCCAAGACAGGTAAGTTGCTACGACCGCTGCGCCCTCAGCGGTGAAAAATATATATTTTTTGAATGAAAACTTCATCCTGTATGGAAATGTGAAACCGTTATACCGCACAACCCTACTTTGTAGTACTTTTAAGACTCTGAACCCTCAGTACTTGGTATAAATGTTCGGGGACAAGAGCACCAAGTTCTTGTCCGATGCTCAGAGACGAACAAACCTTGTCCCAGGACGCGGAGACGTTGACCAGCTCCAGGTCGGTGGTGGTGAGGTTGTACTCCAGAACTTTGTACTCTTCCTTCATCAAGAATTCCTGGAGAAAACAAAAACACGTCAGTATCGTCATCGTTCAGAGATTTGGTGTGTTGGCTGCGGTGTGACCGGAGGAGGGTATCCCTCTCTGAACCCACCTCGATCTTCTGGACCAGCGCCAGCGTGTCGTACCACATCTGGATGGATCCCGGCAGCTGGCGGGTCAGCGACATCCGCATCACCATGCAGTAGGCGGAGGTGGTGAAGATGCGGCGCAGGATCATGCCCTTGCTGAGCGCGTGCGGCACGACGGCGGACACGATGACGATGATGGCGGAGAAGAAGTAGGAGGCGCTGTAGAAGTACCGCAGAGAGCCGATCTTCCTCGTCAGCGTCATCTCGTCCCTGAGAGTGGGAGGAAGAAAAAAAATACAACTTTTAATGACATACAGGAATACAATTACTAGAACAATAAAGTTGTATTGAAGGTACAATTACAGGAACTACCTAAAAAGGCGTCTTTGCTTAACATGTCAGTTTTCACGCTGCTATAACAATAATCAGAGATAACATGGATCCACCAAGATTCAGGGGTTGTTTACTGTATGTAGATTAAAATAAACTAGAGCAATGCTGCAATTGTTAACGATAAAAAAGAAAAGGTTTCTTTGCTTTATCACTATTATTATTATTATTAAGAAACACTGGTATCGGCCGGTTCCCAAAGCCCAGGTTATCGGTATCAAGTGTTTTCTGGCGACTTACCGCCTGATGTTCTTGATGATGGTCTCCATCACGTCCTCCCAGCCGTACGCCTTCACAGAGTGGATGTTCTCCACGATCTCCGAGGTGAGAGCCAGACGGCGGCTGATCATTCCTCCTCGCTTCACGCTGGAGATCGATAGATCAAATATAAATATGTGTCCTGCATGTTTTACATTCTAAAGAGAGTGGGAAACACTGCGAGACGTGGAGGGGAAACAACGACAGGTAAGTGTGCGTGTGGTTGTGACGTTGTGACGGTGCGGTTGTGATGGTGTGGTTGTGACGTTGTGACGGTGTGGTTGTGATGGTGCGGTTGTGACGGTGCGGTTGTGACGTTGTGATGGTGTGGTTGTGACGGTGCGGTTGTGATGGTGCGGTTGTGTAGTTGTGGTTGTGACGGTGCGGTTGTGTAGTTGTAGTTGTGACGGTGCGGTTGCGACGTTGTGACGGTGCGGTTATGTAGTTGCGGTTGTGACGGTGCGGTTGTGACGTTGTGACGATGCGGTTGTGTAGTTGTAGTTGTGACGGTGCGGTTGCGACGTTGTGACGGTGCGGTTGTGTAGTTGCGGTTGTGACGGTGCAGTTGTGACGTTGTAATGGTGTGGTTGTGACGATGCGGTTGTGTAGTTGTAGTTGTGACGGTGCGGTTGCGACGTTGTGACGGTGCGGTTGTGTAGTTGCGGTTGTGACGGTGCAGTTGTGACGTTGTAATGGTGTGGTTGTGACGATGCGGTTGTGTAGTTGTAGTTGTGACGGTGCGGTTGCGACGTTGTGACGGTGCGGTTGTGTAGTTGCGGTTGTGACGGTGCAGTTGTGACGTTGTGATGGTGTGGTTGTGACGATGCGGTTGTGTAGTTGTAGTTGTGACGGTGCGGTTGCGACGTTGTGACGGTGCGGTTGTGTAGTTGCGGTTGTGACGGTGCAGTTGTGACGTTGTGATGGTGTGGTTGTGACGATGCGGTTGTGTAGTTGCGGTTGTGACGGTGCAGTTGTGACGTTGTGATGGTGTGGTTGTGTAGTTGTGGTTGTGACGGTGTGGTCGTGTAGTTGTGGTTGTGACGTTGTGATGGTGTGGTTGTGACGGTGTGGTTGTGACGGTGTGGTTGTGATGGTGTGGTTGTGACGGTGTGGTTGTGACGGTGTGGTTGTGATGGTGTGGTTGCGACGTTGTGACGGTGTGACATTGGTTGCGTTTCCCCACCGGTGAGGGCCCATCTTCTGCGAGAGCCAGGCCTGGACGATGCCCAGCAGCGTCAGGGATGCCAGCGCGCAGAAGCCGTTCACCTCGATCATCTCCCAGAGCAGAACCATGATCACAATGCACTGCAGCGGGGTGATCCAGACGAAGTGGGCCAGACCCAAGCTCTGTGAAAAGACCCAAAAATAAAAACAGTGACCATAGGGTGACTTTTAATTAGGAGCAAGGGACATTATTACTATTTTCCCAATGGATTCATTGCTTTAAGTCTAAATTCTCAGATTCCAGCTTCTTAAATGTGATTGTTTTCTGGTTTCTTTACTCCTCTATGACAGTTTGAACAAAACAAGACATGTTGGGAACGTCATCTTGGGTTTGGAAAACCACCAATCAGCATTTTAGTTGCAGTTGGATGAACACATACAAACTAATTTCATGCGCAACAGAGCTAAACACTTCAAACTGGAACCGTGTATACAGCCATGTTGTTTATTCTAAACTGGCGAGGAAAGTCTTAGTCGGCGAACACTTTTTTGATGACTAATCGATTAGTTGAATTGATTCTCATTTCCATAAAGAATCGCACAAAAAAATCTGGACTGAAGAAACCAAATTCCCCTTCACATTGTGCATGAAAGAATGAATGAATGATAAAAGAAAAAGTATGCAGTCACAAAAGTAAAAGGAGTCAGTTTCATCCGGTGAACATCAGCTGTACTGAGATCAAGTACTCTCATATCAATAAACACACACACACACACACACACACACACACACACACACACACACACACACACACACACAAACACACACACCACACACTCCTCATTGTGTGTTTGTTTGCAAACACGTGTGTGTATTGTTACAGACCTATTGTCTTTCTGATTGGCCCTCGGCCTGCAGAACAGAGAGCTCTGTGTTGGGTAATAAAAATGTTTTCACTGAAGAAGTCGGTGAGTGTGCGAACTGTCAATCTTCTTCTGTCAGCGATTGACCCCCCCCAAAAATTAATACACATCACATTCAATCATAGTCAATTTCAAAAGTTTCACATTTTTGGGATGTGGAGCATTAAAACCTAACAATCCACCAGCGTGTTTAAAAGGCTTGTTTTTGTTATAATTGTTAATATTAGGCAATTTATCATAGTCATAAACTGAAAAAACAGAACTCATCTTTGAATTTTCAAAATGAATTGTCAACCAAACAACCAGATCTTATAAAAAAAAGTAACTAAAAAACATACAATTTGCACTCAATGACCAAAAGTCACCGACAAAAGCTAAAAGAAACCAGTGAATCAACTTTGAGTGAAGCGCATGGAGCCCACATTTATTTTCCAATATTTATAACACTTTGAACACGAATTGTTCTTTTGAATTTCTTATGATTTATGGCATGTATAACCGAGTTATAGACATTTTGAAGTTCTCTGTCCATCTAGCCACAGTTGTGCTGTTTCTATATGGAGGAGTGGGACTTATTATACAAGTCCTACTTTTTACTATTATTAGTATTATGATTATATGTATTACAATGAAAAGCGAGGCTGCAATAAGTCAAATGTAAAGCCGCTCCAGTCCACATGTTCGCTCACCTCATCCAGCTTGTTGAGGTGCGCCGACATCAGACTGACCAGCTGACCGGTGCTCATCTTATCCAGGACTCGGCTGGACAGCTTCAGGGTCTGGAAAAGGACCAAAAGGGGTGTTGGGGTGGGGCACAAAAGATGAGAAATTGTTAGAGAGGAAACTGGTTGACACATTTATGAGATTATCATTTAGTCAAAAAAGTAGAAATATAGGAAAAAAAGACTAAAGGACTCAAATACAATATAAATGCAGTATTATATATTATAAAAATACAAAATGTTTGCATTTTGCCGACACGTTTCAGACGAGCTTCGTTCGTACTCGCCGTGGTGAAGCCGGCTCTTCGTCTCGCAACTTTTTCTACGATGTTGTTCGGCGCCCGCGATCACGTGACCGTCACAAATGGTTCACTGATGAAAGCAATATCTACATTTCATGCGATTATGTGTTTTGAGATGCTTTTTTGAAACAGGACGTCTTAAAAATCGACATTTGAGTCAATTATTTTGCAGACAAATCAAATAGTTTTTAGGATATTCAACCGTTGTTTCTTCATAATGCTTTTAATACTCGACTTGTTTCTTTACAGTTATTGTACAAAGGCAATGAAGCCGCCCATGAATATTGAGAGTTTACAGATAATTACAATCCCTCCTGTCATGGTGGAGGTTGGTTTATGGCTTCAGTCTATTTTTGATTCCAGTTTGAACTCTTCAGACATTCAGAGAACCGCCGGCGTCTGGGCTCCGTGAACAACCCGCCCCGCCCCCCGCTTCACCTTCTTGTATATGAGGCTGAACAGGGCGATGCGGATCTGCATGCCCAGGTGGTGCAGGCCGAAGATGGCGGGCTGCAGCAGCAGGAAGCGGGCGGTGAAGAGGAGGCAGAGGCCCAGGGCCAGGAAGTATCCCAGGCTGCGCTCCGGAGCGTGGAACGGGTCGAAGGAGGCGATGATGCGGCCCAGGAGCTGAGACTGCACCGCCTTGGAAAGCTCCTGCACATTTACATGAATAACTTTTATTTACTTCAAATTACTTTATTATTTGGTGTCATATTCTAGTTTGTTACTGAAGAAGGGGATGCATGATTTGTGCTCACCCAGGCGGAACAAAATATACTTTTGTATATTTAAAACATACTTAAATATTCTAAAGTATACATAAAATATACTATCAAAGAAGTGTACTTTCTGCAAATATATGAAAAGTATACTTTAAAAAAATATATTTAAAACAAATATACTTTAAGTGTAAGTTCTGTGCAATTACTCAAATGTACTTAAAACACATTTTAAGTGAGCTATCGGCATGTATATTAGCACATACAGCGTAATATACTTAAAATGTGCTAAGTATACTTTAAGTTGTTCCAATTTAGCACACAAAAATATACTAAATATACTTCAAGTTGTACTTACTATACTAAGTACTACTTAAATATATTTAGTACAAAAGAAGTTGTTCCAAAATAACACTTTAAGTATACTTATGATTAGCATACTTGAGTATACTTTAGTATACTAAAGATTAAATATACTTTGTATATTTCTTTTTCGCCTGGGCAGTCGAGCGCAATTCTTTTTTTTTTAATAATCTTTAATTCGCTCTACTGTTTTGTTGTATATATATATTGAGTATTTTGTATTCCCCGAGGAAGATGACAGACTCACCCCGAGGTAGAGGAGGACCCCGAAGAAGACGAAGGGGCCGATGAAGCACCGGGCCAGCGCTCTCATCAGCCTGGGCTTGTTCTCGGCCGACGCCACCTCTCGGTCCCATTCTCTGTGAGGGGGACAGAGTTACGACACAGCAGCGCAGAATAAACACCGATCAGCCAAACACCAGCGACGTTTGGGCGTTCCATTCGTCCGCTACGACTTTGGCAACAAACCGACTTTGGCAGGCGATTCCGTCCCAGAACGAGAAGCTAGCAGAGGAGCTAGCAGAGGAGCTAGCAGAGAAGCTAGCAGTACATTTATCTGTGTGTGTTCCCCCCAACTCGTTAGAAGTTATTTCTTCTTCTCAAATATAGTGTAACATTTTACATGGTATGGCTCCGCCTCCGCTTAGTGATTTCATTAAACAACACACTCAAAGTGAAGACACACTAGATCTGCTTCAAGAGGTGATTGTGTCATTTCAGGTCAGGCTCTTTTAGCAAATCTGCATTTTCTGTGAATTCAGCAAACTCGTGGAACGCTCTTCATCACACAGACGCACAACAGAAACGCACAAAACATTCAAACAGCCTTAAGGAACGGCTCGTTGCCATCAGGTGAGAAGCATTAATGTTGGTGTATGTGTGTATTTGTCTTGTTTAGTGTTGATTTAATTTATAGCTGCTTATACTGTAGGTACACTATTTGCTTTGATGTGAATTAGTTTTGTCTAGTCGTTACTGTCTGTCTATCTTAGTTGCATTGTGTTATTGAACGTTTTGTATTTTCAGGCTGCCATAAAAGAAATCTGGCTAGGGACAGCAGATGGAAATTAGCCTCTCTGGCTAACTCTGGCTCACTTACAGTTTTACTGTTGATTAGTGTGCATTTGTCCCTGCAAAATAAAAACAATGAAAGGGAATGGAAACAGAAGGGCCGCAACAGTTCCATCTTTTGCCAGCGTGATGAGATCCTCTCCAAAAGAGGTGTTGACGGTACACAACCCGCTTTAATGGACGG
This sequence comes from Taurulus bubalis, assembly GCF_910589615.1. NCBI lineage: Eukaryota > Metazoa > Chordata > Actinopteri > Perciformes > Cottidae > Taurulus > Taurulus bubalis. The sequence continues at coordinate 26,441,028 of NC_136597.1, read as the reverse complement.
TAAATATCACGTTGCCAGAAGCCTTCGCCATAAGCAAAGATCACCCACCGCTGCTCGTTCTTTTTTTGACGAGAGAATGCAGCTTTAACACATGAAGCATAAACTTCTATACAACCAGAGTAGTCACCTCCTGGTGGTCAGGAGAGAGAATGCAGCTTTAACACATGAAGCATAAACTTCTATACAACCAGAGGAGTCACCCCCTGGTGGTCAGGGGAGAGAATGCAGCTTCAACACATGAAGCATAGACTTCTATACAACCAGAGTAGTCACCTCCTGGTGGTCAGGGGAGAGAATGCAGCTTTAACACATGAAGCATAGACTTCTATACAACCAGAGGAGTCGCCCCCTGGTTATCAGGAGAGAGAATGCAGCTTCAAAACATGAAGCATAGACTTCTATACAACCAGAGTAGTCACCTCCTGGTGGTCAGGGAGAGAATGCAGCTTTAACACATGAAGCATAAACTTCTATACAACCAGAGGAGTCGCCCCCTGGTGGTCAGGAGAGAGAATGCAGCTTTAACACATGAAGCATATACTTCTATACAACCAGAGGAGTCGCCCCCTGGTTATCAGGAGAGAGAATGCAGCTTCAACACATGAAGCATAGACTTCTATACAACCAGAGGAGTCGCCCACTGGTGGTCAGGAGAGAGAATGCAGCTTTAACAAAAGCAGCCAAAAGTTTCACATCCATTAAAGTTGTCTCTGATAATAATCATAGACTTCTATACAACCAGAGGAGAATGTTGAAATCATTTTCCTGGAGAACACAAGATTGACCATGCAGGACATTTAAGTGTTTAAAAAAAAACTGACTTTGACAGTCACAGAGATGATACAGGGTTCATTTAATTTGAGAAAAGAGAATGGAAGAGAGGAAGAGAGCGAGAAAGAAAGAGTGTCGAGGAAATGAGATAAATACATTGAAAGCAGAGAGAGAGAGAGAGAGAGAGAGAGAAAGAGAGAGAGAGAGAAGACTTAACCTTGTCCATCTGCTGCCTGGTTGTTGGTTTGTTTGGCACACACAGGTTTGGTTGAATGCCAGCCCATATTTTAACTTGATGCTGACGGAGCGTGGCTACTGTAAACACATGTAAAGGGCACATAGGAAATAAAAACGCCAGGTGTGTCGATTTTTCTTCGATCTCTTCCTCCGTAACATTCTTTAAATGTATTGTATTTGGTATGCAAGCTGATCACGTGCACATCGTCGACTGACACCTGCGTCTGCCTTTATGGCTCCACTGCCCTTAAGTTAAGTGTTGACTGTAATCTTTGTATTACTGTTTGAAACAGAGTTTTTTAATCTATGTATTTAATGTGAATATGCTTCAATGAATACAAATGTAAATAAAAAATGAATTGCTCCAGACTTATTATTTACCGGGCATCCGTTGGTCCGCGTGCCAAAGCTTGACCAACCCAGAGCCCAAAAACCACGACTTCATCACGCTGTGGACCCCGATTACCAGACTATACTATAGTATAGTATAGTCTGGTAATAGACAATACTTCTTATCTGTTCTCCCATTATCTGTAATCTCTTTATGAGCCCGGGTTGCAACACGACTATACATATCTATATACAAAAGAAAAAGAACCCACGAGTCACGTAAACAACTCAAACCTCTCGAGTCTCTCAGAGAGCTTGTCTGCCAGGTCGAAGGAAGGAGCCTTGTACACGTCCGTCAGCTCCAACTTCTTCTGGAAGCCCTTCCTCAGCAGCGGCGTCGTCCAACTGCACGAGAAAACCACACGGACAGATCGCTGGTATTAGATGTTGGAAGCAGAACCAACAGATACGGTCTAACACGTATAGAAAGAAACTGACTAAATGTGTTTGAGTTCAAAGTGCACCGGACCGCATCGTCAACAACTGCTGGAAGATGATTCAATTCCATTTATTTTGTACAGACTAAAAATCACAAATTTGCAACATGTGCATCTATTGGCATCTTCTGATATAAAGGATTCAGTAGTAAGCGGAATAAAGACGGAACAATTACGACTATTAATAATAACAGCAGCAGTGGATATAATATAATATTAATGGTAATAAAAGCATTAACGATAGTAGTAATAGTCAGAGAAAAGTGATGAATAATAAGACACTGTGTACATATATTGTATTAAAAACACCTATGAAATACATTTTACGATTCGGTGAAGCTGTTTGAACGATGATATTAAATGTATGCGTGTGTGTGTGTGTGTGTGTGTGTGTGTGTGTGGTTGGAGGATGAGGCCAGTGTTTGGAGTGTCTGAAGCTTCAGTGTGAACTGACACTGGTTGTAACTGGAGTAATGCCCTGAGGTTTCAGACTCAAGGAAACAATCTCCAGTCTCTGAAAATAATCAAAACCTCAAAAACACGCTCAGAAAGAATAATTAGCAAGTGAAGCATTCCAATAATTACGGAGAAGCTTAAAGTAAACGAGGTAAACGCATCTTACCAGAAGAAATATTTGGAGAGGAAGTTGGCATCTTCCACTGGTGACTTCTGCATCCTAAGTGTGCCGCCAGCTGGTCGGCTCGAAACACATTTAGAGACAAACTGGCACAGAGCAAGGGGTTGACACAGACTAAATACAAAAAAAATACAAAATTAGGGCGTGGCTTGCGATCACACAGGAGGGCGGCACACGAGCAGGTAGGTGTCTGAAACGAGAGACAAGGTGAGTGACAGACATCACAACAGAAACAGACAGTAAACACAGAACTGCCCAGAAGGTCTGGGCGTAACAGTAGCTGTAGCGGGCGCAGGAGACCAGGCGGAGGAAGTCGGGGATCCTTGCTTCTGGCAGGCTGATACATACTCCCCTACATCCCTCTCCATTGCAGGAAACTCGAGAAAGGTGGGCCCACTGGATGACCTGAGATCGGAGAGAAGAGGGGACAAGCAGCCTGCTGGGGGGAAAAACTTGAAAAAAAGATAAACTTAGGAAAATAAATTAAAATATACTCTAAACATGTACTTTAAAAATATTTAAATGAGTACCAGGGGCACGAGTCCTCATGTCCTACTTCCAGACCGGTGAGACACAAACTTCGACGCTCAGTCTGTTAGAGATGAGAGACGAGTCCGATAGTGACACCTGCTGGCTCAGGGGAGGTACTAGACGTAGCCCAAGTACTGTACTGTTTGCATTTGAGGCTACTTTATACTTAGCCGAACAGCATCCCGTCATGCGCGTATTTATGTATACGATATCAGACAGCAGGCCTAGGTACTAAATGTACAGCCCGCCTCTGCTGTGGACTAAAGAGGTAGTGTTGGGTCTGGCGCCCCCTGTGGACTAAAGAGGTAGTGTTGGGTCTGGCGCCCCCTGTGGACTAAAGACGTAGTGTTGGGTCTGGCGCCCCCTGTGGACTAAAGACGTAGTGTTGGGTTTGGCGCCCCCTGTGGACTAAAGAGGTAGTGTTGGGTTTGGCGCCCCCTGTGGACTAAAGAGGTAGTGTTGGGTTTGGCGCCCCCTGTGGATAAGTGTGTTATCATAATTATGCAGATGACACACAACTCTACATAACTATATCACCAGGGGACTATAGTCCCATACAAGGGATGGCTAAATGCATTGAAGAAATCAATAACTGGATGTGCCAGAATTTTCTTCAACTAAATCAAGAAAAAACAGAAGTAATTGTTTTTGGTCCCAAGGACGAACGATTGAAAGTGAGCGCTCAGCTTCAATCACTAATGTTAAAAACCTCAAACCAAGCTAGAAATCTAGGTGTAGTTATGGATTCAGACCTCAACCTGAACAGCAATATCAAGACAATTACAAAATCAGCCTACGACCACCTGAAGAATATATCAAGGGTTAGAGGACTTATGTCTCAACAGGATTTGGAGAAACTTGTCCATGACTTTATCTTCAGTAGACTTGACTACTGTAACGGTGTGTTCACAGGTCATTTATCTTCAGTAGACTTGACTACTGTAACGGTGTGTTCACAGGTCATTTATCTTCAGTAGACTTGACTACTGTAACGGTGTGTTCACAGGCCTCTGTATTCAGAGCGCTGCAGCTGGAGTCCTCACTAAGACCAGGAAAGTGGATCACATCACTCCAGTTCTGAGGTCTTCGCACTGGCTCCCTGTCAAACAAAGAATTGACTTTAAAATCCTGCTGCTGGTTTATAAAGCACTGAATGGTTTAGGGCCTAAGTATGTTTGTGATCTGCTGCTACCTTATGAACCATCCCGGCCCCTCAGGTCGTCTGGGACGGGTCTACTTTCTGTTCCAAGAGTCAGAACTAAACATGGAGAAGCAGCGTTCAGCTTTTCTGCTCCACACATCTGGAACAAGGTCCTGAAAGCTGCAGGTCTGCTGAGACCCTCAGCTCCTTTAAGTCCACATTGAAGACTTTTCTGTTTACTGCTGCCTTTAACTGAACCAGATTCAATTACTGCATCTCACTACTGCATTTTATTTCTTAAACTGCACTGCAACTTTTATTCAACTTCTATTTTTTATGTTGCTTTTTCTACTTTTATGTTTTGATGCCTTTAATGGTTTTATGTGAAGCACTTTGAATCGCCTTGCTGTTGAAATGTTCTATACAAATAAACTTGCCTTGCCTTGCCTTGCCTAGTGTTGGGTCTGGCGCCCCCTGTGGACTAAAGAGGTAGTGTTGGTTTTGGTGCCCCCTGTGGACTAAAGAGGTAGTGTTGGTTTTGGTGCCCCCTGTGGACTAAAGAGGTAGTGTTGGGTCTGGTGTTTATTTATATTTCTGATGAATGTATGTACATAAATGTGCCTCTGAGATTTACCACAGTAAGTGTGTCTGTCTGTCTGTGTGTGTGTGTGTGTGTGTGTGTGTGTGTGTGTGTGGGACCAGTCTGGGACCAGTTGGGACCAATCTGGACCAGTTTAGACCAGTCTGGACCCGTCTGGGACCAGTTTGGGACCAGCCTCTCGTGGAAGCCCTGTTGGTCTGAGACACATGTTAGGACGCTGAATTGTGATGAATTATTGTGTTCTTAAATCTTATTTTACATGTTAATGTAAAAATGAACTCTCCTCTGCGATCAGGAGTTTCCGCTCACTGTTCGTGAGGAATGTTGCAACGTAAACACTTGAATGAATGTATGATTTTGAGACATTGCCTAATTATGAATATATGTTTTTTGGCTGGAGGGGATTTGAGCCTTTTATCACTTTTATTTGTGATGTTTGTAAAGTGTCATGTAATGAATTCATTCTATAAGAATTGGTTTAATATGTGCTTAACATACGAGCTAAATGCCCCAACTGTCCCTCCCACCAGGGATGCAAGGAGAGACACAAGGAAACCATGCGAGGACAGAGGACACAAGGACACGAGGAAACATGTCTTAAGAGAAGGAGGATCAGCTGATCAAGAAAATATCAATGTTCTACAAATATTATGATGGAAATGTATGCAAAACTCTTGGCGTGTGCAGAAGAGTTCTTCTCTGTTTGCTCTCAGTCTATTTGAATGTGTGATGTTGAATCTTTCTTTCTGTGATTGGTCGGAGACAAATTCAAAGACACAGGAGAGAAAATATGGAAATCAAAATATTCATTTGAATATGTTTGTGTATCTAAAGTTGCCCCATCACACACCTAACACAAACAAGTACTGTACTACAGCATACTAGAAACGGTTTCATCAGGTTGAATATATTTATATTGTATACTTAGTTTGCCATCCTGCCAAGGCCATAACTTTATTAATTCTACAGTTAACATATTTCTATAAATGTTCTTGAGGCTTGTTGACACTTCATCCAGTCATGTTCCAGTCATCAGACTCTGCTGTGAGCTGAAGTACATGAAGAACTGTGAAACAGAAAACTCATTCAAAGGTTTTATTGAAGCATAAGAAGCATCATCACAATGAAAAAACACACCATTACCAATAAAACACCTACATTCAGAATTATGATGTAAAAACTACAGAAGAATGTTCTTTATGATCAAAGGTAAAAACCCTCATTATGCAGAATAAACTCTTTTAGAGCTATAATATAATAAACAGCATGTTATTGATCATTATTACTCATTAACATGTCAGTAGCATTTTAATGCTGCAGCAGTTTGAGATTTAACAAAACAATGCATCATATTAATTATTAAGCTCATCACACATTTTATATTTAACATCTTAATGTGCAAAGTAACTGCACTCTTAGAAATGTGGAACTAGAAACCTGGAGGGTCCTTGGCTCGTCCCTAGAGGAGAACCCACTTTGGTTCCTGGTAGAACCTTTCCTAGAGGTTCCCTTTCAGAGGGGTCTACCTTGAACAAAGCATCAAGAGTTTTACCCAGAACCACATGAGAAGGTTTCACCCAAAGTTCTACATAGAACCCTCATATGGTGGAACGCTTTCACCCAAAGTCTTCTCTGGAGGTTCTATGTAGAACATTTCTACCTTATAAGGGTGCAACCAAGATCCACGTGGAAGCAAGGGTTCTATGTAGAACTCATGGGTTCCTCATGAGGTTAATAAAGAACCGGGGCCCACGAACACCCTAACAAGGCTCTCTGGATCCTCATGTCGTCCAGCGGCCTTACGGCTGCCTCGTGGTCTCACATGGACACCAGACATCATGACAGAGCTGACTAAAGAAAGGACATCGCATCACAGGTTCTACAGGTTCTACAGGTCACACTGGCCACGCAGAGATTATGTGAGAGTAAACTTTCAGATATAGGTTCTCTTCTCAAGGTGGATGGCTGTCTCTAAGAGACGTAACTCTAAACCTGAGCGTTTATGACGCTTTATAAGAAGAAACAACACACCAGCATAGAAGATAAAAAGACAGATATGTGTGAGGATCCGTTTTAGTTCCTTATTCACTAGGATCCAAGTTTTTGCTTTTCTATCAAGAGCAGAGCAGCAGTTCCGTATCAACACTGATGTTGTTGGTTCTGCTCCCTCGTTGAGGACGGTAACCACATACAAAGCCCTACTGGCTCTACATTCCTCTATGCATTGGTATGGAGGGATGTCAGCTGGTGAAGCTAACGTGTACAGAGACATATGGACTCTAGTTCATGAACACAACCCGTATGTGGCTCTGATAGAGATGAGCATATGCATCCTGTCCCCAGCAGGCACATTACTTTATGATATTCATAGGTCCCTATGATTCACACTTACATGTTCTAGTTTTGTCTTTTATGTTCACCGTGTTCTCAATCTGGTGTTGTAATCATCTAGGTAACATTATAGGCCAGTGCAATACGTCTAAGAGATATTCACACAACATCGCCTTTCTCCAACAGAACCCTTATTTCTCAGATTATAAACTATAGCTGACAGATGAATGTAGTGGAGTAAAAGTCGAAAGAACTATGAAATGGAAACAGGGTACTTCACTGCAAAGGGTCTGTACCTGGGTACATTGGTATTTTCTACCATTGATTGAGAGCAAGAGGAAGAAGAAAATGAGGAAGATGAGGAGAAAGGAAGCCTCTGACCAGAATGGATTGAAAGAACATTACAGCTCATCTCTTCGTCCTGGTCTTCTTCTCTTACTTGTGGAAGACTTTTCCATCCGACTGCTTCTTCCAGGTCAGCTTGACGTCGTTGTTCAGCCCCTGGTCCTTCAGCCCCTGGTCCTTCAGCCCCTGGTCCTTCAGCCCCTGGTCCTTCAGCCCCTGGTCCTTCAGCTTCTGTTTGAGCTGAGAGACAAAAACATTGACTTCCCTGAATGTGGCTGACACAGAATAAGTCTTTACTAAAGCTGTTGTTCCTCTACATCCTGCATCCTGTCTCACACTGTCCTCATGTGGAAGCTCTGCTGGAGAAGAACTCTGGTTTCCACTAGAGCAGCTTTGTTGTTTTATGTCTGGACACAAGTCTACCTTCAGTAATGACGTGTCCACGTCTGCACTGCACATAGCAGCTTTACATTGTTCTTATAGTCCACTATCTCACATATATCACCTGCTGGTTCTGTTGTTCATGAAAGGAAGACGTACCTGCTTCAAGAGGCCCTCCATCACCACAGGGTCATTCAGGTTCAGAGAGGAGCTGCTTTTCTGCAGCCTCACTTTCATCACTCGCTTTGCAACAGGAACGTCTAAAACACAAACAACCTTCATCAGTCACAACATGTCTGGCTGACAATAATCCACATCCTGGAATGTTTAACACTTTGAACGATAAAAGAGAAAAAGTATGGTAATTTTCCATCATTTCTATCTACTTTTGATGTTTTGGGGTAGGTTGGGCATTTGATCTGCATATTCAATGTGTTTTCTATCCATAACTTTATATTTATAGATTTTATTTTTGATAGTTTTACTGTATATGCAAATGAAGCAAACCTAAGTCCTCATTTAAAGCCTGAGTGAATGATAGCTTACCACTGTTGCAGATGAACGCTGACATGACGTCACACTTCAGGGTCTCCCATTGTCCATTGGCACTCAAATCTGCTGACACACAAGCCTTAGAGACACGGCGAGGCTCCAGAGGTTTCCAGTTCCTAAATGAGGAGCCACTTCCATCAGACCACTTCCATCCATCTCTGAAGAGGCCGATCCAGACTCCTTCTCCTGAGGGTTTCACATTCAGTACCTTCTGCTGCTCCTCCATGTTCCTCACCATGGCCAGGTCTGTGTGGTGTTCTCTGCAGTAGCTCTGGGCCTCAGTCCAGGTCATGCGGGTGTTAATGTGGACAAATGTCTCATTGGTCCCTGAAAGTAGAGCAGAGTGAATGGAGTAGAGGAACCATAACAGACTACATGATGCAGACATTGTTCTGAATGAATCTCAGCATGAAAATGGATCAACACGGAGCTGTGTGAATATGAACATGCAGCGTGCATTGAGTCACATTCATAAAGGCATGAGAGATATTTTACCTCCAACAGACATGATACAAACCGGCTGAATGAACATTAATCTGCTTTAAATGACATTCATGTAGCTGAAGACTAGTTCAAGTAACCCTGAGGAACCTTTAACTGGTCCTGAACCAGTCTCAGTGTAGTCCTGGTCCTCTATAGACCTCAGTCTAGTCCTGGTCCTCTATATACCTCAGTCTAGTCCTGGTCCTCTATAGACCTCAGTCTAGTCCTGGTCCTCTCTAGACCTCAGTCTAGTCCTGGTCCTCAGTCTAGTCCTGGTCCTCAGTCTAGTCCTGGTCCTCTATAGTCCTCAGTCTAGTCCTGGTCCTCTATAGTCCTCAGTCTAGTCCTGGTCCTCTATAGACCTCAGTCTAGTCCTGGTCCTCTATAGTCCTCAGTGTAGTCCTGGTTCTCTATAAACCTCAGTCTAGACCTGGTCCTCTATAAACCTCAGTCTAGACCTGGTCCTCTATAAACCTCAGTCTAGACCTGGTCCTCTATAGACCTCAGTCTCGTCCTGGTCCTCTATAGACCTCAGTGTAGTCCTGGTCCTCTATAGACCTCAGTCTAGTTCTGGTCCTCTATAGACCTCAGTCTAGTCCTGGTCCTCTATAGACCTCAGTCTAGTCCTGGTCTTCTATAGTCCTCAGTGTAGTCCTGGTCCTCTATAGACCTCAATCTACCGTGGACTGGTGCTCAGAGACACTACCACTTTAGTCCACAGGGGGTGCCAGAACCAACACAACATGAAAGTTTGTAGTAACTTTAATATTCTCACCTTTGACATCGAAGCAGACTGGCTTGGAGGTCGATTCACATTTGGTGTCGCCCCATAGCCCACCTGCATACATAGATGTGCATATTTCTTCGTTGTAGTTGCTCGGTTGTCCAGACCCCCATCGTCTGAACTCCGTCTCTCCGGATTTGTAGAAGCTTGTGTTTGACAGTGACCACCTCCAGCTGTCCACGTCATCGTACAGTCCTATCCAGGCTCGCTGAAAGCAATATTTCATTGTGATGTAAAGAAATAGATAGTGACGGCTGTGCTGATGGCTAGCAGCTAACGATGCTAACAGATAATGATGCTAACAGCTAACGATGCTAACAGCGTGAACAGTGCTAACAAAGGCAACAAGACTCAAATATATATTTACATGGACATTGTTTGTTTGATGAGATATTAATGCTGTAAATATCCAGTACAGATCAGCAGTATGTTGCATTAAATCATATATTTTGAATGTAAAATCTTAACCTGTAAACTCTGTCAAATAAATGTTCCTCTGAAATGCAACATAAAAAAGCATTGAACTAAAATACTCAAGTAAAGTACAAGTACACACTTAGGTCCAGTTCATTGCATACTTTCCACCACTGGGTGTATGTAAAACTTTCAGACCAGCTGTCACTGACGTAATCAAACTCACAGAGCCGGAGGCGGCCATTTTGCTTGAATCCAGCGTTGTGTTCAGGGTCTTCAGGTCCTCCAGGTCTTGTATGGTGACCAGGTCGATGTAGTTCTCTCTGCAGTGACTCTGTGCTTCAGTCATGGTCTTCAGCTCATAAACAACTTGGTAGCGACGCTCAGCAGCTGATGAGACGGCACACAGCCCTGGAAGACAAACAGCATGTTTATTTTTCATCAAATCTTTATTGATTTAGTAGAGATGCATTAAGTGACAGTGAGGACCAGGACAACACATGTATATGTAGTGTGCAAATTGTGGTATCACAAGGGGACAGGTCGTGGAGGGGCGATACATCCCCACTCAGAAGCAACGCACACACCACAAAATGGCCACCGGGCTTGAAACTACATCTCCCAGACTGCCTCATCACACACCCAGCTGCAGGTGCTTAAGGCCCCTAATTGAGGCAGAGCAGAGAGCACATGGGGGGAAGGAGCTGGACAAGCAGGAGGTGAACCAACCCCTATTTGGAAGAAAAGGACTACGAAGAGGAAGACCTTGTAACCTGGACTTTGCAGTCTTGAGTTTTGTTTTGGTTAAATAACCACTTCCTCCTCTGGGATGCTTCATGTTTGTTTTTTGATTTTTTGATTTATGGAAATTACCTTGCTGGTGGGACAGAAAATAAACCTTCACCTTTATTTATACCGTCTGATTGTGCCTGTGTTTAGCTCTCTTTTGCAATGCCCCATTCTAGCCTGGCCTAGACAACCCGTGGCACTACAATATGAACACATATATACACTCACCTAAAGGATTATTAGGAACACCTGTTCAATTTCTCACTAATGCAATTATCTAATCAACCAATCACATGGCAGTTGCTTCAAAGCATTTAGGGGTGTGGTCCTGGTCAAGACAATCTCCTGAACTCCAAACTGAATGTCAGAATGGGAAAGAAAGGTGATTTAAGCAATTTTGAGCGTGGCATGGTTGTTGGTGCCAGACGGGCCGGTCTGAGTATTTCACAATCTGCTCAGTTACTGGGATTTTCACGCACAACCATTTCTAGGGTTGACAGAGAATGGTGTGAAAAGGGAAAAACATCCAGTATGCGGCAGTCCTGTGGGCGAAAATGCCTTGTTGATGCTAGAGGTCAGAGGAGAATGGGCCGACTGATTCAAGCTGATAGAAGAGCAACTTTGACTCAAATCACCACTCGTTACAACCGAGGTGTGCAGCAAAGCATTTGTGAAGCCACAACGCGCACAACCTTGAGGCGGATGGGCTACAACAGCAGAAGACCCCACCGGGTACCACTCATCTCCACTACAAATAGGAACAAGAGGCTACAATTTGCAAGAGCTCACCAAAATTGGACAGTTGAAGACTGGAAAAATGTTACCTGGTCTGATGAGTCTCGATTTCTGTTGAGCCATTCTGATGGTAGAGTCAGAATTTGGCGTAAACAGAATGAGAACATGGATCCACCATGCCTTGTTACCATTGTGCAGGCTGGTGGTGTAATGGTGTGGGGGATGTTTTCTTGGCACACTTTAGGCCCCTTAGTGCCAATTGGGCATGGTTTAAATGCCACGGCCTACCTGAGCATTGTTTCTGACCATGTCCATCCCTTTATGGCCACCATGTACCCATCCTCTGATGGCTACTTCCAGCAGGATAATGCACCTTGTCACAAAGCTCCAATCATTTCTAATTGGTTTCTTGAACATGACAATGAGTTCACTGTACTAAAATGGCCCCCACAGTCACCAGATCTCAACCCAATAGAGCATCTTTGGGATATGGTGGAACGGGAGCTTCGTGCCCTGGATGTGCATCCCACAAATCTCCATCAACTGCAAGATGCTATCCTATCAATATGGGCCAACATTTCTAAAGAATGCTTTCAGCACCTTGTTGAATCAATGCCATGTAGAATTAAGGCAGTTCTGAAGGCGAAAGGGGGTCAAACACAGTATTAGTATGGTGTTCCTAACAATCCTTTAGGTGAGTGTATATGTATAAACATATATAACCATACAAAATAAATAGATAAAGGTATACATGGATATACAGACATTACACACATAATGTGAATTACCCCCTCCTGCTATTGACAATACCCACCTCCATCATACATCTCCAAATATTATACAAGGGAATGTATTATATTATGATACAATTACATAAATTAATGGATTTTGCTTATAGGCAAAGACAAACAGCATATTGATTATATTTAATATTACTAACTTAACTCACTAATGCAAATGATCCTTTTACATTGAAGTAAAAAAAGATGAAGAAAGAAGAAGTACGAGGAATGTCACAGGGACAAATTATTAAACAATATTATTCTAATGTTGAAGATGGTAAAAGATACTAAAGTCTTGCCTGACACAACGACGACGCTCAGGAGAAGTTTGTCCATCCTCGTCTCCTCTCTGGTCCTCTCTGTCAGGTTGGTGACTTTTGAGGTGCAGCTCATGCAAAGTTCTGCAGCAATCATTTGCTTACTTACATATCAGAGAGTCATTGTCTTGTTGTTCTAATGGCGCCTCGAGAGACGAGGACGAGAGACGGGAACACCGTGGGGCCTAATGAGAACGACCCCCCGGTGGATCGTTTTTAGGGCGCTGATTGGATAAGTTGTATGTCACTCATTTATATCTTTAATCGGTGATTGGCTAAACTGCTTATTAAATGGACCTGGCTCCAGCACGTGCACGGCGCAGCAGAGACTTTTTTTTTTTTTTTTGGTGGCTGAAGGTGGGGCCAAGCCCCATGGCCCTCTATTGGCCGGCCGCCACTGATTATATTATGTATTATTTATCAGATTAAATGTACCTAGAAGGAGCAAGAAGACGACGGGTGTAACCAGCAAAACGTCATGCCAACCTTCACGTCTGCCGAGGAGAGATTGTAACTCTCTGTAAACTCATATCTCATGTTCATGAACTACTTGGTACAAACTCTGTAAATAAACAAGTCAAGTATTAAAAGCAGGTTGAGTATCCTGTAAAACAATCGGTATATTGAAGACGTTGTAAAACCCTCAAACATGTTTTTCATCAGTGAACCATTTGTGACAGTTAAAGGACTTCTGGTTCAAAAAAGAGCAGCGACCACTTCACTCACAAGCTGTAATTAGATACTTTTCTGGTTTCACCACGGCAGTATAAACCAAGATTCATCCGTTAACTGTGCAAGAACACTAATATCTGAAGGATGAACAGAAACAGAGTGAAACTGCATCCAAACCACAGACCTTCAGGTCGAAGCTACAAAAGCACTGAGATGTGAAACAGACTGACATGAGGACAGGGTCTCCAGGTCATTTATGTGTTGATGAATGTCTATTTTAAACTGAAGGATGAAGTGTTCCTTTTACGAGTTAGTGGACTATTTTCACATTGTGATATTAATACTTTTAATTTAGTTCAGGATCTGAATACTTCCTCCACCAATCCCTCTTGGCGACAGGCCACTGAGAGGAGGATCAACACTGACAGAGGAGAGCTGCTGAGTCACGTTTCCTGAAGTGAATGTAAAGTTGTTGTGAGCGACAGCAGAGCTGCAGTGGAGACAAGTCTCTCTGTTTCTCTCTAAAGAAACATTCAACTGAATCCAGCAGCTTTTCCTCAACAACACAACAGAATCTCTGACAAACACTGGTGAGTCCTCTGTTCTACAAAGACTAAATACACAAGCTAAATATTTGGTTCACGTTGAGTTCAGACTAGAATGTTATTGTTTTACATCTAGTTTTATCATATAAAGAATATTAAGCCATATACATGTGTCATTTAAACCAACAGGTAGAAACCAAACCACAGGGACTGACCTCTGGCTAGTTCAAGGTTACACAGGATACAGTCACAGCTAGCATTAGCTTCAGCTAATTCACAGGCCTGTTTCCTGGTTGAGCTCAAAGCCTCAGCTCTATCAGACAGGAAGTTACACTCAGAGTGAATGTTGAGCTGAGCTCCACCGGTGGTCGTGGGGTTGTAGAGACAAATACTATTCTACATAATATCCTGCAGTCCAGAGCAGCTAGCTTCCATCTTTTGTTTGGTACATGTATTGTGTTTGATTCTCTGCTCTCTTTAGAGTTATAATAATTTACTTTGCCTTGCACTGTAAATAAGGAATGTCTATGTGTAAAATATGATACTTAAGAAGGGATATGAACAATAAGGAGAAGTGAGCCTTATGAAATTGTGTATTGAAACATGGAGAAAGTCACGTTAGTTTAGTTAGTGAGTTAATTTAGGAAATGTGGGCGGTAGCCCAGGAATGTGAAATCAAGATGAGCTCATAGTTCTACTCAAAATGGGTGCCGTGCAAAGGTACTCCTCCATACAGAAAAACAACTCCTCTAGGGGAGGGAACTTGTGCTCAGTTACACAGAGGGGTGGAGAGATGACGTCAAGTACCAGGAAGCAAAGCGTGCTGAAGGTACCACCTCTAAACCAACCCCAATGCTGCCTCCACCTCTGTTAAACTTATAACCAATTGCACGCTGTAAAGCTAAGCCAATGAGAGGCGACGACGCCCAATACACTGAGCTATATAATCAGATGTGTTACACTGATCGTGGTGCATCATTTTAATGTGTCTGTGGACGCTGTGATTTGTGCACCCTTATATACACTGCATCACCATTTACTTTTGTTAAATCTGTTTTATTATAACTTACTGAATCCGGAACTTTTCCTTTGAGTCCTCCACCCAAAGATTTCTGAACTTAACCTCTCTGTAGTGCCCCGTTGCTTATTTAACCCTAAGGCACTACTTGGCTGCTCGCTTGATATTATTCTGACGCTTTTTATTGATGACAGTGTCCAGGTGTAATGTCCAGTTTGTTTATTGATCCATTGCATGTATTTATAGAAAACAAAATCATAAACAATGTCGGCACTACCTAGGTGCATATACTTAAATCATAAAATAAACCATAAACATTTATATCTCTCGGTTATCGTATTGCTATCTGCTGCATAACGGTCCAAAAAGGTTGGGAGGTCCAACATAAATCAAACACCATAAAATGGCTCTTACAATCTCTGTTATCTTCATCATCATCTTCCTCCTCTTTTTCCAAACTGACTCTTTGACAGATGAAGTGATTTTCATTTTGCTCTGCTCCCTCAGACGCGTCAATAAAACTAATAATTAAATCAAATACTGTCTAAATATATATCACAGTAAATTGTAATAAATGTGTTATGTTCAATATTTAAATGTTTAGTTTACTTAATTTCATATTAAGTAACTTGTAGCCGCCTCTGGATCTCAGTGCTAAAGATGCTAGCATAGTAAGGGAAAGGTATTGTTAGGATTTATCAATAATAGTACTGTTATTGATACTCTTATCGCTTCTTTTTTTATTTTGTGTGTAAAAAATGAGCATTAAGAAAAGGGATCGATATTACTTTATTATTCTTGTATGTAAGCGATACAAAAAGTTCCAAAAGCTTAAAAAAGTATTTGCTGCAAAAGAATTAGGTAAGCGATTAGCTTTCATTCATAAGCTTATTCTTCTGTTCAGACTTCGTATGACATCACTAACGTTACCTGCCGTATGCCATGTAATGGGAATATTCTGTCCTCAGTTGTATTCTGTCTAGAAACCTCTTAAGTGGCTTACAAACCTGTTAATGCAAATATCCTTCTGTTATCAAGTTCACTCACGTCTGCCGACAGGTCATGAATTAAGGAAAGGAAGAAGACCCTTGTAAACACAGGGGGTCTGGTCCTTTGTTCTCGCCCCAACCTGGAACCACAGACTTCTTTGTTCTAACCTATCTTTGTTCTCTGTATATAAATGCCAGCGACCACTTCACTCACAAGCTGTAATTAGGTACTTTTCTGGTTTCACCACGGCAGTATAAACCAAGATTCATCCGTTAACTGTGTAAGAACACTAATATCTGAAGGATGAACAGAAACAGAGTGAAACTGCATCCAAACCACAGACCTTCAGGTCGAAGCTACAAAAGCACTGAGATGTGAAACAGACGGGTCCGGCCTTTTAAATGGCGGACAAAGGAACAATAATCCAGTTTGTATTTCATAAAAATCGGTAGTCTAATGATGACAGATTTAATGCTGATGTGTGTTATTAGAGTCTACTTATTAAATACATAATTATGTAATCACAACAGAAACCCTACTTCCAACAAATGCTTTCAGTTTAAACTCCTCCCTTCAACTACAGCTTCAGGCGGCCGAGAGGCGCAGACAGTGAAACTCCCTCGGACCCGTTAACGCAGCTTTGGCATGAACCAACTCTTGGATCTTCATGTGGACAACATTGGAGGAGATCCGTGGTGAGTAGAAGCCAGCTTGTTGATAAAGTATCCAGAACCAACAAGGGAAATGTTAGTGGAACATGTTTGTGTCTTTACAAGCGAAAGCTGCCGTTGCTCTCATGTCCGTGTTTAAAAGCTATGGCACTGTAATTACAACAAAAACTAATATCTCAGCAGTCATTGAACCACTTTATTTATATTTAGCACGATTTTCTATCATTAATGATTCATCACTGTGCATGTTTATGTTTATCTACACTTCACATCTGACATACATAACTTCTCCTATTGTTTATTATTGTTTGTTTATTTATTTACACCTCACACACTTACTTAATATACACATATATACTTGCACTTTTGCACTTCTACTGTTTAAGTTTAATTTAATTCCTAAATTAATACTCCAGTAATACTCCACTTTTCTTTTCTTTCATCCCAGTTATTTTTATTTTATTTTTTTATTTTTATTAGTATTATTATTGTCTATATCTTTCATCCTTGCTGTTTTTACATCTTATTTTCTGTCTGTAAATAATTGCTGCTACGCGACACCAACTTTCCCCTTGGGGATTAATAAAGTATATATGCATTCATTCATTTCCATATGTTGTAATAGATTCGGGGTTGTAGCTGCTCTACCTGAATCCAGCAGACGATGGCGCTGCTGAGCCACAAGACTGATGAGCCAGTTGGTGACGCAAGCTTGGAGAAATGGGAGTTAGTTGGCCGAGGGGGATTCGGTCGTGTCTACAAGGCCAGGCACAAGGACTGGGGCGTTGATGTGGCCATTAAGACGCTCCATGATGGGGTTTGGTAAATGGAAACATGTGCAAGTTCTCTGTAACTTAAACGTTTAAATGATACATATGTTAAATAGTAGTTAAAGGTGCTCTTTTGCTTTCTCTCTACTCCTTTCAACAATCCCCTGCCTCATTGCAGCCACTTCATGCCACTGCAGAACGAGGCTATTCATATGGATAGGGCTTCCTTTGAGTTTGTGGTGAGACGTTATGGAACCTATCGGGGATGTCCGCCTGGAATGACATCCACGCAACAGGGACTAATGATGGAGTTCATGGAAAACGGATCTGTTGATTCCCTGCAGAAGGACCTCTCTGGCCCTCAACCGTGGCCCCTGGTCTGCCGCTTGGCCCATCAAGTGGCTCTAGGCATGAACTTCCTCCATTCACGGAACCTTGTGCACCACGACCTAAAGCTAAATAATGTACTGCTGAATGCCGATCTTAACGCCAAGGTAGAGTGCCTTCCACCTAAACTATGTGTAAGATTCAAGATATGTTTTTATTCAAGATATTTCATTGTCATATGCAAAGATAACATGCAGTTATTCTGTACAATGACCTCCTAACACACAGAATTACAATAAACTTAAGGCAAAAAATAAATAAATAAGTCAACTATGAGGCTGATTTAATCATTTATTTGATATTATGTGTCCCTTCTTTCTCTGCAGCTAGCAGACTTTGGTCTGTCCGGAGTATCCGCCAGTGTCTCCATCAACAAAGACAAAATGGATGGGATGAAAGGTTCATTCAAGTACATGCCTCCTGAGGCTTTTGATGTATCATATGAAGCTACCCGTTCTTTTGACATCTACAGGTGAGACATAACATTAACACAGAATTCTACTCTGTATGGTCAAAATCTTAACAGCATTAACATGTTACTGAAAATCTCCTCTTCCTCTCTCTTGATCAGCTATGGTATCCTGCTCTGGTCCATTATCAATGGCAAAGAGCCTTATCCAAGTAGGTATAATCTGTTTTATTGTCCCATCATGTTGACCTTTAATTTAGGTTTCCAATATTTTATGCAATGAAGTGACATCCTATAATCAAACTTCTCATCTGTATTGTTTCCCTCACAACATAAAACGTAACTAAGTCCGTTATACACTGTGTATGTCCAGTTTACTCAATTGGTTATGCTTGTATGTTATCATGCATGTCTTCATTGTATCACAGGCGCTGCATTTGCTCTTGTGAAAGAGGCGATCCCTTCAGGGCAAAGACCTTGCTGTGAGGAAATTGACCAGATGAGCAAAGAAGGGTTGAAAGAACTGGTGGAGCTCATGAAGAGGTGCTGGGATGGCAATCCCTCAAAGAGGCCCCTCTTTAAAAGTAAATATTCATCATTGTCACCATTTCACAACATTTCCTTGTCTGAAATCAAATGAACTTTTTGTCGACTAGCTTGACGGATACATATTTAAAATGAAACTTTGCTTCTGTTTCAGATTGCCTTGACGTCACTGAGAATGTGTTTTCAAAGCACAAGAAGGGAATTCGTGATGCGGTCGGTCAAGTCTTGACAACACTGGAACAACGCAGCAGTGTAATTTCAGAAGATTAAATATAGTGCAGATTAATCCTGATTTATAATGGCGAGGAACACTTCTGACTGGTTTATCGATTTCTCTAATACATCATACTTTCTCCCTGTTTTACTTCAGAAGTCATCAACCAGTTATCAATCAAACACAATGTTGGCTCGCAATGTTCCTCATCAGCCACCAGGTAGATTATCAATACTGTTTGTGAGTCGAGGGAGTTTAATCTCATAAATGATCTCTAACTTTCCTGAATGAAACCAGATGTTTTCTTCTCTTCTTCAGGACAGCTAAATGATGCGGTGGACAATGTCCTATTAACAACAACTGAACAGCCTCCAATACGGGTATGCTAAATGTGTTTTGACCATTGCCTCACAGGAAGTTGAAAACAAACCATTGAGTAACTAATAAGTAACTTTATTAAAAAAAAACATTTAGCCTATAGTCCAGGGGTGGCCAACCAGTCAGAGACTAACATTTTTTTACTGTGTTACCGCAAAGAGTCACAGTAGCAGTAGCGCTTAGCCACGCCGAGCTGCTTCCGTTAGCAGAGGTGACTTTGTTGTTATAATTACTCGAACGGCGTAAGCGCGATATTGAACATATCCAGTGTGAAACACTGCCTCTGGCGGTCAGTAAGGATGAAAAAGAACACACTTTGCACCAGGCCAGGCAGCATTTTTAACTTACCCTGCAGGGTCAGGTTCAGTCTGTCCAAGTGACACAGCATGTCGACCAAAAAGGCCAGATCCATAATCCACTAAAGGTCCGAGAGCTCGGGATAGTCCTTGTCCTTCTCTTCCATGAACAGTTTCACGGCATCCAAAAGCTCAAAGAAGCGAGAGATTACACAGACACAGGTCGGAGCTGTGTGCGCCCACGGATAATATTATGAACCCAGACACGATGGCGTTTGATGTTCCGACATTTGTGGGACTTCCACAACAAGTATAAAGCACAACTAGTGGTTATTTCAATGGTAACAGTTTTTACGGAGTGAAGCCACGGAAATGCCGCGCCCCCTTTCCACTGCGAAAAAGCGAAAAGTCGAATGAAGCGAATTTACCACAAAGTCGAGCGAGTAAAGTTAGGCAAAAAAGCGTTGCGAAAAGCCGTTTCAGCCGTCCCAATGCAACCATTTGGAGGGCCTGCATGTTTTGAGAAAAAAAATCGTAAACATTAGGGGTGGGCATAGAATCGCGATATTCTGCGTGGCGATATTGTATCGGTACACGGAAGCCAAGTATCGATCTTTTATTTAATCAATTAAAAACCTTTTGGTCCTAGAATTATAAAATCAATTGCTTTTTCAGTCCACTAGGTGGTGCTGTGTTGTTTTCTGGTGAGGTCAGCAGAGGTCCCAGGTCAGTGTGATTGACAGGAAGTTTGTCTAAACAAACATGGAGGCATCGGAGAAAGAAATTAGAAATGCGCCGTCCGTGTTTAAATCAAACGTCTGGACTTCCTGTCACTCGTAGCGCCGCTGCAGCACAGCTGTTACACGACACACAGGACAACATTCGCAACACAGCGCTGGTCAAAGACGTTTAAAGAAAGCATGAATCTTACTGGCTACGGGTACCCTAGTAGCGTTGGAAGCGGTCGGTGTTACGAATTACTATAACTGGCGACTTTAACTGGCGACGTTAACATCGTTGGTTAACAGCCGCCTGTTAATCCATAACGATTTCCACAACAAGTGTAAAGCAGAAATAGTCGATATTTCCATGATGATGGCGGAAATGCCACGGAGATAAGCCCTGCGGTTGAAAGAAAGGTAATAAATCGCAATATATCGCAATACTCAAGGTATCGCAGTATCGTGATAATATCGTATCGGGACTTAAGTATCGTGATAATATCGTATCGTGGTGCTTCTGGTTATTCCCACCCCTAGTAAACATATCTCATGGGAAAGTAATACAAAATATTAGGGTATTGATATTTAGTCCCAACCCTCCTGCTGAACTACATATCTGAGCTTTCCTTCACTCGCAGCAACTTCATATAAAAAATAATAATACAGGAAGACTATCCTTATATTCTACGAATCATAGTTTGATTTTATTAAACAAATAATCAAAATATACGTAATGACTGTTTGTATTTTTGTCACTTGTTGTCCTCAGAGTGTAGATATGTCTGCTGCCAGCTGTCAGATGGCTGCTCAGTTCAGACATCAGCTGATCGACCCTGTGGAGAACCTGGAAGGCAGGATGTGTACGAAGCACAATAAACTGCTGGAGCTGTTCTGTAAGACCGGCCAGATGTGTGTCTGCATGCTCTGCACTGTTCTAGACCACAAGAACCATGATGTTGTTCCTCTGAAAGAAGAATATGAAGGAAAGAAGGCCGAGCTGGGGAAGACTGATGATGAAATCCAGCAGATGATCCAGAAGAGACGACTGAAGATTCAGGAGATCAAACACTCGGTGGAGCTCAGTGAGGAAGATGCAGACAGAGAGATAGCAGGTGGTGTTCAGGTCTTCACCGCTCTGAAGGAGTCTGTTGAGAGAAGCCAGGCCGAGCTCATCGACACCATCAAAGAGAAGCAGAGAAAGACAGAGAAACAGGCTGAAGGCTTCATCAAAGAGCTGGAACAGGAAATCTGTGAGCTGAAGAAGAGAAGCACTGAGGTGGAGCAGCTCTCTCGCTCTGAAGACCACCTCCACCTCCTGCAGAGCTTCAGGACCCTGAAGGCTGCTCCACCCACCAAGAACTGGACAGGAGTCAGAGTCAGGCCACCTTCATATGAGGGGACTGTGGTGAGAGCTGTGACTCAGCTGGAGGAGACGCTCAGTAACCAGATGAAGAAGCTGGTCGCTGAGGTCGAGCTGAAGAGGGTCCAGCAGTCTGCAGTGGATGTGACACTTGATCCTGAAACAGCTCATCCCAAACTCATCCTGTCTGATGATGGAAAACAAGTTAAACTTGGTGATGTTAAGAAGAATCTTCCAGACAATCCAGAGAGATTTGATACTTTTGTTAATGTCTTAGCGAAGCAGAGTTTCTCTTCAGGGAGATTTTACTACGAGGTTCAGGTTAAAGGGAAGACTAAGTGGGTTTTAGGAGTGGTGAGAGAGTCGATCAACAGGAAGGGAAGCATCACAGTGTCTCCTCAGAAAGGTTTCTGGACGATATGTTTGAGGAATCAGAATGAGTACTCAGCTCTTGCTGGCCCTTCAGTCCGTCTCTCTCTGAAGTCTCGGCCTCAGAAGGTGGGGGTGTTTGTGGACTATGAGGAGGGTCTGGTCTCCTTTCATGACGTTGATGCTGCAGCTCTTATCTACTCCTTTACTGGCTGCTGCTTCACTGAGAAACTCTACCCATTCTTTAATCCATGTAATAATGCTAGTGGTAAAAACTCTGCTCCTCTGATCATCTCTCCTGTCAATCACACTGAGTAGAACAACCACTGGATTCTCTACAGAGAGATGCACTAATAATTAATGTAACAAATCTATTATTCTATTATTGTTGATGTCTGGTGTAGTGTTTGTTCACTTTCTGACCAATGGGATTTTTTCGATGAATATTTTTCTATGATTTGTCATTTTACTAGTTCTTACAATTTAACAACAAAATGTTATGCTACTCATTGATTTTCTGGTCTAATTAATTCTAATAACTGCATTACCTGCCTTAAATATGTTGAATCGTTAAAATGTACTCTTTAAATATTTAAGTGCCAAATCAAAAGTTTTGCATATTGAGTTTTTTTTGTTGCAGGGTTTTAGTTTTTATGATTTCCAATGAACAGACAAATTGAGGGATCTTTATCTGGTGTGTTTTTAAGAGGAAATAAAGGATGAAAATTAATCAACGAAATCTTAAAACATTCGAACAAAAACTGAAAGTTTCCACTGGATGTGTCTTTAAATTATTGTTCTACCCAAGTACAGTACTTAGGTAAAATGTTGAGGTACTTTTACTTTAGTATTTCGATGGCAGCAGAAACCCGAGCGCCGCTGCACGGAGACGCAGCAGAATCAGATGTCATCGTGTCAGAAATATTAAAAACTAAACTCCGTCTTTAGCAGCTAAACTCAGTAAATAAGCATACTACATAAGAGAAAATGTGAAACACAAATACCACCTTAAACCTTCATTCCATTAATATATGAACTATTTAACTTCATTAAATAATAAACATCTGAGGAGATGAATGAAGACAGAAGTCTCTCTGGATCCCGTTGACAGACGAAAAGACGAAAATCCAGCTGATAGAAAACAGAGTGGAAATAATAAATCAATAAAGAGGCTCACTAAGGATCTTAAAGATGTTGTAGAAAACACTTTATTCATTAAATTAAATGTATTTATTTGTTGAGGGGAAACGTGTCATAATAAAAAAAAAAAATTGGTGTTTGATAAACCAGATACACAAGATCAAAAGTATGTGAACAGCCAAACTATTTTTTTTATATATATATATATATATATATATATATATATATATATATATATATATATATTTTGTTTAGCAGAATTTAGAATAAACAATTTAAATAATTTAAATAAAACAAAATTAATTTAAAAGAACTGGACAATAACATAAACCTGAACTTGGAAATAAAAACGCAAAACTGGACTTTAACACATGAATTCTGTCCTGAATTTGTCTCGTTAAAATGAAACAGAATGAATCTCCTGCAATCTGTCAAACACAACTTCTGATTGGCTGAAACGCACCAATCACAGGACGCCATGCGGCCGCTCATCACGAGTGTGCACACGCATGGAACACTGAAGGTTTTTAGTTTCTGTCTTCTGGAGCTTCTTGAGTTTGAATCACAAGTTAAAAAATAATTAAAATAAAAAAATTACACATAAGATAATTTCTTGAACAAACTATTTTTTGGTGGACTTTGGGGTTCTCGGTAGTCACTTAATAAAAAAACTGGAAGAAGAAAGAAAACATTTCAAATCTGACTCTTAATGATACAAAATAAATAATAAACACCAACATACCACAGATAATTCATCTTTACGTATCGGTCAGGGTCGGGTTATTTTCGTAGTATTTTTACTATAATTCTATTGACCTTTATTAAGCAGGACGTCTCTGGACGGAGATTTTAATGTCAGTAAAAAACATAATTAAGGTTATTAATAAAACAATGAACTTAGAAAACGTTGACAGATGAATGGATAATGAAAACAATGTTTAATTGCAGCCCTAAACCAAGCTTGCGTCATGAAACAGCAGACTGGTAGTGAAGCAAATGATCCCACAGTTTATACGATGAGTTCGTCCCTCACAGATCACAGACCTTCATTTCCTGTCTGAACTGGAGCAGAACCTTCACAATAAAAGTTCCAGTGAGGAAATGTGAAGCCTTTAGAACAGGCTCGCTCCTCTTTGCGCCATATAAGGACTTCCTGTCCGCCGCCGCCTTCATTTCACTTTGTCCATGTCCAAGATTGGCTCCTCCTCCTGGACAGACACGCCCCCTGCTGATTGACAGCAGGTGTGCTGATGCTCCTTCCAGTCCTGCAATGACAACAACAAAAAACACAGATTGTTTAAATTCAGATTTTTACTTTTGAGATGAAGATATTTATGTATTTTTGCATGTATAATCTTTAAACCTACCATATTTACCCTCATCTAATACTACAGAGCTACTACTTACTGTAACACACACACACACACACACACACACACACACACACACACACACACACACACACAGTAACGCCTGCTTGCG
This sequence comes from Taurulus bubalis, assembly GCF_910589615.1. Lineage (NCBI taxonomy): Eukaryota > Metazoa > Chordata > Actinopteri > Perciformes > Cottidae > Taurulus > Taurulus bubalis. The sequence continues at coordinate 26,416,401 of NC_136597.1, read as the reverse complement.
ACAGAAACATACAAAATACAGCATGCATCTTCTTGCAGTGTTCCTGTATGTATATTACTTTATTACTGTTATGCCTTTTGCAGAAGGTCCAGCAGAAGGCGCCGTGACTCAGGTGAGGCTTACCTTCCTCTGGCAGAAGGCGGAGCAGTAGTTGACCTTGTGACAGCCCGTGCACTCGCTCATCGCCACCCGGCCGCAGTTCACGCACATCTGCTGCAGGAACACATGACGGACCCGTTGAAGAACGCTGCCTCCACCTTCTGTGGAACGCCACTGTATGGAAGTGTGTGTGTGTGAGTGTGTGTGTGTGTGTGTCATACGTTGATGATGATCTCGGTGATGTCAGAGCTCCTCTTGTCGTCCGGCTGCTGAAACGTGATCTGGTTCTGAAACGACTGAGTGAGACCAGACTACACACACACACACACACACACACACACACACACACACACACACACACACACACACACAGTCAGTAACCTGCGTGAACATTTACAGTTAATGCTACTGATCTAAAACTGAGATCATGGGTCTTTATCTGGCTTCCTTTCCTCGCCTCCTCTCCTCTCCTCGCGTCCTAGTCCTGTCCAGGGGAGACGCAAGGGGAGGAGGCGAGGAGAGAGGAGGCGAGGAGGCGAGGAGGCTCACAATTGAGAAATGAGGAAGGCCGGATGTACGTCAGTGTGTTCTCACCTCCTTGCGGCCTCCCTGACCTTTGACCCCTGCGTTTCCTTTGGCCTGTTCGATCAGAGCCTTCAGCTGCTGCACGTTGCTCATCAGCGTGTTGGCCATCTCCTCCAGGTACAGCCAGGTGTTCCTCTGCTGCTCGCTGCCAGGCCCCGCCCCCTCGACAGGCCCCGCCCACCCGACAGGCCCCGCCTCCAGCCCGCTCACCAGCGCGGCCGCCGGAGCCATCGCCGCCGCCAACGACGCCGCCATCTTGGCCTGAACCGGCTGAGGGGTCACGGCCAGCGCCGGCAACGCCGTCAGCACTGAGAGAGAGAGAGAGAGAGAGAGAGAGAGAGAGAGAGAGAGAGAGAGAGAGAGAGAGAGAGAGAGAGAGAGGATGATATTATTATATATATAAAATAATTCTTTTTGACATAATCATGAGATTTGTAGTCAGAATTATCAATTTTTTTACGTTATTTATTACATTTCTTGTCATAATTGTGAGACATCCTGTACAATATAATAAGTATAATGTCATATCATTGGTTTCTTGTCATAACTATGAACATCATAACACTGAGGTCCTCTTTCTTTGGGGATGCGATGACATCACAGGAGGACCTGCTTGGTACCTGCCGTGCTGGCGAACACCTCGCTCTGCGCCGAGCTCTCCGAGATGATGGCGGCGGCGGCGGCGTCCCCCGTTGGCGAGCGCTCAAAGGTCAAGGTGCCCGAGGTGGTGATCCGTCCCGACGGGGACACGGTGACTGTTGGGGGAGGACAGACGCGTTAGGCCGGTTTTAGGGTTTGAACCTGAACCCTGCTGATCCTGAACCACTAGCTATCTGTCCTCTTCTTCTGCAGCGAGGCTCCGCCCACCGCTACGCCGGCCCGAGGTCACCTGACGTACACGTGGCGCCCAGCGGCAGCGTGATGTTTTTGGCGGCAGGAAGTTCCTTCTTTGGGGAGGAGACCAGAGGCTCGTTGTCCTTCTTCCGTCTCTTGTACGGGACGAAGAGGCGGACCGGACCGGTCTGGTGGAGACACGAGGGAAACCATGACGCCATGTTTAGTTCTTTACCCAAAACACTTCACATGTCAGCTAAAGTAACACGTTGTATATATATATATATATATATATACATATATATATATATATATATATATATATATATATATATATATATATATATATAGAAATAAAGAAACAAATAGAAACGTCCGTCCCAGGTGGAAACGATGAGGTCACTTCTAGTAAAAGAACAACATGAAATGTACCATACTGATGTTCTCTACTTCCACAGTCTCTCCATCCTTTGGACACTGGAGAGAAAGAAAGAACACAAACACACTGAGTTCTGATCCTTCAAATGCAATTCTTCCTTCAGTGTTTAATTCATTAACCCTTTCTTTCAAATGTAAAGAAAGAAACTGGAGCCAGACAACAGAGTGTGAGACCAAAACCCAACAAATCATCGAGAAAGAATCTGATGTTTCTGACGTGAGGCGGGTTGTTGGTTTCTACTCCCAGCAGCCAGAGCCCAACATGACCATGTGACCATGTGACATGTGACCAACATGACCATGTGACCAACATGACCATGTGACATGTGACCAACATGACCATGTGACCATGTGACATGTGACCAACATGACCAACATGACCATGTGACATGTGACCAACATGACCATGTGACCATGTGACATGTGACCAACATGACCATGTGACATGTGACCAACATGACCATGTGACATGTGACCAACATGACCATGTGACCATGTGACATGTGACCAACATGACCATGTGACATGTGACCAACATGACCATGTGACATGTGACCAACATGACCATGTGACCATGTGACCAACATGACCATGTGACATGTGACCAACATGACCATGTGACCATGTGACCAACATGACCATGTGACCATGTGACCATGTGACATGTAACCAACATGTGACCATGTGACATGTGACCAACATGACCATGTGACCATGTGACCATGTGACATGTGACCAACATGACCATGTGACATGTGACCAACATGACCATGTGACATGTGACCAACATGACCATGTGACCATGTGACATGTGACCAACATGACCATGTGACATGTGACCAACATGACCATGTGACCATGTGACCAACATGACCATGTGACCATGTGACCATGTGACATGTAACCAACATGTGACCATGTGACATGTAACCAACATGACCATGTGACCATGTAACCAACATGTGACCATGTAACCAACATGACCATGTGACCATGTGACCAACATGACCATGTGACCATGTGACCAACATGACCATGTGACCAGTGGTTTGGACTGGTGCTGCTGGGAGAGGAACCCTAACTGACCTAACCTAACCCGAAGGGCTTTCATGTAAGGTTCTGTCTCTAATGTTCTGTCCCTAATGTTCTGTTGTTATTATTATCAGTATGAGCATCATAATATACTTCAGGTACCAAACGTAAAAGTACATAATTACATACGTATTACTCGAGTCAATGCACACAGTTGCACCCAGAACCAGAACCAGGACTAGAACCAGGACCAGAATCAGGACCAGGACCAGGACCAAGACCAGGACCAGAACTAGAACCAGGACCAGGACCAGGACTAGGACCAGGACTAGAACCAGGACCAGAACTAGAACCAGGACCAGGACTAGGACCAGGACTAGAACCAGGACCAGGACCAAGACCAGGACTAGAACCAGGACCAGGACTAGGACCAGGACTAGAACCAGGACCAAGACCAGGACCAAGACCAGGACCAGGACTAGGACCAGGACCAGGACCCGGCCCGGCTGACTCACCCCTGCCAGGTCATCACAGCAGGCTGCACAGGTGCAGGAGGCAGCGTGTGGGTTCAGGATCCGCTCCTACACAAGAAGAACCTCAGAGAACGTTCAGAATGCAGAACATGTGTACTCCTGTAGTACATGTACTAATACATGTTAGTGTGTACTCCTGTAGTACATGTACTAATACATGTTAGTGTGTACTCCTGTAGTACATGTACTAATACATGTTAGTGTGTACTCCTGTAGTACATGTACTAATACATGTTAGTGTGTACTCCTGTAGTACATGTACTAATACATGTTAGTGTGTACTCCTGTAGTACATGTACTAATACATGTTAGTGTGTACTCCTGTAGTACATGTACTAATACATGTTAGTGTGTACTCCTGTAGTACGTGTACTAATACATGTTAGTGTGTACTCCTGTAGTACATGTACTAATACAT
>NC_136597.1:26339962-26407462 GCF_910589615.1 Taurulus bubalis | reverse complement strand
CTTAAAATTGCACGAGAGCCGAAGGGAGTTCGGCAAACATCGTCACCCACAGCAGCTGCAGTGGTTATTTGACTCCATGGAGATGTGCGGTTTAATGTGAGGGTCGTTACTGATCACTTTAATCGATACGAGGGGATCGATAAGGCGCGTGTGTGTTCTCCTCGGTTGAGAGCGAAGTGCGGCTGCCAGCTGCCATGTTTTATTTCCCGCTAGCTCGCCTGCATACGCCGCCTCGGCCTCGGGTGAGTTCGGCGGGGACTCGGCTCCCATGTCGATGTTTCCCGGTTCCGCCATCACGGCCATCGTGGAGACTTCGGCCTCCGATTCGGTATCCGAGTCCACTTCCTGCGCCATGTTGATGGGCGGTTCGTGCAGCCCGAGCGCCTTCGTGGCCGAGTCCGCTTCGTCCATTTCCTGCCGCCGAACGACAAGAGCCGAACGTGACCGAGCGCGCGCGTAGTCCGAGCGCCGCCGAGTTCCGCACGAGCTCGGAACGAACCGTAAAAACGCGGTAATCCGTTCACCGAATCGGTAAAAAGCAACGGCAGCGTCCAAGAGTCCGGCGAGCTGGTCCGGAGAGGCGACAGGGACCGCCGCTCGGCTGTTTGTTTCTTTAACGAAGTCTTGGGAAAGAGATAAGCCGGAGATTACCGAGAGAACACGAGTGGAGCCGAAGCGACACAGCGGCCAATACACGCGCATGCGCGCGCAGCCAGGGCTTGTGGAATAAGAATCCATAATTATAAAGAAAATTTATCACTCGTTCAATTTAACAAACAGCAACACAAATGTTCTTTAAATGTATTTTCTGTTGCGTTTGAATTGTTTTTATTGTTTCACGTGAAGAAAGTCAATTTACCAGTTAATATGTAATGAAAAACAAATTATATATATATATATAATTATTATAATTGTACACACATAATTGTTATTTTGTCTATATATATATATATATATATATATATATAATATAATATATAGTTATTGTGGATTATTTACTGTTTTTTATTTGCTTATTTATAATGTTTTTAGTTTATGTCTCTTGTTTGCACTATTCCCTTTGCTGTAAATGTCCCCACTGCGAAAGGATTATCTTATCTTAATATACAAGCTATTGTGTTTTCACGTGAACACATCTTGATGCAAAAAAAACACTGAAAAAAGAGTTTATTAAATAGAAAAATGTGTAAATATTGTATTTGTTCAAATACAAACTGTAAGAAAGACGAGTTGGAGCCTTGAAGTCAAGGAATTATTTAGATCCTTTACTTAAGTAAAAGCACTTATACCACGCTGTAAAATACTCGTACAAGTAGTTGAGTGGAAGTATGATTAAATACTATAGATACTCTAAAGTACAAGTACATTTATAGTCAAGTAAATAATTTCCACCAATAAAGCAAGATGAAATGTTATTTCTAGGCCGTAGCTACCGCTGAGAACACTCTGTATATTTTCTGGGATTAATTCAAACTGAGGCATGATATCCTATAATTAAAAAGGTGATTATAGTATTTTGACTATTTATTCTACTTTAAGTTTAAGATACTGCATTTCCCCGTCATAACTTTATTCCCGATTTGAAGCGATATTCACACCTCCATGCCGAGATAATATTTACACAAAGAAACCTTCAATGTAATCTATTACCATCTAGGATGAGTCGGATAATCTTCTCAAAGTCATATGGATGCTGATATTTAAAATATACACATTTTTTATTGATGACCAGAACCTAAATAACTCTTTATGTCATGAAATAATAACAATATTAAACATCAGCTGATTAGCATCTGGAATGTAAACACATAGACAAAGGAAATTATTTTTAAACCCTTCTATATGGTAATTAATGAATGTATATATATATTTTTCTATGATAAAATATATAGATAACATTTCATATTAATTGTTAGAAGGAAACCGGCTTTACCGCAAAACCCAACAGAACTGAAACTGCTCATCAAACACAACTTAAACACAACGTAACTCTTTCATTTAATTGTTTTTGGTTCTTCTCCCACCCGAGATGCGTTCAGGCTCCACCTCCTCTTTGCCCGTATAAGGACATCCTGGCTGCGGCAGACGGGAGCAAAAGTTGTGCAGGCGTGTTTTTTGTTTTTTTAATAAACTCCAGCATCTTTGGTACGACAACTGTTCAACAAAATGTTTTCTGTCTACTTCCTGTTCGTTCTACTTCCTGTTCGTTCTCTCACTCGGCGCAGAATGAAGCGTCTTCTCCCGCGCAGAACGACCCCAGAGATGAGACACGACGTCCGAGTCTCCCAGCTCCACATGGGCAGCAGCTCCGGGTTGCTTTTATCTGTATTGATCGTGTGATCCCCGTCAGCTCTGAATCCTGGAGACCATGTAGTAGAGCAGGAAGAAGACCAGGACCAGGCCCACGGAGACGTAGCAGAGGATGCGGCGGTTGTCTCTGCCGGATCGCACCATGGTGGAGAAGCGCTTCACGCTGCCGCTCAGCAGGCCCGTCGCACTCAGGAAGTTGGAGTCCTGACGAGGAAAGGAGAAGAGGAAGTAAAGATTGTGAAGTTGGCCTATATTTGAGACAAACACTCTGGTCTAGGAACACCCAAAGGTCACCCCGTCTGTAGGGCGGGCATACCAACTACAACTACATCTCCCATGAGCCTTTAGGAAAGTGTACCGGTGGCACAGAAGCATGGGATATGTTGCTGAAGGAGCAAATCAGAAGCCCGCTGTTTCCAGGGTGAATTGTTGTAATATTATACAAGTAATATTTATAAATGAATCAGTAAAATATTGCTTTCCAGGCCAGATGTACTCACCATATTGTCCAGATACTCGTTCTGATCGTCAGCCTCTCTGTCGATGTCGTACGCCAGCTGTCGGATTCAGAGACAAGACAGATTATTGTGCGGTTAAACAAAACGCAGAGTCCTAAACCTGTTTTCCCCGTGCCGTCCTGAAAGTGCCGTCCTGATTGCATGTGAATGACAGACTGAATATAAGGAAGTGGACGTAGTCGTCTGTTTAACTCTAAATGACCATCATTTACTAAATGAACATCATGTTGTATTGAAGAGGACTTTAGAGATTGAGACATAAACTCATGTTTACTGAGGGAATAAATGTGCCTTCACTCTAGGCAAAAAGGGAGGAGATGGCAGGTGTTGAGTGTAGCTGTGTGGATGATGCACCAGTGAAATGGTGAGCGTTTCTTGGTGGTGACTCACCGACTTCAGTCTGGAGACTTTGGCGGCCAGGTTCTCAGCCAGGCGTTTGTTCTCAGTGTCCAGCATGTCGTCCACAGAATCGCGACCTGAAAACACACAAACACAGCGGATCAGAAACGTACCGGTGGATGTGGCAGACACTGTGTTTCTGTGTAAAGTCCTCAGCAGGTTCTTTTGCATTCATAATATTAATATACAAATATGGAAGTGATAACACATTGAGTTCCCTAAACTTATTTTTGGGAAATAATAATGAAATGGACACAAATCACTGAGCATGTGATAAATACGATACAATATACTTCAATGTCCTCTTAGAGAAACATTGTTTGGGGTTCAGTTTCACTGCAACAGCCAAGTAAACATACAATAAAGTCTAATAAAGTGTGATAAATGTATGGTCAAAAATAAAAATGTTTTCAGCAAAAAATAAATATACAATTGAGTTTTAATGAACTCCACATAACTGTAACTGCTCTTTCATCTCCTGCTTCTGTCTTTATTATTCAAATACATCCGTAGTAATAATGAGTTTAAAAAGCCTTTTGGGTTCCTGACGTTTCGATCTTACGTTCTTACGTGATGACGTGTTTGTTGCCCTGGGGACCACGAGGTCAATTTACAGGAAACCGTTACATTTTGAAATTACGAGCGCCAGACCAACTTAACTGACGACACAAGTTAAATCATGGTAAGTAAAAAACCTAACTTTTACACTTTATTTTAATATTTCAGTATTTTATCATTTAATAAAGTATTAATTGTCGTTAAGGGAACTAAAGTCAGGCCATTCTACAGCGCCACCTGGAGTCAATGACCTCGGGGTGCCGTCCTGCGCGAAGTTATTAATTATCTTTGACAAGTTTCATACTCACAAGTGTACATTTAGTTACAAGCAAAATCCCTATTTTATGTTTTTTTACACATCATTTGAAATATATATATATATATATATATATATATAAACTCTGAAAGGCTGTTTAAAAAAGGCCATGAGAACTGTAACGGCGTACGTTGCCAGTAATATACGTTTGTAATTACACAATTATGCTTTGTCTTTCTTAGTATTAGTTTAGTGAGACACGTTTACTCTCAACTGACGGTACTGATGGCGGCTGTTATTGAACGTTAGTGTCAGTTAGCGGCCGAATCAACGTAACGTTTCTCTCACTGAAAGATTTCCAACGGTCTTAATTAACTGGCGGCCCTTCCGGCTGCTGTCAGTTCAACCCGTTTCTCACTGGCGCGCGCCACCGCGGACTAGCTCGTGACAAGACGGCAGTTTTTTAACGTTACGGTACACACATAACGTAAAGTAGTTTGCCGAGTCGGGTCCCGCCTGAGTTTCCCGCCGCAGAGATAACGTTCACAGGTTGGGGGTCTGGTTTGACTCACCCGGACCACCGTACCACCGTGTCCGGTTCGAAGGACCAGAAGAAGTGTGAACCGAACACGGTATTCTTGTTAGAAAGCAACGTCTCTAAACTGTTTTTTTCCCGTGCCCACTGCCACACAGAAAGCAAGCACAATAATTCACTTCTTCCTCGGATGGGATATATGTGCATAACTAAAAGCGAGTACGTGTCAGACACAACAAAAAGAATACCTGTGTTCCAGTCCGCCATGTTGACAAGTGACGTCACGATCAGCTGTGGACAAGTTCTGAGAGGACCGCTCCTCCTCCCCACCGGTTCTCATCACTTCTTCGTTGGTGTTTATTTTTGCGATTGGTAAAAACAAGCGTAGCATTATCGCCACCTGCTGGACGGGAGCAGATATGCAGGAAAATAAGCGAAGCCACTAAGCTAAATTATCACTGTTATTGCCGTTGCTCTTAAGTGATTAACTAGAAGAGTAGGTGCTTTCTTTGGTGTCTTTCCTAGCACATTCCCCAATGTAATATAATGTTTTCCATTAATTGCTCCCAATACTATTTCCCTTCTTTCTTTGTCATACCTGTTGCATTATCTGTTACATGTTTGAATTTTCCAGTTCATTGCAGTGTGTGCATAGTCCAGCAGAGTGATTCTCAGAAGGGTAACATCTCTTTCCTCCATATTCCTACAATGCCTTCATGCTTTTGAATACTGCAAAGAGCTCTTTCTTTGTGCTTAAGTCCCTGTATTCTTGCCAGGTGTTGCACTTCCAGACTCCTTTTATGATAGTTTTAATCTGTGTTAGTATTTGTATGTCAATTTACTGTCATTGTAAGGATTGTTTAGCCAAAACGTGTAGCGTATCATTTCCTTTCCAAAGGATCGAGTCATCCAATCCCTTACAATGTAGTTTGAGTAGCACTTGATGAATCTCATACATAATATCCGGTCTGCACGACAACTTTTCAGACCAAATTATTAAAATTCCATTTCTTAATCCAAACAAACATGGTAGCTTTTTTACTTTCTTACTTATATTTCTGCCTGATTTGTATTTCCCAAGAAGCAAATAAACACATTATTGTGCATGAAACATTTTAAACAATACACTTTATTATCAGCTTTGTGGCTGCAAGAATCATCTCTCTACTCGACTGGTGAACATGGGAAACGCACAACTTTTATAGAGTGAGTTTTAGAGTGGGGGTCAAAGGTCACACTAGCTCAGTGTTAAAACACTATGATGCAAATGTGAAACAGTGATATCACTGTGTGTGTGTGTGTGTGTGTGTGTGTGTGTGTGTGTGTGTGTGTGTGTGTGTGTTCAGTTAATCTGCCTGTGTCTCTGTGCTGTAATCCACGTGTGTGTGTGTGTGTGCCACCTGACGTCAACCGGCATCAGTGCTGCTCAGATGGTGGGGGGAAGGGAAAAGTGTGCATGAGTTTTTATGTGTCTGTCTGTAAGTGAGAGGGTTGCTAGGTTGCTGGTTGCTGGTTGCTTCCCCAGTTGTACCTCGTCTCTGTTTAGATCATGTTCTCCTTTCAGCAGGCGGAGCTCAAGCCGCAGCAGGTTTAGTACAGTGTGAGTAGACCTGGTCTGTGACTCTGTGTGGACCTGGTCTGTGACTCTGTGTGGACCTGGTCTGTGACTCTGTGTGGACCTGGTCTGTGACTCTGTGTGGACCTGGTCTGTGACTCTGGACCTGTTGTGTGGTGTCGGCAGGAGGAGCTGCAGCAGTCTCTCTCTCTCTCTCTCTCTCTCTCTCTCTCTCTCTGTCTCTCTTAGTCTAATTAGATTAAGGGAGGCTTTCCTCAGATAATCATTGAGCTCCTGTTTCTTTCTCCGATGGAGCGCTGCTCGTGGCTGTGAGCTTCCTGAAGGTCAAACTGCATTTCTGAGAAAAGCGGCGTGTTCTCGTGGAGTCGGTCTCGGTCTTGGAGGTCTGCAGACTGCCGGCTGAGGAGCTGTGCTGGGTTATGGGCTGTTTCCTGAGCTGTGAGTGTGACGCTGCTCAGAGTAATCGGACCGCCACTAATACCTGCTGCTGCTAACAGGAGGTGATGGGGGAAGTTTCTGTAAGTAAAGCCTTTTCTCTCCTCAGTGCTGCAGTAATGAAGTGACACTATGTTTCATGGCGGCTAACGGGCTCTGGCTGTTGCTTCTGTCAAAAAGCCTGCATGTGTTTTCTTAGCGGAGAGCCGGCTGCTCGGTCTTTCCATCAGTTTGTGTCGTGTTCTGCTGTGTGCAGCTGTGATGACGAGTTCTACGATGACTACAATATCCTTTTGCAAAGTGAAGCTGTACACTGTTGTGAACTGACTCTGTGTTTGGACCGTCGGGTGAAATCTCTGATGAGGCGCTGGTTATGTCCAGTAAGTAAAGCTCCGTCCACCAGTATGACGAGATCCCACTTGAGTTCAGCCCATTAGCCTGCCATTAGCCTCCAAACAGCTCTTTCCTTCCCTCCCCTTCAGCCTCAAACTGGCTGCTCTTGCTCAGATTAAGCCTCGGCTGACTGATTGACACAGATTACAGTTGAAGGCACAGAGGTCACAACCTGTGAGGAACACACACGTAAAGGCTGTCGGTCCACACATGATCCCGTGTGTTCAGTCCATCAACCATTACAATGTCCTGAATATGAGCTTCTGAACTGGGGAGCCGCTCACACAGCTGATTACTGATGATGGAACGAGCCTGATGTCAGATAGCCGAGTGCTTCAGGAGAAGTGACTTTGATCAGGAGGTTCAACACTGAACACACTTTTAAATGTTTAAATCTGTTTGTCCTCCTGCTGCCAGGGAGCGCTGTCTCTCTAGGTTGTTATCGCCTTGATCGCTCTTGATTCACTACGGCTGCTGCTGCCCTCGAGCAAGGCACTGTGCCAGGAAGGGCCGTGTCTGGATGTGAAATAGATTTGATATCTGAATTTTACATTTTGTCAGCTTCCCATCACGTAACTGATGACGGTGGAGCGCTGGTCATGAAATGATATGAGTGTTGTAATGAGGTCTATCATATTGGCCTTAGCCAGGACTTTATAAACACAGGGAGGTTAAAGTTGGATTGACTGTTTTATTATGTCATTGTGTTATGTTGTATATTCTGTACACATGACATCTAAAGCCCTTCTGCCCTTCTCAGTTACGCTTCCGGAGGTTTCTGCCCGTTTCTTTTGGGGGAGTTGTTATCTGATGTTCAAGGACAAATGATGGCGTATGTTTAGATTGTTAAGGCCACTGAGGCACATGTGGGATATTGGGCTATACAAGTAAAATGTCATTGAATTAAATACCTCTTACTTCATTGACATCATAGAGAAAGTCTCTGTCTGTATCTGAATCTGATCTAAATATGTTGAGTCATCAGAATCAGTCTTCTAAAAGCCCTCATGTGTAATCTGCATGTAACCATGAACCCCTGAAACGATGCCAAATTCATGACCTCATTGACCTTCGTGTTGAGAGGCAGCCATCGTTCCCCTGGAGGTTCTTACTTTGTTGTTGTTTGTTCTCCCAGAGAGCTCTAACATGACCCCGTCCTTCTCTCTCTCCAGTCACAGAGTCCCTGTAAGGCCAGCTCTGCACCTGACCACTGAGTGTGATTTTTGGAGGCCAACTACCAGGATGGCCAACAACTCTCTTCTGGGGTCCAAGCATGGCCGGCGTGGCGAGGCCAACCACGATGCCGAGTTTGGCTGCACGCCGCAGGAGCTGCGTACTCTCATGGAACTGAGAGGAGCCGACTCGGTGAACACGATTAAGGACAGTTACGGAGACGTGAACGGGCTGTGTGCCAGACTGAGAACATCACCTGTCGAAGGTAAACATGTGGAGAAACTCTGCCTCTTGTGCATCTCAGCTCCAGAAATGTGAACGCAAAGCTCCACTCAAGTTCAACCGCTCTGAATGCGTTTGTTTGTTACTTTTATGTGTAATGATGTTGAAGGGCTTTCACCGATGACTCACAGGCCCCTCCCCCTGGCTGCACATATTATATTCAGTCTGGCTCCAGGGACTGTCTCTGCTGTGATGGTCAAAGTCAACTGGGTCCTTCAGCCCTGTTGATCCTGCTGCGCTCCCTCTTCAGCTTCAGGACAGTGTGAGACAAACGTTGTGAATACTGCTTTTAAATGAGGGGAAACGTCCCAAACGGAGGATTCACAGCAGCGAGGACGACGTTCTATTAGTCTTGTTGTTTCTGAGGCTGTTTCAGTGACGTGAAGCGGCCTTAAGGTTGACTGAAAAGGCTTTAAAGATGTTAGTAGAAGGAAACTTTATCAAATCACAGAGTCTTTAACTAGTGATGTCTTCACTGCGAAACTGGAAAGTGATGAAAATAACAATTTCAGTTTCAAACGTTACTAAAAGTCAACTGAATATCATATCTCTAAAAGTCATTTCCTCCTCTTGTTTTTGTGAGGTCATTTTGTAACATGGATGAAATACATTTTAACAGATGTTTATAAGATGTTTATAAGGATCAATGACCTGAATGAACACTAAGCGGACAACTCGGTTTCTACAAAGTAATCGAGTTGTCCGCTTCGTGTTCATTTGGGGTCCTTTCATACTATAACAATTAGAAAAATACAGTTTTTTAAACATTGCTCCCATGATGCTTTGCTTTGCTGTGATGCTTTCGACTGGCGCCCTGAGGCTGGTGCTGCGTGCACACTGAGTTCATGAGGGGAAAAGTCCTTTCCTCTCAATGAAAGATGTGCTCTCCTCCAAGCTTATGACAAACGGGCAAAACAACACAACACTCAAACAACAGGAACCGTCGTTGCTGCTCGCCGTGTAGCAGGGAGAGCACTGTGGTGGCTTAGTTCCCGTAGTATGAGCAGCGGGGAAGTGAAGTGGACAATATAGTGGAGGCTGTAGTCGTTATAAAGAAACTACCAGCTGTCAGATTACTGGTCTCATCACATCGCTGTAAGAACAACCACAACCTCCACCAGCAGAGAGAAGCTTCCTCAGTACGCCGGCAACGTTTACTTCACCTTTTGTTAAAACCACCAAAATGGCTTTGCTCCAGAAAAAGTCTATTCTCGACAATCTAAGAGACAATGTCCACCAAAGACTTTCTTTGTACACCTCATTGGAACGCAGCCTCCGCTGTGTGATCCCTCCTCTGAGCCCTTGTCTTGTTCAGGGCACCAACGTGTCACACTAATGGGCAAAAACTCATTCCCTTGTTGTCGACATGCTGCTCACGTGAGTTGTTGTGCCGAGGGCGGACGCGATCATGGAACTTTAGTTGAGGATTCATCGACTAACGATTAAATTGTCTCTTCCTGTCAATTGATGCCACATCGGGTGTCTGTTGTGTTTGGCTTTGCTTCTCGACCGGAACCCTTGGCTCATTGAAATGATGCGATCGTTGGCAAAACAGTGTCAAGGAATCTCTGAATAATTTGCTGAAACAAAGAGACAAACTAAAACCTAAACCGTACGTTTACCGCTGCCAGACCTGAGCTCAGGCCGACACTTTATGTCCCTCGCTGATGAAAAAGCACCTGAATCACTTTCTATCTGCTGCCACATTTCTACCATTGACTTTAAATCCCCTCGCTTGTTGAGTCCAACAACTCATGCAAAGCGCCTGGTTGCACTGGAACAGAAGTGGCGTAATAAACTGAGGTAGTTCATTATCTTGCTGCAACACTAATTAATGCGATGTAGTCGGTGATGCTCGTTGCTTTTCCTCACGATGTGACCTCTGCTGAGTCCTGGAGGCTGGGAGCATGTTCTCATGCAGCCGATGACCGGAGGAGTTTCAGGCTTTCTCTTCGTGCTAAACTTAGATCCCGTAGCCCGACCGCCGGTTCAGACGGCACACGGAGAACAACATTGTGGCGTTTGGATGCTTTTAGCAAGGAGTCGATCAATTCTATAAGAGTCCATCCGCTTAAAATGATCCAAACTTTGTTGTTTTGGCGAGGACAAGCGCCCCGTGCCTCGACTCCATGCTGAATACAGACGGTGGACTCGGTGTCTCCACGTGTCCCACGCTGACCTGGGAACAGCTTGTCTCATGAGTCTGCCCCTTGACATTTCCCTGCTCATCACTAATTCATTCGGTCTGTCCGTCTTGCACACACTCGATAAACGCCTTCAGTGTTTGGGCTCCTGCTGACAGAGAGGGAGGTCAAATGTCAGAAGCAGCTTGAAATCAGTGGAAAAAAATCCATCACACCGTTTTAATTCCGTGTGTCTTTGTGGCGACAGCTGGGGGTCGGATCAATGACCTGACAGGTAATCCCACTCACCTGAGAGCAGAGGGCTCGCTCGGCGCGTTCTGCTTTCAGTTTTATTTCCATAGAACGTGAAGGGAGGTGGACCGAGCTGCATCGCGTCCAGAGGGACGTGAGCGCGTCCCAACATGCTCCTGCGCTCCTCAGAGGAAACCCCGTCTGCTCTCTCTGCTCCCACACAACACTGCTCCGTCGCAGAGAGACACACACACACCACACTTAAAGAAAACACACACATCAAGTTGAAATGATTGGAATGAATACTGAATGAGACTCTGTACGTTCACCAACACGAGACAGCTTCACCTCATTTCTTCACTGCTTTGATCGATCGTCAGCTGATGTGCGCTCTCTTTGTCGCTCAACCACACAACTCCTCTCACACCAACAACGTATCGTGAGAACAACCTGAGGATTGAACTCAAACTCGGCCGTGGCCATTTTCCCACCGTGGTAGGCCTACTGGGAGGGGCTTAAAGTGTGTGTGTGTTGCCAGACGCCTCCTTACCTAAACTCCAATCAAACTCTGCAACAGCGTATGCTGTCATTTAGTTTGTAGATATATTTGTTGCCGCAGTCGTGGAATCATTGTTTCCCTTTTCAGAGGCATTCAAAAGGTGAAGCGGTAGAGTGTCTTCAGCTTGTGCACTGTGACGACACGGAAAGAGAGAGGAAGAGGAGTTTGGAAATCAAGGGGGAAATATTAAAACAGATAAATGAACAATTAACACAATGACACAGGATTTAAACTGGGAACATGTTTTCTTTATTTCACTGGAACTACAAAAGTCATTACATTTGTCGTTAGAAAAATGTACAGAGTTTGCTACTGTGTATAAAAACCCAAGAGTGTATGTGAGAGATACTCTGATCACAAACCATATGTTTCAATTCTGTCCTGCTGGTGTTAAGATGAGGATTCTTTAAATCTAGTAAAGCAGGAAGAAAGACACTATCTGTGAAGAGCTTAAACTTTAGTTGTGTTACGTTTAGATACAAAACGAAATACTATCTTAATCTCCCAGGTAGAAGCATTACATATCAACTCAGTTTGTTAAACCAGGACATGTCTCTGACGCTGTCTTTGTGTCTCCTGTTGCAGGTTTAGACGGAAACTCTGAGGACTTAGAACGGAGAACACTGTTCTTTGGACAGAACCTAATACCTCCCAAAAAGCCCAAAACGTTTTTGAGGTTGGTTTGGGAAGCCCTGCAGGACCTCACGCTCATCATCCTGCAGGTGGCAGCCCTCATCTCACTCGGCCTTTCTTTCTACAGCCCGCCCGATGTGGAGAGAAGGAGTGAGTTCATAGGTTTTAAACAGTCACCCAGTTTGTTCAAGTGAGAGACCTTTACGTCTTCAGAAACGTATATTTTCTTATTTGTTATTATGAGACCGTGTGAAGGCATAAACAGAAAGGCGTACACACATCCAAATTCAAAAAGGCCTGTAGCTCCTCACAGAAAGCTTATTCACGTAGTCACTGGCTTTCTGGACACAAGCACCTGAAGCCAGACCAGGTGGATCCAGCTGCCGAACTCGAGGCTTTACGGGGACCACTTCCATTTCTCATGTCCAGTCTGTGGTAAAGTAACACATGTTGACCTCCTGCGTTGTCTCCGCTCAGACTGCGGCGAAGCGGCCAGCGGCGCGGGGGAGGACGAGGAGTCGGACACCGGCTGGATCGAAGGCGCTGCCATCCTGCTGTCCGTGGTCTGCGTGGTCCTGGTGACGGCCTTCAACGACTGGAGCAAGGAGAAACAGTTCCGCGGCCTCCAGAGCCGGATTGAGCAGGAACAGAAGTTCACCGTTGTCCGAGGGAATCAAGTTATACAAATATTAGTGTCAGAGATCGTATGTGGAGACATTGCGCATGTCAAATATGGTGAGGGACCAAAAAGCTCTTCTATAGTAGATCTGGTGGCTGAAAGTCATGATTAGAGCTGAACGTCAAACCTCAGTGTCTTTCAGTACTGAAAGTTGACATCAAAGATGGATTTATAAATCTTTTCTTTATTAAAAAAGGGTTTGAAGACAGTTAATGTGATGCAATGAGTGTAATATAGTGAAATGTCTTACGGGTACGACTATTGGAAATCTTCAAATGGGATTTAGTTGGTTGTATTTGGAGAAGCTCTCAGTCGCTGTGTGATTCATTGTCCTTTGAAGAATCAATAATTCCATTTTACAAACTGAACAGCAGTGATTCTTCATTTTCTGGATTATCCACAGAGCCCAGCGTCCGATTTAGAAATGTCAGTCCAGAAAACTGAAAACTGTTTAGGTCTCAACATCACTATTTAAAAGTAATAGTTTGAGTTGTGTCTTGCTCCATCACTGGTCATGTGACGAGGTAATGGTGACAGAACGTGACCTGGTGGGTGTGAGCTGGTGTCACAGTGTCCTTGTGTGCGTTCCAGGCGACCTCATCCCTGCTGACGGAGTCCTCATCCAGAGCAACGACCTGAAGCTGGATGAGAGCCCCATGACCGGAGAGTCGGATCTGGTGAAGAAGAGTGTCGACAGAGACCCCGCGTTGCTGTCAGGTGCTCCACTCTCCTCTCTGTTCACACGAGGAAGAAAGACCGTGACCAAAAAAACATCCATGATTATTATTCCAAGTCAACTAAAGTCAATTTTAGTCACAAATCAAATTTTGGAAGTTCTACCTCAGCTCCTATAATAAGTCTACAGCATAATAGGTCTAAAATATAATAAGTCTACAATATAATAAGTCTAAAATATAATAAGTCTACAGTATAATAAGTCTACAATATAAAAGGTCCAAAATATAATAAGTCTACAGCATAACAGGTCTAAAATATAATAAGTCTACAATATAAAAGGTCTAAAATATAATAAGTCTACAGTATAATAAGTATATAATATAACAATATAATATGTTTACAGTATAAAAATATTGTGACCATAACATTAGTTCTGCCTCACATTTCCCTGCTGAAGAGAGTCCCACGTCCCACACTTTGAGAACTACTGCAGGAGGGTAAGGTCTCTCTCTCGCTCTCTCTCTCTCTCTCTCAGGTACCCATGTGATGGAAGGCTCTGGCAAGATGTTGGTCATCGCTGTAGGTGAGAACTCTCAGTCTGGAATTATCTTCAAGCTGCTCGCTGACGGCGATGCTGAGGAAGCAAAGACAAAAGAAGAGGAAGAGAAGGTGGACAAGAAAAGTAAGTTCAGGATGGATGAGGGATTCCTAACAGGACGCTGCTTCCCTTCATCATGTCACCTCAAGCCGGTGAAGCTGGAGTCCATATTCACTTTTCACCAGATCTGTGTCTGAGGTCAACTTCAGAGCAGATACATTTCTGAAAATATAAACCTGTATATATGTATAAATACAGAAATAAAGGTCCACTTCGTAGAGTGTCTGTAATGTGTGAGTGAACGAACAGGATTAGTGCATCAGGTGTGTTTCCACTCGTGTTGTGATGTGTGCTGATGTCACAGCTCCGTCTCACAGGCGTGAAGCGTAGGCGCAGAATAACTGTCTCTGGCCTCGGATCAGCGTGTATGATTTCATTCTCCATCCCATAATAGATCTGTTCCATCTCAGTGTGGTACCAAAGTATCAATATTCGGGGAAAGGTCATCTGTTTGTAATATATATGACTATTTGGCCTTTTTAATGTTTTGTTCCATAATGTGGTCGTCTTTTCTACCTGTGAGAGAAAAGCATCAGTTAGAAGAACATGTTGTGTTCTGATGTTTTTCTTTCAAAAGCAAAGAATGGTCAGCAGCACATAACCGCTTCAGTTCATGTGCCCTCCGTTCCCTGAGGCTCGTTGTGTTGGCTGGACTGCTCACTGTGGACTCTGTCATGGTCATCTTTGCTGTTGCTATGGAGCGTCTGCTGCAGGCGGAGCAACGCGCGCTGCAGACGATTCAACCGATCCATTCAGAGACGTCCACGTTGGTCATGAGTGGTGCTTTCTGATGAGAGGCGGTCAAAGATCCTGCAGGAGATCCGGGCTCTTTGGTGGACCTCGGGTTCTGAAGTCAGTCAGACTTTGGGTTCCCCTGTCGGCGGTTCCTTCTTCGTCCCCGTGGTCCCGCATGGTGCAGTGTGTGTCCTGCCGGTGCAGCAGCAGGCGCTCCTGACTCTGTCGATGGTGATTAGGACCAAGCAGATTATCAGCCTTAAACTCGGCAGATGCTTTCTTCTCCTGCCTCCCTGTCCACTAATAACCTCATTACTGAGCTGGGATCAGCATGCTCACACACACACACACACACACACACACACACACACACACACACACACATACACACACACACACACACACACCTGTATAAACCCCAACTCTCTTGTCACAGAGCTACAGTGTCAGTTGACTCTGTGTTGTTACCACAGTGATCCAGAGGGAACAGAGGTGCATTCTGGGTGGTTAGTTAGTTGACTAGTTGGTGAGATATGAAGGTAGCAATACAGTACAATAAACACATTGTAGCCCCGCCCTCCACTGCGCTACCAACTTAGTTGTTGACATGTCTGACCATGTGTAACGGACAAGTGTGACCCACACACTGACATCATCATCCTCATCCTCAGGTCCTGCTGGGTGACGGTTCTGTGGGCTGCTGTTGTTGTGTAGTCTGTTGTTTACCTCATTTGCAGAGAGCCAAGCCTTTTTACCTCTCATTGCTCCTGTTTTGAAGGCACATTGGATCCTATATTGCAATCAACACTTCCTCCGTGTTTATCTGTTTTGATAATTTCAGTAATTATGAGATCCTGATCTGTGAATGTCTTTCTAACTTTACCAAACTCGACTACCTTTAACTTTTTATTTATTTTGTATTTGCAATGCACTTCACTCACTTATTCATTCCAGTCGGTTCTACGTTTTAAGCTATTTTTTAGTAGCTGTTAGGTTTCTGTTAATAAAAGCCAACTCTTCCTGCAACTGTTTCATATAAAAACTTTCCAGTGGCTCAAATGTAACATCTCTCCCTTTCCTGGAAAGCTTGTAATACTGAAACATCTGCAGGACGTTTTGATTTAATTGACTGCGCTGACTGAAGAAGCAATTGAAGTATCATCGTTTTGCTGACTCTGCGTTCTTCTGCAGAAGAAGACGAGGATGGCATAACCGAGGTGCACCCATTCTGTGAGGGCGAAGAACCAGAGAAGAAGAAGAAAACACCAAAGAGGGAGAAGTCGGTCCTCCAGGGGAAGCTGAACAAAATGGCTGTGCAGATCGGCAAAGCAGGTACAAATAGAGAAGTTCATGATGGAAACTAGTGTTTAAAATATAGACCTGGAAATGCAGCTTTGCAACACTGATACTGACTTGAGGCATTGGTGTTGTAACTGTGTATCTCCTTCCAATGGGCGACTGTACAGAAGCAAAAATATGATTCGGGATCACTGGGAGCTATTCTATGGTCCATATTCTATCGCCCATATTCTATCGGCTATATTCTATGGCCCATATTCAATGCGCGCGCCGCAAACACACACACACGGTGCAGACGGAAAAGAGCCAAACTGAAAGTGCCACACACATTTTGCACCTGCAGCAGTAACAACATAGTGTCTACGTTCCCCGGTGAGGAGATGTCCTTGAAGGCTTCATCACTAACTCTCAGTCCTCCGCTTTTCACTGCTCCTCCCTGCACACAACATGTGTTGTGCTCCTGATCAGGTCCCTGAACTAAACTTACGATTCCTCTGTCCCTCTCTGCCGACGTCGCCAGGTCTGTTCATGTCATTGATGACCGTCATCATCCTCATCACTCGCTTCGTGATTGACACCTTCTGGATTCAGGGGATCTCCTTGACCACAGAGTGTGTTTCCATCTACGTGCAGTTCCTGGTCAAGTTCTTCATCATCGGTGTGACGGTGCTGGTGGTGGCCGTGCCTGAAGGTCTCCCTCTGGCCGTCACCATCTCCCTGGCCTATTCAGTCAAGGTCTGCCGCTGAACATATGGAGCCTGGACCTGACCTTCAGTCACATTATGTTCCTTTTTCATAGTTTCCAGATGGTTCTGTAAAAACATTAGGTGAATTAGTTGTGTGTCTCATGTAAATTCTAATGTAATTCTATTATTCTTTTTAGCACTCTGTGTAGTTGGTATGGGTGTACAGTTTTCACAGAAATGGTTATTCCCCCCTTTGTTGGAGCAGTGACCCCTGAGACGAGTACCATTGGGCCCATTTGACCCACTCCCGACAATCCTGGATCAAACACTGTTCATTCTGTAAATGTTTTTTGGTAAATTCAGGACAAAGCCCTCAGGCTCGAGTAACGCCACTCCCCTCTTTTGCCAGAAAATGATGAAGGACAACAACCTGGTCCGCCACCTGGACGCCTGTGAGACAATGGGCAACGCCACGGCCATCTGCTCCGACAAGACGGGGACGCTCACGATGAACCGCATGACGGTGGTGCAGGCCCACATCTCGGGGGTCTTCTACAAAAACCTGCCGCAGCCGGGCCAGATCCCTGCCACGGCCCTGGACCTGCTCATCCACGGCATCGGGGTCAACTGCGCCTACACCACCAAGATTATGGTGAGCTCTAAAAATAGCCGTCCATCCAGGACGCTGTGAGTTAAGCGTTTGGCTGAGAGAGCAGGTTGGTCTGGAGAGCAGCTCAGGACTCATCTGATCACTGCACAGGTCAGAGCACATACATACATGATAGCAACAGGTTCAGCAGGACAGAGTCTCCTTTCTGTCACGCTACAGCTGAGACTCTCACCAGCAATTATATCCTTCCTTTAATTAGTCTGGATTATTTCTGGATTCATTGATTGTATTTATAAACTAGGGTTTGGGACCCCGTGATCCCTCAGGAGTAGTCTACTAAATCTCACGGGTCATTAGATGATTAGCAAATGAGACAAATTACAGACATCTTTTCTTTTTTTCTTGTGCTATGCGGCAGAGTTTTACCTCCTTGGGCCTCTTAAAGCTTTTCAAATGACACAATGTGTGAAAATAACATCCATCTTTGGTTAAACGGCTCATAGACAACCGGTGACGAGGTGCATTGTCTTATTAGAAAGGGTTCATTTAGTTTGCTTGACTTAGAACCAGCCAACAGAAAACGCACAGTGACAGTGTATCCCAGCAGTTAGTGATCTGTGGGGAAGTCTATTGAAGATGCACCGTGTGAAGAAGCTGATTTGTCATGAAAACATACACTTGTGCTTTTATATGACATCCTCTACTCCCTGCAGCCTCCGGAGAAGGAGGGCGGGCTGGCTCGCCAGGTGGGAAACAAGACTGAATGTGCCTTACTGGGATTATCCCTCCACCTGCAACGAGATTACCAGACCATCCGCAACGAGTTCCCAGAAGAGAAACTGTTCAAGGTCTACACCTTCAACTCAACGAGGAAGTCCATGAGCACCGTGCTAAAGAACCACGATGGCAGCTACCGAATATACAGCAAGGGCGCCTCCGAGATCTTGCTCAAGAAGTAGGTTTACTGCTCCCCTCACACAGCCCCGTGCCCGGTTACATGGCGATCACGGGACTCTTTCCCCGCTTCTAGGTGCTGTAAAATCCTGTCGCCCACTGGCCTTGCCAAACCCTTCAAGCCTCGGGACCGGGACAACATGATCATGAAGGTGATTGAGCCGATGGCGTCGGAGGGCCTTAGGACCATCTGCCTCGCCTACAAAGACTTCAACGCCGCCGACGGAGAGCCTGACTGGGAAGACGAGACCCACATACTCAGCGGCCTCACCTGCATCGCTGTGGTTGGCATTGAGGACCCCGTGCGACCTGAGGTACATCAGCACCGTCTTTACAAAGCACATCCAGCGTGAGCCACGACTCACTTCTTATGTTAAGACTCTTTATTGTTTGATCTAAAAGTACTTCATGAGGCTTTCACACCAGAACAATCATGGCCTGTAGTTTATTTACAGGTCTCAGAGGTAGGAACTCAGTCTGACTCCTTTCTCTGGAGGTGGAGGTCACGTAGAGACATTCTGTTGAATATCTTTTTCTACTGTGGTTCTCTTCAGGTACCAGAAGCCATCAGAAGGTGCCAGCGGGCCGGGATCACTGTCCGCATGGTGACTGGAGACAACATTAACACTGCCCGAGCCATCGCCATCAAATGTGGCATCCTGCAACCTGGAGAAGACTTCCTTTGTGTGGAAGGCAAAGAGTTCAACAAACGGATCCGCGACGAGCTTGGACAGGTCAGACTTTAATGTTTTTTTTGACTTGCCTGAATTGTTTTATTGATAAATAGTTATCAAATAACGACAAAAAACTATGTTGAACATGTTAACTCTCCCACCTCGTCTAACGCGACCCAACTGAACTCAAGTTGCCATAATTGAAATGGTCGCTTTTTTTTACACATCACCATTTTCTCCCAAGTACCCGATCGGTAGTGCGCAGCTCTCAACAGAGATGAGAAGGAAGTAGCGAAGAAGTGAGTGTACTTAAATATGTTTTTACCGCATGCCAAGTTGAGCAAGTGAGTTGCTAGATCTACTAGCCTTTGGCAAGCAGCCAATCCTTATCTTAAAGGGCCCTGCAAACTCAGACTGGACCAAGAGACAACAGTGGCTGTTTCAAACAATCTTATATTAATCAAGCACTCTTGATCCAAGAGGGATTCATTCAGACTGTGTCATTTGAATAGTTTCAGGTGAAAAGGTGACGCTGAGAGAAATATATGTTTTTGAGGCAGATCATTGTCATTTTCTTTTTTCTTGCCATGGAAATTTTCTTCTCAGCTGAATCTCTTATGACCCCCGTGTATGAGCAACCACCAGCAAGCACATGCTGCAGTTACATTCATTCACTAACACTTCATCTCTCTCTCTCTCTCTCTCCAGATACAACAGGAGCGTATCGATAAGATTTGGCCAAATCTGAGAGTCCTCGCCAGATCATCTCCAACGGACAAACACACTCTGGTCAAAGGTGAGACACGCCTGAAGCAAGTCAAGAGGGCGAAGCAGGCAGTGGGACAGACGTCGGGGTTAGACAGACGGGACGGGACTCGGTCCACTGGGGGGTGTTGATGTGCGGTCTCCAGTATGGGTGTTGTTGGGTGGGCCTCCAGTATGGGTGTTGTTGGGTGGGCCTCCGGTATGAGTGTTGATGGGTGGGCCTCCAGTATGGGTGTTGATGTGCGGTCTGCGGTATGAGTGTTGATGGGTGGGCCTCCGGTATGAGTGTTGATGTGCGGTCTCCGGTATGGGTGTTGTTGGGTGGGCCTCCAGTATGGGTGTTGTTGGGTGGGCCTCCGGTATGGGTGTTCTTGGGTGGGCCTCCGGTATGGGTGTTGATGGGTGGGCCTCCGGTATGGGTGTTGATGGGTGGGCCTCCGGTATGAGTGTTAATGGGTGGGCCTCCAGTATGGGTGTTCTTGGGTGGGCCTCCGGTATGGGTGTTGATGGGTGGGCCTCCGGTATGGGTGTTGATGGGTGGGCCTCCGGTCTGAGTGTTGATGGGTGGGCCTCCGGTATGAGTGTTGATGGGTGGGCCTCCGGTATGAGTGTTGATGGGTGGGCTTCCAGTATGGGTGTTGATGGGTGGGCATCCGGTGTTGGTGTTGGTGGGGTGGGACTGCTTGGACCTCCCAACATCAACAAAAACTAAAGTGACCCGCCCGACCGGTCTCCTGCTAGGGCTTCTGGTTGCGTATACCTGCCTCTTATGCAAACACACACCCTATGAACCCAATCTAATTGTAATCTATACTCCGGACTCTTATCACTTCATTACTTTACATAATTAGACACAAAATCAGAGGAGGAAGTCAAGAGACTTCTTCGTCTTCATCCATACGTGTGCGTCAGCTGTGTGTTTCTCTGTCATCATCTCAGGTATCATCGACAGCACTGTGCTGGAAAAGAGGCAGGTTGTCGCAGTAACTGGAGACGGAACAAACGACGGCCCCGCCCTCAAGAAAGCAGACGTTGGCTTCGCCATGGTAACCATTGTTGCACAAACTGCCTCCGGCTCACATTGTAGCATTAATATGATTTATAAAACCATAAATAAAGTAATAAATTATCAAATGAATTCCATTTCCATGGAACTTGTTCATATGAGCTGATCAAAAAGACGTATTCATATTTAATAAAATATTCAGACATCAGATTGATATTAATTTGCAATGTTTTCAAGTTTAAAGAAAATAAACAAAACAAATGTCCAGATGGACGTTGAACTGCCTGTCCTCTGTTGTGGCCAGGTTTAGGTAAGCTAACCTACGTGCCGTGTTCTGCAGGGTATCGCAGGGACGGACGTAGCGAAGGAGGCGTCTGACATCATCCTGACGGACGACAACTTCAGCAGCATCGTGAAGGCCGTGATGTGGGGCAGGAACGTCTACGACAGCATCTCCAAGTTCCTGCAGTTCCAGCTCACCGTCAATGTGGTCGCCGTCACTGTGGCCTTCACCGGAGCTTGCATCACCCAGGTCAGAGCCTGCACCTCACACAGCTGCTGTTGGCTCAGCGTCTTCAAAGGCAGATTCATGTAAATCAATCAATGACAAAACTATCCAACAAAACTGCGGCACTAAAACATCGCACACACGAGCCATCAGAAGGAACGATATTATTTAATAAAAACAACACTGTGGCGACAGTGTTGGCTCAGCTGCAGAGGGAAATGAAGCTCTAGCGTAAGTTCAGATAGGAAGTACTGATCCCTCACCAGCAGCCCACATTCTATACTGGAGATCACCGTCATAGACTCTATTAACTGTTTTAACCCCCCACCTCCACTAGCTAGCCTCTCTGGCGCTAACCTCTCTGGTGCCAACCTCTCTGGCGGAGAACCAAGCTGGATGACACCATAGCGGGTGAGAGGCGCCGCGGCACGAGTAGCAGCTGCTGCCGCCGGCTGCACGATTTCAGCTCAAGTAAACAACACTGAAAATTCAGCACAAAAATAAAAAAGTGTTGTCAGCGTTAGCTGCAGCAGCTAGCTCCCAGGTAGCGGGACCTGCCCCTGCTCGACACCCGACGCAAGCAGCAGCAACAGCTTGTTTATGGTTAAATACAACTGCAGATGTACAAACAGTAACACAAACAGCAGTTCACTCACCACATGCTGTTCACTTAAAGACAAAGTCCTTCCTCCTCTCTTTGTTAAACAATTCAATGACGCGGTTGTACAGTTTATCGGTGCTCTTCAGTTCCAGTACCAGCTCCTTTTAGGCCGGAAAATGTCCGCTCGACAGTGGCAGTCAATATTAGGATCGTCCCGCCAAACATGCCCATAACCCTCCATGCAAAAGGCGTCATCAGTGAATCCACCAGCAAGTCCGTTTCTCCTCCTCCTTCAGCCATTGAGTGTTTAAAAAAAACTAACAATGTCTTCTTAACGTCTCTGAATAATACTGAGTTCTGCTAGCAGCTAGCTAGCTTTCCGTTAACGTCCATTCTCCGTGTACTTTAATCTGCATAGACTAGCTAGAAGGCGCTCTGCTTCCATAGAGACATAGAGGTGAAATCTGATTGGATGAAACTGACGTATAACATATAAAACATGTCAGACAGCGTCTAAAAGTCAAACAGTGTCGACCAAAACACTCATTTTGAGTCTAAAGCTCTGACGTAATGATCAAATCCAGTGTTTCTAAATGGATGTGACGCGTTGGCGCTGACAGTAGGTCTGTGTGTGTGTTCCCAGGACTCTCCTCTCAAAGCTGTGCAGATGCTGTGGGTCAACCTCATCATGGACACCCTCGCTTCATTGGCTCTCGCCACCGAGCCGCCAACCGAGGCGCTGCTGCTCAGGAGCCCGTACGGTCGCCAAAAGCCGCTCATCTCCCGCACAATGATGAAGAACATCCTGGGACACGCCGTCTACCAGCTGACCGTCATCTTCACCCTGCTCTTCTGCGGTCAGTGAACGCACCACAGCTTCGTGGTCGGAAACACACTCACTTGAAAACCGCCTAATTTGGATTTACTAATTCATCATTATTTCCTTATTAATGTTTAAATGAATGACATTTTGAGGCGAAAACATGGACGGATTGATGTCTACACCTGCTCAGTCTGTGACCCTCCCTTTCACAGGTGAGACGCTATTGGATATCGACAGCGGCAGGTACGCCCCCCTCCACGCTCCGCCCTCTGAGCACTACACCATCGTGTTCAACACGTTCGTCCAGATGCAGATCTTCAACGAGATCAACGCCCGCAAGATTCACGGCGAGAGGAACGTGTTTGACGGCATCCTCAAAAACCCCGTCTTCTGCTCCATCCTCGGGGGAACCTTCATCATACAGGTAGCTCTGAGGGGCGAGGAGCATCGTCATCACCCGTCAGGTCACCCAGTGAGGGGATTCCCTGTATGATGGCGTCTCTCTCTCTCCCTCTCTCTCTCTCGTCCTGTAGATCGTCATCGTGCAGTTAGGTGGTAAACCGTTCAGCTGCGTTCCGCTGAACCTGGAGCACTGGCTGTGGTGCATCTTCCTGGGCTTCGGCAGCCTCCTGTGGGGACAGGTGAGACATTGTTTTGATAGTAGACAGGTAATGATGGGAGATGGGGTTTCTAGCCAGACTTGAACTGGGACCGTTGGGATCACATGGTCCGCATCTTAAAAACTCACATTTGCTGCCAGGCCGCAGAAGGAATTCATGATTCAGTGCAAATGCCAAATCATCATTTTGACTTTATAAGCTATTTGAGCAGCAGTGACATTAACTTGGTGCTCTGCCTCGTCCTTCATCACTTCCTGTCATTACCTCGACAACAGGGCACTGCTTTTAAACTAAAGACGCTGTCAATGAAACTCAGCACTTTGACAGTGATAAAGAAAAAACAACTGAAAAGTGTGAGTGATGAGCTGAGTTGAGACCATGACTCAGACAGCGCTGAATACGCAGGTAGAAAATTCACGGCTCGCCACTGTCAGGTGGTAAGATGTTCAGGCCACAGAGCAATTGAGGGACAGGAAGTGGTGCTCTGGTGTGTGACTGGTGTCATGTCTGTGTCTGCCTCTCAGCTGGTGTCCAGCATCCCCACCCGCTGGCTGAAGTTCCTGAGGGCGGCGGGTCACGGCAGGCAGCAGGAGGAGATCCCCGAGGAGGAGCTGAAGGAGATGAAGGACGAAAACGAGATCGACCACGGCGAGATAGAGCTGAAGAGGAGCCAGGCGCTCTGGTGCCGCAGCCTCATCCGCGTCTCGGCGCAGGTAAGGATTCACATTTACAATAAAAAATTCCAAGGCTTCAGACTCTCTGTGTCAGTCGAAGAGATTCAGGAAATGTTACTCACAAAAAACACGGAGACGAGCACGGAGCCCCGTCAAGCTTTCCACACATACTTCAGTTTCACATGAATCATTTCAAACAAAAGAGAACAGGAAGTTTAAAAAAGTAATCCACTGGATTAACGACTGTAGCTAACGGCAGAGGGATCTGCTAAAAACCAAACAGCTGCCGGTCGGCCTGCAGACTGCGGTTTGTTTCCATCTGTGAGGCAGAGGATTTGTTTGATAAATTCAAGGGAACTAACTCCGGTTACCCATTAGACGAACGTCAGTCATGTTCCTCTGACGGTTGAATCCCGACCAGAGTTCACAGATCAAAGAGCCGCTCAGCGTTCCTCAGTGTTCCACTGACATGCTGTAGAAGAAGCCCAAAACTCAGTGACGTGTTTCTGAATACAACGATAATAAATCATGAATTGTCTTCATATTGAGACCAAACTACGGTTTGTTACTAAAACACAGGTTGAATCTGTATAGTGATCCCAGTACTGCACTTTCACATTAAAGCCTTAAAACGTTCTTTAACCCGGTTATGAAACCCGATAAAAAACAACAAACACTTATAAACCAGCATATTTGGAGCATTTAGTGTTCCAATAAGATAAATGCACAAACTCCAGCTGGACAATCTCTTGAGACCACTGATCATCAATTTGGTTTTAGAAGTAAACATAGCACAGACGTATGTATTTATGCACTGAATGAAGTAGTTAGTAAGTACAGGAGACATAACACCACAGTATTTATGTGTTTCCTGAATGCATCTAAAGCTTTTGATCCAATTAATCATTTTAAATTGTTTGTCAATTGGATCCCTCCATATCTGATCAGGATTTTGCACTTTTGGTATTCACGTCAAACCATGTGAGCTAGATGTGTATATATGAGTGTAAATAAATATATACATATATATATATGTGTATATACATATATATATATATATATATATATATATATATGTGTATATACATATATATATATATATATGTGTATATATGTATATATATATATATATATATGTGTGTATATACACATATATATATATATATATATATATATATATATATGTGTATATACATATATATATATATATGTATATATATATATATATATATGTGTATATATGTATATACACATATATGTATATGTATATACACATATATATATATATATATATATATATGTATATACACATATATATATATATATATATATATTTATATATATATATATGTATATATATATATATATATATATATATATATATATATATATATATATATATATATATATATATATATATATATATATATATATATATACTGTACTCCTCTCTCTACAGCCCATTCTTCTTGTTTCTGGAAACATTAGAACAAGTGTCTATGTTTTTAACCACGAGGGACTTTTTAACTGCAATGATTATACCCGTGTCCTCGTAGTGTATTTTATGTATTGTTGTTGCATTTGTGTTTGTTGCTATATGGACGCATGACTCTGAAATAAAAGGAATATCTATTGTTATGATCCATAAAGCTAGAAGGGTTCCCTCAGAAGACGCGTTCTCGTTGTAATCTGAGCGGATGTCTCCGCTCCGCCTCAGAGGCGTTCATTTAGTCTACTGAGCAAACTGTCTGTTTCTCCGTCACCTCTCAGATCCGAGTGGTGAACGCCTTCAGAGACAGCGTGTCTCCCTACGAAGGCCGGGCGACGCCCAAGTCCCGCAGCTCCATCCACAGCTTCATGAGCCAGCCCGAGTTCCGCGTCGAGGACTCGGTGGCTCAGATCCCCCTCATCGACGAGGCCGACTGCGAGGACGACGCTCCCACCAAGCGGAACTCCGTCGTCCTCCCGCAGCCGTCCCCGTCCAATCAGAGGAACAACACCATGGACCACATGGTCCCGCTGCCCGGCCTGATCCCCACCGACTCAGAGCGGCTGCCGCCTTGTCCGGGGAGCCCCCTGCACAGCCTGGAGACCTCGCTCTGAAGCGGCGCGTTCCGGGTTTCAGTCTAGTTTAGTTCAGGTTAGTTTCATTGGGTTAGGGGGGGTTGGGTTTTCTCTTTTCAAAATATGTGAAATATAAGTTATTAGAAGTTAAGAAACAACTTCCAGAGCCAAATGTTTGTGACGTAGCTTCAGAAGAAAAGCGGATCGATCCGCCTTCGTCCCTCATGTCAACCTGCTGAAGCTCCGCCTCCTTCGTGGTGCTTCCATGACATCATGAATCCTTCCTCTTCAGGCTCCACCTCATTCATGACATCATGAATCCTTCCTCTTCAGGCTCCACCTCATTCATGACATCATGAATCCTTCCTCTTCAGGCTCCACCTCATTCATGACATCATGAATCCTTCCTCTTCAGGCTCCACCTCATTCATGACATCATGAATCCTTCCTCTTCAGGCTCCACCTCATTCATGACATCATGAATCCTTCCTCTTCAGGCTCCACCTCATTCATGACATCATGAATCCTTCCTCTTCAGGCTCCACCTCATTCATGACGTCATACGACAGGAAGCCGAGATATTAAAAGGATGAACGTCCTTATTTTAACCCACAGAGGGGGTTTTCTAACTTTCTGAGAATCTCATAATGTTTCATAAAAAAATGTTTTCCAGGTTGTAATTTCATGAGAAATATTTGTAATATTATGGAAATAATGTTTAAAAAAGTCATAATATTAAAGTTTGGTTTACCGTGAGAGTAAAGAAAAGAAGTTTCAGTATTTTCTTTTATACATTTGTTTTATTTACTATTTTAATATTTCGACAACCGGTGGAGTTTTGTTTTTTTATATTTTGGGAAATTAAGATGTCATTATTTTTCATATTTTTACATATTTAGAATATAAGAAAAACAAGGTGATATTTTCTGAATAAACAAACTTTAAAGATCATAATTTTACAATAAGAACACACAGAATAAAACAATTATAAATTTCCAAAGAAAAATAGTTAATAGTTAATTAAACATCATAATGTTATGAGAGTAATACTTTTACAAGAAAAGAAATGGGGAGAAAGTGAACAAAGTCAGAGTTTTACAATAAAAAAAAGTCATCTTCAATCTTCTCTCAATGATCCGATCAACCTTCTGTGGATCTTTTATTTGTGCTCCGACCATAAAGCAGTATAATATAAGTATATATTGATCTTTAACTGGAGGAAAAATCGCTCCAATCCTTTTCCAGACGAACCAGAAAATGTCAACGTCAACATTTCGGGACAGTTCAATAGATGGAAGATGTTGTGATTTGATGGCAGAGTTCTAGATGGTTTCTGTGGAAGTAAATGTAAATAAATCCTTTTTCTTAGTCCTCAAGTCTGATTTCTATTCCACATTTAAACCAGTTTTGTTTCCTTTGTGGAAGTTTCATTTTATTTTATTAAACGAACAATAACACAAAAACAACAGCACAGGAAAACTCATGACACAACAAATGGGTACATTTACTAAACATATACATTCATTTTGAACTATGAGAAATATCTAAATAAATAATAAGATTCAAAACGTATATGATAAACGTTGCATCTTTCCTTGCCTTCAGTCTACGCTTTATTTAATATCTACGATTCTTTTCTTCAAAAGAATCCCCAAACTTTACGAAGTAAATGTGTATTATTAATTATTTATGGCTCAAAATCAATGACAATTGCTGTAAAGGAAAATATTTAACATTATATTCCAAGCGGTTGAAAACAACAACCTGAAAACCGTTTTTCACACAAAAGACTACAATCCCGTTTGAATCGTTTGTGTTTAAATGTCGTCGCTTGTTAGTTTAAAAGTCGTTGTAGTTCACCGGTGCGCTGCAGGTCTGATCCGGAGCCATCTGACCCCTCACCAGAAGAACCCAGCAGCTGATCCCGGGTCAGTTAAACCCAGTCTGCAGCGCATGTCCGTGTGTTTCATGATCCGTGTTTCTGCCTCGGATCAGATCTGTTCCTGCTGGACGTCTCTGTCACCTGCAGGTCGGACGGTCTTAGTGTGGGGAAGTATTCAGATCCTGCATCGAGTAGAAGTACTCGTTCAAATATATACTGATTTATCATCGGGGTCCATTAAAGCTGATTCTGAAATCTGGTGTCACAGCTCCATCTGGTGGACGCATACATTTACATTGATTATATGTATTACATATCAGTGTTTCTCACATTCCTGTTTGATTATAATTAGGTACTGTGTGTGTGTATATATATATATACATATATATATATATATATATATGTATATATATATATATATATATATATATATATATATACACTAAACATATACATTCAGGGGGTTAGATATACATATATACATATACATATACATATACATACATACATATATATATATATATATATATATATATATATATATATATATATATATATATATATATATATGACCTGCAAGTTATGTGAATCTCTCATCAACTCGGGGTCCTGGAGGGTCACTAAAGGCCTCAACGAGGGGAAGTTAATACCGTTGTTGGGCGAAGGGGAAAAAACACCATGCGTTACAGTCAAGTCAGCAAAAGAGCTTTACATAGAAAAGGTGAAGTACGGATGTCTGCAGAGAGGCACACCTAGGAAAGCAGAACCATCTTAGGGGAAGATGACGTCAGAGAGATCCTGCAGTATGTTCAGTATAGCAGCTGAAAGGAAGTTAAAATATGTCGACGTGGACTGGAGATGCAGAGGATCCAGACGGGCGAGGTTGTGAAATCAATATCAGCAGAGGGCTTTGGGAAGAGCCGCAAAATCAAGTGTTGATTGTTTCATAAAAGTGTTGATTAAAGATCTTTGACCCACCTTGCATGAGAGTATAACATGTTTAGATGATGCTCTCATCCTATAATCATTGCTTGGCAAAATGTATGATGACTCAGGAAGAATTGTGAATTTCATGGCCGTATTAAGGTCGACCAGACAATCAGGAAGTCTGGGGTTCTTTTATATTTGGAATCATGTGGTGGTGAATAAATGTATTAAACTGAGAACTGTGGCGAAGTAAGAGCTTTGTAAAAGCATGGAGTGTCAGAAAGGAGAAGTTGAGAAAGGAGGAAGAAGGAGTTTGCGCAGGGAGAAAGCTGATTTGTTGGCAGCGTCCTGCAAAGGAGGGTTAAGAGGTTCGATATAGGCCAGCAGGGGAGAGGTCAGGAGGTTTTGGACGAGTTAGGTGAAGGTCGTAGCAATACTTAGGTGGAGTTGATGGAATTCTTTTCTCCGCACTTTCAGTAAAGCCTCTGTTCTCCTAAGTTCTCAGTTTTCCTTCTAAGCACTCTTTGATAATTTTCTATCATTTATTAAAATAAAAATTGATTGATATCAAAGTTTAAGAGCATCTCTCTCTCTCCATTCCCTTATAAAATAAACAGTTTACCAGCAGGCTGTTCAACAATATAGCTAAAAAAATGTCTTATTTTTTGTCTGTAAATTGCTGCTACTCGACACCAAACTTCCCCTTTGAGATTAATAAAGTATATATTCATTCATCTCTTTATAGCTATAAATATCCTGGCACTGTGGAAACAGGTGGCTCTTTTCCCGCCGTCAGCGTGCTCTGATGAACCGTCAGGTGTGGAGGCTCCGCCCCTTCAGAGGAGGAAGATGACGGAGAGGAAGAACACGTCCTCATCCTCGTCTGCAAAAGTTTTCGAGTATGGCAAGCACCCCAAAAATGTACGCCCAATGTACAAAAATAAAAATCAGAGGAATAATAGTAATGCACCCAACAATTCCAATAGTCGCTCGGACCCTAAACAAATAAAATAACAATGACGATGTTGTCTTAAAACATGTCTGCAGGTGGAGTCTAGAAGAGAAGAGAGAACGACATCCTGTCCTCCTGATCCAGATTCCTGCTGAAGACCTGATCCTGTGCTCCGGTCCTCAAACTCTTAATAATAATCATAATAATAATCATAATCCTGTTAAGTTAACGACAGTTTTAATCAGCGAAGCAGAGTTTTATGTTTTAAATGATGAAAATATTCAAAGGTTGCAGAAGGTTTTTCTATTGATGTCTGAATAAATGTTAATATCTCGACGGTCAACATTCTCTCTTCATTCATCGATCATTTATCGTCATAAATCTCGCTAAAAATCTAGAAATCTTCCTGAAGATGAGTTGACCGGTGAGTCTAGAGGCCGTCTGAGTGTTTATTAATACAGAAGATTAATAGAGTGCCAGAGTTTGATCTAAGATTACAACAGAAGAAGAATTAAAAAAAAGCAATAATGTACAAATATAAATGTATATAAGCAATAAAGTGACGAATATTACGTGTATAAGATTTAGCATGAAGATCCTAACTGCTGTTTACACTGTGACCATCGTTCACTGAGTCATGATTTCATGTGTAAAGTTACGACAAGGAACTTTAATGTGTTGATTCTGGCGCCCCCTGTGGACAAAGGTGGTAGTGCCTCTGAGCACCAGGTCCCTTTAGAAAACCTCCCTCTACTGCAGCAGGTCTGACAGTCTGCCCCTCAGTCCCGGTTCTGGTTCTCCCGTTGCCTCCCTTTGACTTCTACACAATCTGACCAGAGGAGTCGCCCCCTGATGGTCATCAGAGAGAATGCAAGTTATAAGACCCTCCTTCATCGGCTTCGCTCGTGAGAACCGGATGCTGCCGCCTGGTCGCTACCAGATCCGTGTCCGGCGTCTCTACGTCATCCTACGCAGTCCAGGTATGATCACTTCCTGGTTGCAAAAAACAACAAACAGATGGGTCTCATATTAGAAATGACTGTGGAGGCCCAAGTAGTCAGGGATATGGAAGCTACTCTATTTCTATATTTCTTTGTGAATACTCATTGTTCAGAAGCTCTACACGGTGGAAACCAATGAAGATGAACGTCCATGTTCTCTAGAAAGCTTTCTAAATGTGGACATTTGCTCTGTTTGTCCAGAATAAGTTTTACAATCATTTTAGTTTTCCTGGCAGAAAAATACTTTCCTAGTCGGCTAAAAAATTTTGAAAATACGAACAGTTATAGCAAAATGAATCTGCGATATCTTGTCTTTATCTCTCGTATTTTAGAAACGGTTTAAGGGAATTTAAAGCAAAAGAAAACCTGCCCAGTGACTCCTGTGTTCTCTCCATCGGCGGGACCCTTTAACAGGAAGCAGGTGTCCTCGGGGCCGGCGGTCTCACGAGGGAACGTTGAGTAATTTTCCAAAACAGTTCTTTTTCTGGACCACATGCATGTTTTACATCAGTTGGGGTGGGAATCGGCCACATGTTTTCAAGGCAATGTGACACTTATCACTAAGTCAAGCTGAATGTTTTCTCAGCTGATGCAGTCTACAAGTACAGTACATATAACCAGCGGCTGCAGCAGGGTCCAGGTTTCACCACTGGAACATCTGCAGGCCGACGACATGACTTTCTTCAAGTGCCTCCTCGGCCTCCTCGTGCTCTCGGGCTGCTCCCGCGCTGAAGAGAAGGTGAGGTCACATGACTCAGCGCTGTAGAGATAATCATGTTTCATTGTCAAGTGAAGTGCTTTTGACAGCTTTACATGCATTAGAGGCCGGGCACTCGACCTCATGGCTGGACCGTTGCATGAGTCCAGCTGCTGCACGTGCTTCATTATTTATGGGGCAGCAGCAACCGATCATGTACCTTTGATTTGTAGATAAATGTTTAATTCTACCGGCACTATCTAGAAAAGAAAAACTGTGTCGACGCAGAAAGACTCTCACTGAGGAGGATTACGCCCTGCAGACGAGTCCTGACGCGCATTCATCCGCCGAGAGAGGCGACTGAGTGCTGACGTTAACTGTGAGGACGCTGAAGCCACGGAAGCTTTAAATCACGTGCAAGATATACGCTTATCAGCCATTGGGCCAGTATGCATACTGGTCCTTTACATACTGGTCCTTTACATACTGGTCCTTTACATACTGTCCATTGCATTGTGGTCCATTGCATTGTGGTCCATTGCCAGCATTCAGTCAAATGTCCTGGAGAGAATCCTGCTGGACAGGTTGCATGAGTTAATGAGCTCCACAGATAACCAGTTGAGCGTCAGAGCCAAACGCCACTGACTCGTGTTTTTATGCCTTAAAGGAGATTGTCAACACAGATAGAGGTCAAAACTCCTCCGTTCTCACGTGTTTCATTGATGCTTCCAAAGCTTTTGATCGTGTGCTAATCACATAAAGTTGTTAGTTTCTGAAGGAGCCGCGTTGCCTGTTTATTGCAGCTTGTTTATTACACATTGCTTTTATTGTGAAATGCACTGAAACAGGAAGCTGTTTTTCTATTAAAACAAATCTGAAACACACTTTGGAACTTTCTCTCCGTCCTCCATGAGCTGAACTACATAACGTCTACATTAGCGCTCAGACTTCAGTTCTGACTAACGAGCGCCGTCTTGTCCCTGATCCAGGACCTGTCTGTCTCTGAGCTGCTCTGGAGGGCCAACAAGGACGTCGGTGAGACAACTTGCACATTTATTCATTTATTGAGTCTCAAGTGAAAGTTGCTTGTTGATTTACAGTCAATATTTTCCCAGAATGCATTGGAAGTCTACATTAACCCAGCATCACGAATAAGCAGAGCAGTGTGGAGTTGTCTGGATATATTTAGGTCGCTCCTCCCTCTGCACCACCTTCAGGACAAAATGTCAACTTCACACACGATGCTTGTCATAATTTAATTGATAGATTAAGACCCAATGCTGCCAGCTGTAGGATTCATATCTCCTCTAACTGTAGGAATTAAATCAGAATAAAGTCACAATTCTTAATATTTATTCCACAACAACCTCAATGTGAACAAACATTGATGCTGTTGACCTTTTCTTTACATATTTATGATCAGATGAGAAACTCATTTAATGCAAAATCTTTGTTGAACTTTCCAGTGATGTATTTATTTACTTTAAAGGGTCATTTAACTCAACTATGCGGTAAGGGTTAAGGTTAGGGTCACTTCTATTGAATGTTCTTCATCTTCCTCCTCCTCTACATCTCAGAGGTAAACGTTGTACTTTTTACTTCACTACATCTTGTAGTAAAAAGTACAATAGAGGAGTAGAGGAGCTACAAACACATGATGATCTTATAGAATATGATGAGTTGAAGTAGATTAAACTAGACAACAGGATATAAAGGAGGTAAAACATGCAACACACACATTAATGCAGCAGGAATACCCCTGATTGGTCCTTCCACGTCCTCCTACAGTGCATACAGAAGAGGAGCCCCTCGTCATGGATGACATTGCTTATGACAATGAAAGTGAGAGAAACGCTGATCCCTGCACCTCCAGCGGCTGCATGTGGGGAAAGTCCAGCGATGGAAAGGTGTACGTGCCTTATGTCATCGCCACACACTTCTGTAAGTAACTCAATCTTTAGTAGTTCATTATCAGGGCGCTAGAGCATGAAACAACCAGGCGGCAACCTCCGCTTCTGAAGAGTGAAGCCAGGCGGAAGTGCCTCCTCTGGTTGTATAGAAGTCTATGCTTCATGTGTTAAAGCTGCATTCTCTCCTGACCACCAGGGGTGACTCCTCTGGTTGTATAGAAGTCTATGCTTCATGTGTTAAAGCAGCATTCTCTATCCTGACCACCAGGGGGCGACTCCTCTGGTTGTATAGAAGTCTATATAAATGACTCTACTTCTCTTGATTTATTCCCTCAGTAAACATTGTAAACATGAGTTTATGTCTCAATCTCTAGTTTCAAGTCTTCTTCAATACAGCATGATGTTCATTTAGTACATGATGGTCATTGAAGTTTTCTTGCTACCCACTGCTCCTGAAATACTTTGGATGGGTTAAATGCAGAGGTTTGAGCCTTACAACTGATTTCTTATTGTTTTTAAGTCTATTTTTCTCTCGTCTCGCCAGCTTCCCGTGAGCGCTCCATCATCGAGCGCGGGCTGCTGTCCTTCCACGACGTCTCCTGCGTTCGCTTCGTCAAACGCAGCAGCCAGAGGGACTACCTGAGCCTCCAGTCCGACAACGGGTAACACGCCGCGTGCTCGAGTGGAAACTGGGTGCAGCTTTTTAACTGCGTAGTATGTATGTGCATCATATGCATACAGGTGATGGATGTCAAATAGCATCAGCTATATCACCGATGAAATGTTAAACGCATCGCTGTCTCATATCACGACATGGTTTTATGACAAAATGTTTCCTCCACATTCGGACATATTTGGGACTTTTGTATCTTACCTCATCAACCCTAGGGTACCCTGATCAGGGGACCCTAGGGCTTGTACCGCTGTTCTACAGCTCATATGACCTTGATTTGAATACCAGCCCTATTGGCCTTGATCTCTAAGGAATCAGCAACTCCTTGCCTTTAAAAAAAACTAAATATTTATTATTTATGTTCTGCATAAGTATGATCAAAGTCAAGAGTCTGGTCAAAAAATGAGTCCTTGGTCGCTCCCAGAGTTTTTTTAATTATATTTTCGGTGCCTTCCCATCATGCACCAGAGTAATACTGCACCTCTTTAGAAAGATTAAGACCTAAAGCATCCAAATATTCAATAATAATCACAATAAACACAAGCAATTACATTTTTTTCAAGCCTTTCCAGTCCAAAAATCATGTTTTTCGGTTCAGAAATAGAAAATTTGCAATTTTGACCTGAATCTTGGTCGCACCATGAGCTACATCTGACGCGCTTTCAGATGAGTCTGAGGGACAATGAGACGCAGGACCTCCGAACACAGAAGACAAATTCAAGAAAAAACTGCCGTTGCTTTTGATGTCAATACACATAGTGATCTACTACTGGAAGATTCGTACAGTTGATAGAGGTACTAAATTAGTTAAATAGTGACACGTTATAATCGCTCAGTCATGTTGTAGAGCTTACGGAATTACGGAATTATAAATATATAACGATCTCTTTTTTTTAAATGTAGTCCATTGTTTCTCTTCTCACAAGGGATTACAGTACTTTATCCATTTAAATGTATTAAATCAGACCAGTGGTTGATGATCTAGAAGCATTTGAGTTTTTTAAAACTCACTTAAAACTCACGTTTGAATATTTTTTTGTTGCACTTTTGGACCTAAAACTGGATTTGCGGACCAAATTATTTGTCACAGAATGCCGTACATCTCGCTCTACAGTAGTTTTCATCTTCAGAAGAGTAACACACAGGTCTTGCTTCAACTACTTGCAAACCTATGACAATATGAGTGCAGAATGTTGTTACATTGAGATGAATAAAGTCCCAAAAATGAAGCCATAATCACCTTTCCAGCCCCTTAAATCTAATAGTAACTGAGCCGCTTATTCTTTCCTCCGTGTGTCGGCGTGCAGCTGCTACTCCTACGTCGGCCGCCGTGGTTATTCCCAGACGGTGTCTCTGGACCGGCAGGGCTGCCTCTACCACAGCACCGTCCAGCACGAGCTGCTGCACGCCCTCGGCTTCAACCACGAGCAGTGCCGCTCCGACCGGGACCGGCACATCCGGATCCTGTGGGAGAACATCCAGCCCGGTCTGTCCCATCATTAAGATCACTGTGATGCTACGCTAATACGCAACTTCTTCCCTTGTGTGTGAACTGCTCATTTAAACATTATTTGATATCCACTAAGAGAAAGAATAGTACTAAATCCTAAAGCAACACATGTTGAGCATTGGATTAAGTCAGTGGTTCTCAAACCTTTTCTGTCACGCCCCACTTTGAAGGAAGACAAATGTCCGCGCCCCACCGCCCCAACAAAATGGTAATAAAATGGTCCAACTTTTTGTGACTCCTCCATCCGTGCTTTAAAAAAAAAATAGAATAAAGAAAATTGAAATCCCTTTCACGTAAACCAGATTGCTCCATCAGACAAAAACTAATAACATGTAGAAATAAAGTTATATCTGTGCAAACAATAACTAATATTTGGAAAAACCTATTGTGGCTGCAAATAACCTGTTTTGCACTGAATATATTTTTGGGTAAAATGTGGAGAGAATAATTTCCTCACTGTGGGATTAATAAAGGATAAAAAAAGAATCTGCAAATCCCCCCGCGCCCCACCTACAGTACCTCCGCGCCCCACTAGAGGGTCGCGCCCCACAGTTTGAGAACCACTGGATTAAGTGATTGATACAACTGGATGGAGATGCTGAGCTCCTCAAAGGTCGTCACTAATCACGGCGGCTTGCTAACGGTGAACGACTCGAAAATTTGAAAACATTTGAATCCACTAATCGCAACAACTCTGTGGGAATGAATTGAACCCGTACGAAGATCAGCTCCTTTGATCTTTAACCCGAATACTGACGCAAAACTAACGCACATCTCTTTTTTTCTGTCCTTTCTGAGCCTTGCTCTGGTTTTCGTCCTCTCAGGTTGGGAGTACGCCTTCGACAAGATCAACACGCTGAACCTGAACACGCCCTACGACTACGACTCCGTCATGCAG
The DNA here is from genome assembly GCF_910589615.1 of Taurulus bubalis. NCBI lineage: Eukaryota > Metazoa > Chordata > Actinopteri > Perciformes > Cottidae > Taurulus > Taurulus bubalis. Next base: position 26,370,976 of record NC_136597.1, on the reverse strand, counting down.
TACCACAGGTTGCTAAGCGACTGTACACAAAACATGGAGTTCGAGATTATAAAAAATATTTAAAAGGAAGACCCCCAAATATCTCAAAATATATTTATGGAAACATTACAAAATGCTAAATAATCATCCAAGTAAATAAACAGAATGTATAAACAGGCAACCATCTCTTTGGCTGCTGGTGGATTTGAGCACCACAGTATTCAACAAACGAGAAGCCGATCATAAAGATAAGTACATAGTTAAGATAATAAGATAAAGATCATATGTCCGATCACTTCCTTGAAGCTTGTGTCGTTTGGCTGGACGTGTTCCAGAGCGCACAATAATAAATACAATAAAAAGTCTTCCTCAAGACGTGATTCTTTCAAATAAATGTTGTAAAAGTAAGAAAAACTCTTTGTCTTTAGTTCAACAAAAGAAATAAATCATAACTCTTATTCAACAAAACTGATGCAGTCAAACCATCCACACCAAAAAAAGACATGTATACATTTCTACTTTTTTATTGTTTTGTACAAACCAAAAATAATTCATCTCTTAATAACTGCAGGTATGCCTTCTCCGGGAACAATAAGCCCACGATGGTTCCCATCCCCAACGCCAACGTGGAATTCGGCACGGCCAACCAGATGAGCAAGAACGACATCGGCCGACTGAACGCGCTGTACAGATGTTGACCGGTGAGAAAACACGAGCGCTGAGTTTGTGCGTACGCTTCTGCTGCCGTGAGAGAACAACCCGTTTCTTTGTTCCCCAACAGGTGGAGAGTTCAACCCGTTTCTTTGTTCCCCAACAGGTGGAGAGTTCAACCTGTTTCTTTGTTCCCCAACAGGGAGAGTTCAACCCGTTTCTTTGTTCCCCAACAGGGAGAGTTCAACCCGTTTCTTTGTTCCCCAACAGGGAGAGTTCAACCCGTTTCTTTGTTCCCCAACAGGTGGAGAGTTCAACCCGTTTCTTTGTTCCCCAACAGGTGGAGAGTTCAACCTGTTTCTTTGTTCCCCAACAGGGAGAGTTCAACCCGTTTCTTTGTTCCCCAACAGGGAGAGTTCAACCCGTTTCTTTGTTCCCCAACAGGGAGAGTTCAACCCGTTTCTTTGTTCCCCAACAGGTGGAGAGTTCAACCCGTTTCTTTGTTCCCCAACAGGCGGAGAGAACAACCTGTTTCTTTGTTCCCCAACAGGTGGAGAGTTCAACCTGTTTCTTTGTTCCCCAACAGGGAGAGTTCAACCCGTTTCTTTGTTCCCCAACAGGGAGAGTTCAACCTGTTTCTTTGTTCCCCAACAGGGAGAGTTCAACCTGTTTCTTTGTTCCCCAACAGGGAGAGTTCAACCCGTTTCTTTGTTCCCCAACAGGTGGAGAGTTCAACCTGTTTCTTTGTTCCCCAACAGGTGGAGAGTTCAACCCGTTTCTTTGTTCCCCAACAGGCGGAGAGTTCAACCTGTTTCTTTGTTCCCCAACAGGCGGAGAGAACAACCGCGACCACATGGCGCCGCTTCAGAGCTCAGACGGCGATCTAAAGGCATCGACAATAAAGCTTTAAACATTGAAGCCTTGTTTCCAGTTTGTGCCAAATGTTCTGAAGTCTGTGTGATGATCAAAAAGACAGAAATCGATAGTAATTTCTCCTTGAAGAACTCAGATATTTTACTTAACTTTTTTACTAAGAGTAGTAGTACTTCTGTAGAGATACTAGAAAGCAAAAGTCCTGCATTCAAAAAATTACTTGACAAAAAAAGGTTTAGTACTTACATGAAGGATGTTAAAGCATATTAGGTATTTCTGGAATGTTATGTCTGATTATGCAAATTAGGCAATATCTTATTAAATATGTACTAATTTGCAAACATTTCCAGAACATACATCTAAACATTGGATGAAGCAAGTTTCATGAAATGTTATGTTTAAATATGCAAACGAGGCATTATCAGATTGGTAACCTTTGATGAATTAAGGAGAAAATGTACACCAGAATGTATATTTGGGATTCTCTACCTCCTCCTGCTTCATGGATTGTGGTTATCTGGATCGTGGTACATGCGTATACTACTCTTTTGGGGGGGATATCTGTAAAATGTATATTTTTATACTTGTCTTCTACTTCAATAACTGATTGTTATTTACAATTGAGTGTGTATTCATTCTTTCCTTCTATCTACAATCTATCAATTGTCAACACAAATATTTTGCACATTTAATATCTGTAGCAAATATACGAGTAAAAGTCCTGCGTTCAAAAACTAACTAAACTAAAAGTACCAGCTAAATGTACTTAAAGTAAAAGTACTTTTAGTGCAATGACAAGTACAATAATTAGGAGGTAAAACATATAGAGTAGTAAAGTAAATGAAATACAGTGCTTGACTAAATGTAAAATAAAAAAAGACAAATCCAGTTCAAACTTTCTTTGATTTTATTCTGTTCAGGATTCGTTCACTTTGTTCAGGCTGAAAAACGACTGTATGAAATTATAATAATACAAAACTTCAACATGAATCAAGAATTCACCTCTTTAAACCCCAGCTGTTTTTTTCCGCAGAAATTGTGAATGTTTCCATAAAAACTTGTTTCTCTCTTTTTTAATAATTTCGTTGGTATAATAAAGAAAACCCTTGTGAGAATAGTTAAGATGTGTATATAGCAGTATATGTGTTATTGGTTAAAGTTTGTTGATGAACACAGAAATAATGAAAATGAAAAAGAAAAAAAACTTCCAGGATGAATATCTCTTTAAAATGATGAAGCTGAAAGGTTTAAACTTCTACCATAACATAGCACAGTATGCTAACAGTCTCTCTGCAAAGTTTGACTTTGATCAAGTGAAGTAGAACATTTAAAACAAGACAGTTTAGGCAAATCCCCAAATGGAGCGTGGATGTTTTGTGTGTGTGTGATATTTACATTTTCTTATGTATCACGCTATTTATCTCACTTTTATATCACTAATAGTGTTCAGTACATCCACATACAGCAGTAACATACATTAAATAAAGCAAAAATAATAATAATTAAAATAATAATAATAATAATAATAATGCCCTCAAATCATCAATTATTGTAAAGTATGTATCATCGTTTTCTATAACTTGTCTCCCAAGTCCAATTTTAATCTAAGAACACTCATTTTAATCATTAGAGCCTATGGGAGCTGTCTAAAGATCCAAATGAGTCCTTTTAGCCACAGAAAAGCAACAGAAAATCTTCACGTCTCAAAATGTAGTGACACGTAGGATCTGATTTGCCGACACTAAAACAGATCCCACGAGGGTACTGTAACTCCAAACTTCCTGCGTTAGATGCCCCGAACGTTCTTCTCTATTTTTGTTCTGCCGCGTTTGAAGTTTACGGAGCCAGAGATATTTTTCATAAGGTAAGCTATTTTCTTTACATTTGCTGGGAAAAATTGTTTGGCTGGATGACATTTTTCCTGATGCTGTGAGAAGAGATTGGAAGGTAGCGTCTAAATCCGTAGGCTGTGGGTTTACACTGGCATTCGCCGTTAGCCTGTCCATTAAGCTAGCCGATATTGCAGCTGCAAACGTGCCATATATTTCCTAATTTCTATCTTTATATTTTGACTTAGTTGAGTTGTGTGTTTGCAGGATGTAGAAATTGATTACTTAGTCTTGTAGCCCAGGTGTTGCCTTCATTATATTCGTTATTGATTCATAAAATGTACAAATCTTTATGAACTCTATGTGAATACATGAACTTGAAATTGAGCCCCTATTTTAGGGGTACGTGTAAAAGGTTTTAATTGAAAACACATCAGACAGAGATACCTTGATTTCTCTTTGTATTTGAAAATTATAAAAACTAAAATGTTCTTTTTTTACCAAAAAAAGAAGTGGTACATTACTTTATCCAATCATTTGTGCCAGTATTCAAAACATATGAAATATACAATAATCACAAAATAAAACTGTTTTAATTTGGCACCCAGATATTTAATTAATGCGCACATGCTTTTTATTCCTGGGTACATTGTTTTTGTTGAATGCAGGTAATGCAGTTATTATGATTAATTAAACTGCATTAGGTAATATCAATGAGTGTATAATGTTTATACTGTGAATCACCAAACTTATAGATTTGTTAGATTTAATATTAGTGAATCTATCTGTAGATAATCCAGTGGTAGTTCTACTCAGTGTGATTGACAGGAGAGATGATCAGAGGAGCAGAGTTTTTACCACCATCATTAAAACATGGATTAAAGAATGGGTAGAGTTTCTCAGTGAAGCAGCAGCCAGTAAAGGAGTAGATAAGAGCTGCAGCATCAACGTCATGAAAGGAGACCAGACCCTCCTCATAGTCCACAAACACCCCCACCTTCTGAGGCCGAGACTTCAGAGAGAGACGGACTGGAGGGCCAGCAAGAGCTGAGTACTTATTCTGATTCCTCAACTTTATCGTCCAGAAACCTTTCTGAGGAGACAGTGTGATGTTTCCCTTCCTGTTGATCGACTCTCTCACCACTCCTAACTCCCACCCAGTCTTCCCTTTAACCTGAACCTCGTAGTAAAATCTTCCTGAAGAGAAACTCTGCTTCGCTAAGACAATTAAACAAGTATTAAATCTCTCTGGATTGTCTGGAAGATTATTCTTAACATCACCATGTTTAACTTGTTTTCCATCATCAGACAGGATGAGGTCAGGATGAGCTGTTTCAGGATCAAGTGTCACATCCACTGCAGACTGCTGGACCCTCTTCAGCTCAAGCAGCTTCGTCATCTGGTTACTGAGCGTCTCCTCCAGCTGAGTCACAGCTCTCACCACAGTCCCCTCATATGAAGGTGGACTGACTCTGACTCCTGTCCAGTTCTTGGTGGGTGGAGCAGCCTTCAGGGTGCTGAAGCTCTGGAGGAGGTGGAGGTGGTCTTCAGAGCGAGAGAGCTGCTCCACCTCAGTGCTTCTCTTCTTCAGCTCACAGATTTCCTGTTCCAGCTCTTTGATGAGGCCTTCAGCCTGTTTCTCTGTCTTTCTCTGCTTCTCTTTGATGGTGTCGATGAGCTCGGCCTGGCTTCTCTCAACAGACTCCTTCAGAGCGGTGAAGACCTGAACACCACCTGCTATCTCTCTGTCTGCATCTTCCTCACTGAGCTCCACCGAGTGTTTGATCTCCTGAATCTTCAGTCGTCTCTTCTGGATCATCTGCTGGATTTCATCATCAGTCTTCCCCAGCTCGGCCTTCTTTCCTTCATATTCTTCTTTCAGAGGAACAACATCATGGTTCTTGTGGTCTAGAACAGTGCAGAGCATGCAGACACACATCTGGTCGGTCTTACAGAACAGCTCCAGCAGTTTATCGTGCTTCGTACACATCCTGCCTTCCAGGTTCTCCACAGGGTCGATCAGCTGATGTCTCTTCAGACCTGCTCTTGTCAGATGAGGCTCCAGGTGAGTCTCACAGTAGGACTCCAGACACACCTGGCAGGACTTCAGGGCCTTCAGTTTGGTTCCAGTGCAGACGTCACAGGGAACTTCTCCTGGTTTGGCAGCTTGTTGCTCTGAGCTGCTGCTGCTGGCTTTCTGTTGAGCTGACTGTCTGAACTGAGCAGCCATCTCAGAGATGAACGTGTTGACCTTCAGCTCAGGTCTGGTGTAGAAAACCTCTTTACAGTTGGGACACTGATACGGGACATTAACGTTCCAGTGTTGAGTGATGCAGGCTTTACAGAAGTTGTGTCCACATGGTATGGCGACTGGATCAGTGAACACATCCAGACAGATGGAGCACAGAAACTGATCTTCAGTCATCTGCATGCTGGCAGCAGACATATCTACACTCTGAGGACAACAAGAGTGGCAGTTATTACATATATTTGGATTATTTGTTTCATAAAATCAAACTATGATTAGCAGAATGTAAGGACAGTCTTCCTGAATTACGTTTTTATATTATATGAAGTTGCTGTGAGTGAAGGAGAGCTCAGATATAGTTCATCAGGAGGGTTGGGACAAAATATCAATACCGTAATATTTTGTATTACTTTCCCATGAGATATGTTTACGATTTTTTTAAATCAAAACAGGCAGGCCCTCCAAACGTTTGCATTGGGACGACTGGAAAAAAAGCTTGACAGCTACACTTAGAGATGCCGCCTGAAACCTGGTTCTAAAAAGAACCGGTTCTAAATTAGTAAAACCCGGATTATTTATTCAGTCCGGAGTTAAGGGTTCTGCTGTCGATACTTCAGAAGCTACGGAGTGAGATGTCCTCTAACCTCCTCTCTCTGTGTTTCTAGTGATGTCATACAGAGTTTGATCAGGAGAATAAGCTTATAAATTAAATCTAATCGCTTAGCTAATTGTTTAAAAGCAAATGGTTTTGGAACTTTTTGTATTGCTTACATTCAAGAGTAATAAAGAAATATCGATCACTTTTCTTAATTGTCTTTTTTCTCTCTAACAACGATAAGAGTATCAATAACAGGACTAGTATTTATAAATCCTAGCGATACCCATTCCTTGCTACGCTAGCATCTTTAGCACTGAGGTCCAGAGGCTACAAGACCAGAACCTCATGGGTCTAGGAGAGTCAGACTCTAGGTCCCATGAAAACACACTACTGATGTTTGTATTAAGGTGAGACTGCTGCTAGTTTCATCTTCTTGTGGTGGCACGTGTGGACATGGACCTTTAGTCAGTGAGTCAGCTCAACATTCACTCTGAGTGTAACTTCCTGTCTGATAGAGCTGAGGTTTTGAGCTCAACCAGGAAACAAGTCTGTGAATTAGCTGAAGCTAATGCTAGCTGCAGGGCTCTCAAGTTTTTAAGACAGGTAAGAGTGACATATCCTCTAGCCCCCCCCACCCCTCCCCCCTCGCGCGCCCCCCGCCTCGCCTGTGCCGTATGCCCACAGACCAGCCCCCCCCCTCACCCCATATTATTATTAGCTTTATTTTCATTGGTTGCTGTAGCCCATTTCTATTTTTTGATTGGCAGAACTCCAGGGGATTCGCGCTTGATTCCTCCACGGTGAGGGCAGCGCGACCAGGTCATGTTCGCGCGCTGCGGCACATTAAATAGCAGAGAGGTTTTTTTCAGCGTGAGAAATACGATGTGTGGCGGGAGGGCGTGGCTAAAGACCGAAATGCGTGACAGTCACGCTCAATGCGTGACACTTGAGAGCCCTGCTTTTAACTAGCCAGAGTTCAGTCCCTGTGTGGTTTAATCTACAATGACACATGTATATGGCTTAATATTCTTTATGATAAAACTAGATGTAAAACAATCAGATTCAACGTGGACCAAATATGTAGAGACTGTATTTAGTCTTCGTAGAACAGAGGACTCACCAGTGTTTGTCAGAGATTCTGTTGTGTTGTTGAGGAAAAGCTGCTGGATTCAGTTGAATGTTTCTTTAGAGAGAAACAGAGAGACTTGTCTCCACTGCAGCTCTGCTGTCGCTCACAAAGACTTTACTTTCACTTCAGGAAACGTGACTCAGCAGCTCTCCTCTGTCAGTGTTGATCCTCCTCTCAGTGGCCCGGCGCCAGGAGCGAGTGGTGGAGGAAGTATTCAGATCATTAACTGAAGTAGAAGTACTACTATCACAATGTGAAACACTTCAAGTATCATCAGCCAAATGTACTTAAAGTAAGAAAAGAAAAATGTTCCCCGTCAGTGTTTTATTATAATATCAGATGTTTCTGGAATCATATTCCTGCTGCATCAATGTGTATATTACATGATGAACTCCTTTATATCCTGTTGGTTAGTTTTATCTCCAACAAAGCCTCAGATTCTATAAGAGCCTCATGTTTGTAGACTTTATGTTGTACTCGAGTACAACAGTGTACTTGGTCTTGAGGTATTCTGTGAATATCGCTGCATAAAGGAGAGTCAAGACAAACTCTTCTCCTCCTGTCGGTGACTTTCTGATCCAAACATCTGACTTTACTCAAACTGTCCTGATCTTTAAAAAAAATCATGTTCTTTGTTCTGACCACACACACACACACACACACACACACACACACACACACACACACACACACACACACACACACAGACACACACACACACACACACAACAACCAGCTTTTCTTTTTGTTGTGAAAACTTTTTATTCTGAAAAAATGAATTTCAACATATAAAATCCGTCCCCGGCGGCTCAAACAAACTTTGCTGTCGTCACATGTAGAAAAAGTAAAAACCTCACAGAGGATGGAAACAATGGCGACGGACACGGATAGCGGACACTGAAGAATCGTCCGGCGGCGGCGGCCTCATTGGGCGTTCTTGGCGCAGCATCATAACAACAACTGTAGAGTTCATGTCTATTGAAATAAAAAGGGAACATTAGTCTGTGTGAACCACAAACACACCCGCAGACAGGATTCTAAAAACCAGCAGGTTGAACTCCTGACGGGAACCAATCAGACGAGTCCATTTTTTAAACGAAGAACCGGAACTCTCGCCGTAACAAACACACCCGCGGACCGCCGGAACAGGAAGTGGTCTGAGGCTTCAGAGCGAGGTCTCCAGGCTGTGCAGGGGGCTCCCCGGACAAGGCGGCAGCCGCTCTGAGTCGGTGGGGATCAGGCCGGGCAGCGGGACCATGTGGTCCATGGTGCTGTTCCTCTGATTGGACGGGGACGGCTGCGGGAGGACGACGGAGTTCCGCTTGGTGGGAGCGTCGTCCTCGCAGTCGGCCTCGTCGATGAGGGGGATCTGAGCCACCGAGTCCTCGACGCGGAACTCGGGCTGCCTCATGAAGCTGTGGATGGAGCTGTGGGGCTTGGGCGTCGCCCGGCCTTCGTAGGGAGACACGCCGTCTCTGAAGGCGTTCACCACTCGGATCTGAGAGGTGACGGAGAAACAGACAGTTTGCTCAGTAGACTAAATGAACGCCGTCTCCGGCGGAGCGGAGACATCCGCTCAGATTACAACCAGGACTGACACAGAGAGTCTGAAGCGTTGGAATTTTTTATTGTAAATGTGAATCCTTACCTGCGTCGAGACGCGGATGAAGCTGCGGCACCAGACTACTTGGCTCCTGTTCAGCTCTATCTCGCCGTGGTCGATCTCGTTTTCGTCCTTCATCTCCTTCAGCTCCTCCTCGGGGATCTCCTCCTGCTGCCTGCCGTGACCCGCCGCCCTCAGGAACTTCAGCCAGCGGGTGGGGATGCTGGACACCAGCTGAGAGGCAGACACAGACATGACACCAGTCACACACCAGAGCACCACTTCCTGTCCCTCAATTGCTCTGTGGCCTGAACATCTTACCACCTGAAGGTTTGGAGAGTTTCTATTGGCTCAAGACGACAATCAGCTGCAGAGAGAAGCAGGTCATTATTTCTCCTTTCAGTAAATGTGAGCCTATTTTAGTCAGAGTTTTAATTCACTGTTAATGTAAACTGACTCTCATCACTTCCACTTTTCAGTTGTTGTTTTTTAATCACTGTCAAAGTGCTGCGTTTGAGACACAGGAAGTTGAAGGACTTTGGTTGCGCAGACTGTTATGTGGCTGAATCTACCTTTTTTGTAATCAGCGAAGAAGAAAATCTCAGCCGCTGACAACGTAGGACCAACAGGGACACAGAGATTGGGCGAAGGTGTTGAATGGGGAGAGACCTAACCAATGGAGGCCGTAAGCCCAGCGACCGAAGAGTATTTAACACGGCGCAAATCTTTGTGCGGGACTTCCTGTTTGGTAACTGGAGCAGACTGTGCATTGGCGGCGAACCGGAAGTCCTCGATCGAGTACTGTATTTTGCTGTTTGTCATCTTTTTATTATAACGCATTGGATTTTGGAATTTTCTCCGAACGACCACCCAAGGATTCTTGAATACTTTTAAAAACCTTTGTCGCTCGTCATCCCCATCTCCCATCATTACCTGTCTACTATCAAAACAATGTCTCACCTGTCCCCACAGGAGGCTGCCGAAGCCCAGGAAGATGCACCACAGCCAGTGCTCCAGGTTCAGCGGAACGCAGCTGAACGGTTTACCACCTAACTCCACGATGACGATCTACAGGACGAGAGAGAGAGAGGGAGAGAGAGAGACGCCATCATACAGGGAATCCCCTCACTGGGTGACCTGACGGGTGATGACGATGCTCCTCGCCCCTCAGAGCTACCTGTATGATGAAGGTTCCCCCGAGGATGGAGCAGAAGACGGGGTTTTTGAGGATGCCGTCAAACACGTTCCTCTCGCCGTGAATCTTGCGGGCGTTGATCTCGTTGAAGATCTGCATCTGGACGAACGTGTTGAACACGATGGTGTAGTGCTCAGAGGGCGGAGCGTGGAGGGGGGCGTACCTGCCGCTGTCGATATCCAATAGCGTCTCACCTGTGAAAGGGAGGGTCACAGACTGAGCAGGTGTAGACATCAATCCGTCCATGTTTTCGCCTCAAAATGTCATTCATTTAAACATTAATAAGGAAATAATGATGAATTAGTAAATCCAAATTAGGCGGTTTTCAAGTGAGTGTGTTTCCGACCACGAAGCTGTGGTGCGTTCACTGACCGCAGAAGAGCAGGGTGAAGATGACGGTCAGCTGGTAGACGGCGTGTCCCAGGATGTTCTTCATCATTGTGCGGGAGATGAGCGGCTTTTGGCGACCGTACGGGCTCCTGAGCAGCAGCGCCTCGGTTGGCGGCTCGGTGGCGAGAGCCAATGAAGCGAGGGTGTCCATGATGAGGTTGACCCACAGCATCTGCACAGCTTTGAGAGGAGAGTCCTGGGAACACACACACAGACCTACTGTCAGCGCCAACGCGTCACATCCATTTAGAAACACTGGATTTGATCATTACGTCAGAGCTTTAGACTCAAAATGAGTGTTTTGGTCGACACTGTTTGACTTTTAGACGCTGTCTGACATGTTTTATATGTTATACGTCAGTTTCATCCAATCAGATTTCACCTCTATGTCTCTATGGAAGCAGAGCGCCTTCTAGCTAGTCTATGCAGATTAAAGTACACGGAGAATGGACGTTAACGGAAAGCTAGCTAGCTGCTAGCAGAACTCAGTATTATTCAGAGACGTTAAGAAGACATTGTTAGTTTTTTTTAAACACTCAATGGCTGAAGGAGGAGGAGAAACGGACTTGCTGGTGGATTCACTGATGACGCCTTTTGCATGGAGGGTTATGGGCATGTTTGGCGGGACGATCCTAATATTGACTGCCACTGTCGAGCGGACATTTTCCGGCCTAAAAGGAGCTGGTACTGGAACTGAAGAGCACCGATAAACTGTACAACCGCGTCATTGAATTGTTTAACAAAGAGAGGAGGAAGGACTTTGTCTTTAAGTGAACAGCATGTGGTGAGTGAACTGCTGTTTGTGTTACTGTTTGTACATCTGCAGTTGTATTTAACCATAAACAAGCTGTTGCTGCTGCTTGTGTCGGGTGTCAAGCAGGGGCAGGTCCCGCTACCTGGGAGCTAGCTGCTGCAGCTAACGCTGACAACACTTTTTTATTTTTGTGCTGAATTTTCAGTGTTGTTTACTTGAGCTGAAATCGTGCAGCCGGCGGCAGCAGCTGCTACTCGTGCCGCGGCGCCTCTCACCCGCTATGGTGTCATCCAGCTTGGTTCTCCGCCAGAGAGGTTGGCACCAGAGAGGTTAGCGCCAGAGAGGCTAGCTAGTGGAGGTGGGGGGTTAAAACAGTTAATAGAGTCTATGACGGTGATCTCCAGTATAGAATGTGGGCTGCTGGTGAGGGATCAGTACTTCCTATCTGAACTTACGCTAGAGCTTCATTTCCCTCTGCAGCTGAGCCAACACTGTCGCCACAGTGTTGTTTTTATTAAATAATATCGTTCCTTCTGATGGCTCGTGTGTGCGATGTTTTAGTGCCGCAGTTTTGTTGGATAGTTTTGTCATTGATTGATTTACATGAATCTGCCTTTGAAGACGCTGAGCCAACAGCAGCTGTGTGAGGTGCAGGCTCTGACCTGGGTGATGCAAGCTCCGGTGAAGGCCACAGTGACGGCGACCACATTGACGGTGAGCTGGAACTGCAGGAACTTGGAGATGCTGTCGTAGACGTTCCTGCCCCACATCACGGCCTTCACGATGCTGCTGAAGTTGTCGTCCGTCAGGATGATGTCAGACGCCTCCTTCGCTACGTCCGTCCCTGCGATACCCTGCAGAACACGGCACGTAGGTTAGCTTACCTAAACCTGGCCACAACAGAGGACAGGCAGTTCAACGTCCATCTGGACATTTGTTTTGTTTATTTTCTTTAAACTTGAAAACATTGCAAATTAATATCAATCTGATGTCTGAATATTTTATTAAATATGAATACGTCTTTTTGATCAGCTCATATGAACAAGTTCCATGGAAATGGAATTTATTTGATCATTTATTACTTTATTTATGGTTTTATAAATCATATTAATGCTACAATGTGAGCCGGAGGCAGTTTGTGCAACAATGGTTACCATGGCGAAGCCAACGTCTGCTTTCTTGAGGGCGGGGCCGTCGTTTGTTCCGTCTCCAGTTACTGCGACAACCTGCCTCTTTTCCAGCACAGTGCTGTCGATGATACCTGAGATGATGACAGAGAAACACACAGCTGACGCACACGTATGGATGAAGACGAAGAAGTCTCTTGACTTCCTCCTCTGATTTTGTGTCTAATTATGTAAAGTAATGAAGTGATAAGAGTCCGGAGTATAGATTACAATTAGATTGGGTTCATAGGGTGTGTGTTTGCATAAGAGGCAGGTATACGCAACCAGAAGCCCTAGCAGGAGACCGGTCGGGCGGGTCACTTTAGTTTTTGTTGATGTTGGGAGGTCCAAGCAGTCCCACCCCACCAACACCAACACCGGATGCCCACCCATCAACACCCATACCGGAGGCCCACCCAACAACACCCATACTGGAGGCCCACCCAACAACACTCATACTGGAGGCCCACCCATCAACACCCATACTGGAGGCCCACCCATCAACACTCATACCGGAGGCCCACCCAACAACACCCATACTGGAGGCCCACCCAACAACACTCATACTGGAGGCCCACCCAACAACACCCATACTGGAGGCCCACCCATCAACACTCATACCGGAGGCCCACCCAACAACACTCATACTGGAGGCCCACCCATCAACACCCATACTGGAGGCCCACCCAACAACACCCATACTGGAGGCCCACCCATCAACACTCATACCGGAGGCCCACCCAAGAACACCCATACTGGAGGCCCACCCAACAACACCCATACCGGAGACCCACCCATCAACACTCATACTGGAGGCCCACCCAACAACACCCATACCGGAGGCCCACCCATCAACACTCATACCGGAGGCCCACCCAAGAACACCCATACTGGAGGCCCACCCAACAACACCCATACCGGAGGCCCACCCATCAACACTCATACCGGAGGCCCACCCAAGAACACCCATACTGGAGGCCCACCCAACAACACCCATACCGGAGACCGCACATCAACACTCATACCGGAGGCCCACCCATCAACACTCATACCGCAGACCGCACATCAACACCCCCCAGTGGACCGAGTCCCGTCCCGTCTGTCTAACCCCGACGTCTGTCCCACTGCCTGCTTCGCCCTCTTGACTTGCTTCAGGCGTGTCTCACCTTTGACCAGAGTGTGTTTGTCCGTTGGAGATGATCTGGCGAGGACTCTCAGATTTGGCCAAATCTTATCGATACGCTCCTGTTGTATCTGGAGAGAGAGAGAGAGAGAGATGAAGTGTTAGTGAATGAATGTAACTGCAGCATGTGCTTGCTGGTGGTTGCTCATACACGGGGGTCATAAGAGATTCAGCTGAGAAGAACATTTCCATGGCAAGAAAAAAGAAAATGACAATGATCTGCCTCAAAAACATATATTTCTCTCAGCGTCACCTTTTCACCTGAAACTATTCAAATGACACAGTCTGAATGAATCCCTCTTGGATCAAGAGTGCTTGATTAATATAAGATTGTTTAAAACAGCCACTGTTGTCTCTTGGTCCAGTCTGAGTTTGCAGGGCCCTTTAAGATAAGGATTGGCTGCTTGCCAAAGGCTAGTAGATCTAGCAACTCACTTGCTCAACTTGGCATGCGGTAAAAACATATTTAAGTACACTCACTTCTTCGCTACTTCCTTCTCATCTCTGTTGAGAGCTGCGCACTACCGATCGGGTACTTGGGAGAAAATGGTGATGTGTAAAAAAAAGCGACCATTTCAATTATGGCAACTTGAGTTCAGTTGGGTCGCGTTAGACGAGGTGGGAGAGTTAACATGTTCAACATAGTTTTTTGTCGTTATTTGATAACTATTTATCAATAAAACAATTCAGGCAAGTCAAAAAAAACATTAAAGTCTGACCTGTCCAAGCTCGTCGCGGATCCGTTTGTTGAACTCTTTGCCTTCCACACAAAGGAAGTCTTCTCCAGGTTGCAGGATGCCACATTTGATGGCGATGGCTCGGGCAGTGTTAATGTTGTCTCCAGTCACCATGCGGACAGTGATCCCGGCCCGCTGGCACCTTCTGATGGCTTCTGGTACCTGAAGAGAACCACAGTAGAAAAAGATATTCAACAGAATGTCTCTACGTGACCTCCACCTCCAGAGAAAGGAGTCAGACTGAGTTCCTACCTCTGAGACCTGTAAATAAACTACAGGCCATGATTGTTCTGGTGTGAAAGCCTCATGAAGTACTTTTAGATCAAACAATAAAGAGTCTTAACATAAGAAGTGAGTCGTGGCTCACGCTGGATGTGCTTTGTAAAGACGGTGCTGATGTACCTCAGGTCGCACGGGGTCCTCAATGCCAACCACAGCGATGCAGGTGAGGCCGCTGAGTATGTGGGTCTCGTCTTCCCAGTCAGGCTCTCCGTCGGCGGCGTTGAAGTCTTTGTAGGCGAGGCAGATGGTCCTAAGGCCCTCCGACGCCATCGGCTCAATCACCTTCATGATCATGTTGTCCCGGTCCCGAGGCTTGAAGGGTTTGGCAAGGCCAGTGGGCGACAGGATTTTACAGCACCTAGAAGCGGGGAAAGAGTCCCGTGATCGCCATGTAACCGGGCACGGGGCTGTGTGAGGGGAGCAGTAAACCTACTTCTTGAGCAGGATCTCGGAGGCGCCCTTGCTGTATATTCGGTAGCTGCCATCGTGGTTCTTTAGCACGGTGCTCATGGACTTCCTCGTTGAGTTGAAGGTGTAGACCTTGAACAGTTTCTCTTCTGGGAACTCGTTGCGGATGGTCTGGTAATCTCGTTGCAGGTGGAGGGATAATCCCAGTAAGGCACATTCAGTCTTGTTTCCCACCTGGCGAGCCAGCCCGCCCTCCTTCTCCGGAGGCTGCAGGGAGTAGAGGATGTCATATAAAAGCACAAGTGTATGTTTTCATGACAAATCAGCTTCTTCACACGGTGCATCTTCAATAGACTTCCCCACAGATCACTAACTGCTGGGATACACTGTCACTGTGCGTTTTCTGTTGGCTGGTTCTAAGTCAAGCACACTAAATGAACCCTTTCTAATAAGACAATGCACCTCGTCACCGGTTGTCTATGAGCCGTTTAACCAAAGATGGATGTTATTTTCACACATTGTGTCATTTGAAAAGCTTTAAGAGGCCCAAGGAGGTAAAACTCTGCCGCATAGCACAAGAAAAAAAGAAAAGATGTCTGTAATTTGTCTCATTTGCTAATCATCTAATGACCCGTGAGATTTAGTAGACTACTCCTGAGGGATCACGGGGTCCCAAACCCTAGTTTATAAATACAATCAATGAATCCAGAAATAATCCAGACTAATTAAAGGAAGGATATAATTGCTGGTGAGAGTCTCAGCTGTAGCGTGACAGAAAGGAGACTCTGTCCTGCTGAACCTGTTGCTATCATGTATGTATGTGCTCTGACCTGTGCAGTGATCAGATGAGTCCTGAGCTGCTCTCCAGACCAACCTGCTCTCTCAGCCAAACGCTTAACTCACAGCGTCCTGGATGGACGGCTATTTTTAGAGCTCACCATAATCTTGGTGGTGTAGGCGCAGTTGACCCCGATGCCGTGGATGAGCAGGTCCAGGGCCGTGGCAGGGATCTGGCCCGGCTGCGGCAGGTTTTTGTAGAAGACCCCCGAGATGTGGGCCTGCACCACCGTCATGCGGTTCATCGTGAGCGTCCCCGTCTTGTCGGAGCAGATGGCCGTGGCGTTGCCCATTGTCTCACAGGCGTCCAGGTGGCGGACCAGGTTGTTGTCCTTCATCATTTTCTGGCAAAAGAGGGGAGTGGCGTTACTCGAGCCTGAGGGCTTTGTCCTGAATTTACCAAAAAACATTTACAGAATGAACAGTGTTTGATCCAGGATTGTCGGGAGTGGGTCAAATGGGCCCAATGGTACTCGTCTCAGGGGTCACTGCTCCAACAAAGGGGGGAATAACCATTTCTGTGAAAACTGTACACCCATACCAACTACACAGAGTGCTAAAAAGAATAATAGAATTACATTAGAATTTACATGAGACACACAACTAATTCACCTAATGTTTTTACAGAACCATCTGGAAACTATGAAAAAGGAACATAATGTGACTGAAGGTCAGGTCCAGGCTCCATATGTTCAGCGGCAGACCTTGACTGAATAGGCCAGGGAGATGGTGACGGCCAGAGGGAGACCTTCAGGCACGGCCACCACCAGCACCGTCACACCGATGATGAAGAACTTGACCAGGAACTGCACGTAGATGGAAACACACTCTGTGGTCAAGGAGATCCCCTGAATCCAGAAGGTGTCAATCACGAAGCGAGTGATGAGGATGATGACGGTCATCAATGACATGAACAGACCTGGCGACGTCGGCAGAGAGGGACAGAGGAATCGTAAGTTTAGTTCAGGGACCTGATCAGGAGCACAACACATGTTGTGTGCAGGGAGGAGCAGTGAAAAGCGGAGGACTGAGAGTTAGTGATGAAGCCTTCAAGGACATCTCCTCACCGGGGAACGTAGACACTATGTTGTTACTGCTGCAGGTGCAAAATGTGTGTGGCACTTTCAGTTTGGCTCTTTTCCGTCTGCACCGTGTGTGTGTGTTTGCGGCGCGCGCATTGAGCATGGGCCATAGAATATAGCCGATAGAATATGGGCGATAGAATATGGACCATAGAATAGCTCCCAGTGATCCCGAATCATATTTTTGCCTCTGTACAGTCGCCCATTGGAAGGAGATACACAGTTACAACACCAATGCCTCAAGTCAGTATCAGTGTTGCAAAGCTGCATTTCCAGGTCTATATTTTAAACACTAGTTTCCATCATGAACTTCTCTATTTGTACCTGCTTTGCCGATCTGCACAGCCATTTTGTTCAGCTTCCCCTGGAGGACCGACTTCTCCCTCTTTAGTGTTTTCTTCTTCTTCTCTGGTTCTTCGCCCTCACAGAATGGGTGCACCTCGGTTATGCCATCCTCGTCTTCTTCTGTAGAAGAACGCAAAGTCAGCAAAACGATGATACTTCAATTGCTTCTTCAGTCAGCGCAGTCAATTAAATCAAAACGTCCTGCAGATGTTTCAGTATTACAAGCTTTCCAGGAAAGGGAGAGATGTTACATTTGAGCCACTGGAAAGTTTTTATATGAAACATTTGCAGGAAGAGTTGGCTTTTATTAACAGAAACCTAACAGCTACTAAAAAATAGCTTAAAACGTAGAACCGACTGGAATGAATAAGTGAGTGAAGTGCATTGCAAATGCAAAAAAAAGTTAGAAAGACATTCACAGATCAGGATCTCATAATTACTGAAATTATCAAAACAGATAAACACGGAGGAAGTGTTGATTGCAATATAGGATCCAATGTGCCTTCAAAACAGGAGCAATGAGAGGTAAAAAGGCTTGGCTCTCTGCAAATGAGGTAAACAACAGACTACACAACAACAGCAGCCCACAGAACCGTCACCCAGCAGGACCTGAGGATGAGGATGATGATGTCAGTGTGTGGGTCACACTTGTCCGTTACACATGGTCAGACATGTCAACAACTAAGTTGGTAGCGCAGTGGAGGGCGGGGCTACAATGTGTTTATTGTACTGTATTGTTACCTTCATATCTCACCAACTAGTCAACTAACTAACCACCCAGAATGCACCTCTGTTCCCTCTGGATCACTGTGGTAACAACACAGAGTCAACTGACACTGTAGCTCTGTGACAAGAGAGTTGGGGTTTATACAGGTGTGTGTGTGTGTGTGTGTGTGAGCATGCTGATCCCAGCTCAGTAATGAGGTTATTAGTGGACAGGGAGGCAGGAGAAGAAAGCATCTGCCGAGTTTAAGGCTGATAATCTGCTTGGTCCTAATCACC
Source organism: Taurulus bubalis (assembly GCF_910589615.1). Lineage (NCBI taxonomy): Eukaryota > Metazoa > Chordata > Actinopteri > Perciformes > Cottidae > Taurulus > Taurulus bubalis. Next base: position 26,352,685 of record NC_136597.1, on the reverse strand, counting down.
ATCGACAGAGTCAGGAGCGCCTGCTGCTGCACCGGCAGGACACACACTGCACCATGCGGGACCACGGGGACGAAGAAGGAACCGCCGACAGGGGAACCCAAAGTCTGACTGACTTCAGAACCCGAGGTCCACCAAAGAGCCCGGATCTCCTGCAGGATCTTTGACCGCCTCTCATCAGAAAGCACCACTCATGACCAACGTGGACGTCTCTGAATGGATCGGTTGAATCGTCTGCAGCGCGCGTTGCTCCGCCTGCAGCAGACGCTCCATAGCAACAGCAAAGATGACCATGACAGAGTCCACAGTGAGCAGTCCAGCCAACACAACCAGCCTCAGGGAACGGAGGGCACATGAACTGAACTTATGTGCTGCTGACCATTCTTTGCTTTTGAAAGAAAAACATCAGAACACAACATGTTCTTCTAACTGATGCTTTTCTCTCACAGGTAGAAAAGACGACCACATTATGGAACAAAACATTAAAAAGGCCAAATAGTCATATATATTACAAACAGATGACCTTTCCCCGAATATTGATACTTTGGTACCACACTGAGATGGAACAGATCTATTATGGGATGGAGAATAAAATCATACACGCTGATCCGAGGCCAGAGACAGTTATTCTGCGCCTACGCTTCACGCCTGTGAGACGGAGCTGTGACATCAGCACACATCACAACACGAGTGGAAACACACCTGATGCACTTATCCTGTTCGTTCACTCACACATTACAGACACTCTACGAAGTGGACCTTTATTTCTGTATTTATACATGGTTATACAGGTTTATATTTTCAGAAATGTATCTGCTCTGAAGTTGACCTCAGACACAGATCTGGTGAAAAGTGAATATGGACTCCAGCTTCACCGGCTTGAGGTGACATGATGAAGGGAAGCAGCGTCCTGTTAGGAATCCCTCATCCATCCTGAACTTACTTTTCTTGTCCACCTTCTCTTCCTCTTCTTTTGTCTTTGCTTCCTCAGCATCGCCGTCAGCGAGCAGCTTGAAGATAATTCCAGACTGAGAGTTCTCACCTACAGCGATGACCAACATCTTGCCAGAGCCTTCCATCACATGGGTACCTGAGAGAGAGAGAGAGAGAGCGAGAGAGAGACCTTACCCTCCTGCAGTAGTTCTCAAAGTGTGGGACGTGGGACTCTCTTCAGCAGGGAAATGTGAGGCAGAACTAATGTTATGGTCACAATATTTTTATACTGTAAACATATTATATTGTTATATTATATACTTATTATACTGTAGACTTATTATATTTTAGACCTTTTATATTGTAGACTTATTATACTGTAGACTTATTATATGTTAGACTTATTATATTGTAGACTATTATATTTTAGACCTGTTATGCTGTAAACATATTATATTGTTATATTATATACTTATTATACTGTAGACTTATTATATTTTAGACCTGTTATACTGTAGACTTATTATATTTTGGACCTTTTATATTGTAGACTTATTATACTGTAGACTTATTATATTTTAGACTTATCATATTGTAGACTTATTATATTTTAGACCTATTATGCTGTAGACTTATTATAGGAGCTGAGGTAGAACTTCCAAAATTTGATTTGTGACTAAAATTGACTTTAGTTGACTTGGAATAATAATCATGGATGTTTTTTTGGTCACGGTCTTTCTTCTTGTGTGAACAGAGAGGAGAGTGGAGCACCTGACAGCAACGCGGGGTCTCTGTCGACACTCTTCTTCACCAGATCCGACTCTCCGGTCATGGGGCTCTCATCCAGCTTCAGGTCGTTGCTCTGGATGAGGACTCCGTCAGCAGGGATGAGGTCGCCTGGAACGCACACAAGGACACTGTGACACCAGCTCACACCCACCAGGTCACGTTCTGTCACCATTACCTCGTCACATGACCAGTGATGGAGCAAGACACAACTCAAACTATTACTTTTAAATAGTGATGTTGAGACCTAAACAGTTTTCAGTTTTCTGGACTGACATTTCTAAATCGGACGCTGGGCTCTGTGGATAATCCAGAAAATGAAGAATCACTGCTGTTCAGTTTGTAAAATGGAATTATTGATTCTTCAAAGGACAATGAATCACACAGCGACTGAGAGCTTCTCCAAATACAACCAACTAAATCCCATTTGAAGATTTCCAATAGTCGTACCCGTAAGACATTTCACTATATTACACTCATTGCATCACATTAACTGTCTTCAAACCCTTTTTTAATTAAGAAAAGATTTATAAATCCATCTTTGATGTCAACTTTCAGTACTGAAAGACACTGAGGTTTGACGTTCAGCTCTAATCATGACTTTCAGCCACCAGATCTACTATAGAAGAGCTTTTTGGTCCCTCACCATATTTGACATGCGCAATGTCTCCACATACGATCTCTGACACTAATATTTGTATAACTTGATTCCCTCGGACAACGGTGAACTTCTGTTCCTGCTCAATCCGGCTCTGGAGGCCGCGGAACTGTTTCTCCTTGCTCCAGTCGTTGAAGGCCGTCACCAGGACCACGCAGACCACGGACAGCAGGATGGCAGCGCCTTCGATCCAGCCGGTGTCCGACTCCTCGTCCTTCCACGCGCTGCTGGCCGCTTTGCCGCAGTCTGAGCGGAGACAACGCAGGAGGTCAACATGTGTTACTTTACCACAGACTGGACATGAGAAATGGAAGTGGTCCCCGTAAAGCCTTGAGTTCGGCAGCTGGATCCACCTGGTCTGGCTTCAGGTGCTTGTGTCCAGAAAGCCAGTGACTACGTGAATAAGCTTTCTGTGAGGAGCTACAGGCCTTTTTGAATTTGGATGTGTGTACGCCTTTCTGTTTATGCCTTCACACGGTCTCATAATAACAAATAAGAAAATATACGTTTCTGAAGACGTAAAGGTCTCTCACTTGAACAAACTGGGTGACTGTTTAAAACCTATGAACTCACTCCTTCTCTCCACATCGGGCGGGCTGTAGAAAGAAAGGCCGAGTGAGATGAGGGCTGCCACCTGCAGGATGATGAGCGTGAGGTCCTGCAGGGCTTCCCAAACCAACCTCAAAAACGTTTTGGGCTTTTTGGGAGGTATTAGGTTCTGTCCAAAGAACAGTGTTCTCCGTTCTAAGTCCTCAGAGTTTCCGTCTAAACCTGCAACAGGAGACACAAAGACAGCGTCAGAGACATGTCCTGGTTTAACAAACTGAGTTGATATGTAATGCTTCTACCTGGGAGATTAAGATAGTATTTCGTTTTGTATCTAAACGTAACACAACTAAAGTTTAAGCTCTTCACAGATAGTGTCTTTCTTCCTGCTTTACTAGATTTAAAGAATCCTCATCTTAACACCAGCAGGACAGAATTGAAACATATGGTTTGTGATCAGAGTATCTCTCACATACACTCTTGGGTTTTTATACACAGTAGCAAACTCTGTACATTTTTCTAACGACAAATGTAATGACTTTTGTAGTTCCAGTGAAATAAAGAAAACATGTTCCCAGTTTAAATCCTGTGTCATTGTGTTAATTGTTCATTTATCTGTTTTAATATTTCCCCCTTGATTTCCAAACTCCTCTTCCTCTCTCTCTCCGTGTCGCTCTGTGAGCCGACGATGATCCTCCATGTGCTTCCATATGACCGGGTGGCTCGTTTCCCTTTCCTCTCTCCCTCGTCCTCTGACCAACACCAGGGAAGGGAGGAGTCAGTGAGGAGCAACAGTCCCCTGTAGCTCCTCTCACGCTAAACTCAAGCCCGCCCACTTTTTAGCGGCACAATGAAATGGGAGGGATTTGATTTAAATCCCTCCTGTAACTCTACGCGCCGCTCAACATTACGTTTCCCTGTGAAATACGTCACAGTGCACAAGCTAAAGACACTCTACCGCTTCACCTTTTGAATGCCTCTGAAAAGGGAAACAATGATTCCACGACTGCGGCAACAAAGATATCTACAAACTAAATGACAGCATACGCTGTTGCAAAGTTACCTGTCAGGTCATTGATCCGACCTCCAGCTGTCGCCACAAAGACACAGGGAATTAAAACGGTGTGATGGATTTTTTTCCACTGATTTCAAGCTGCTTCTGACATTTGACCTCCCTCTCTGTCAGCAGGAGCCCAAACACTGAAGGCGTTTATCGAGTGTGTGCAAGACGGACAGACCGAATGAATTAGTGATGAGCAGAGAAATGTCAAGGGGCAGACTCATGAGACAAGCTGTTCCCAGGTCAGCGTCGGACACGTGGAGACACCGAGTCCACCGTCTGTATTCAGCATAGAGTCGAGGCACGGGGCATTTGTCCTCGCCAAAACAACAAAGTTTGGATCATTTTAAGCGGATGGACTCTTATAGAATTGATCGACTCCTTGCTAAAAGCATCCAAACGCCACAATGTTGTTCTCCGTGTGCCGTCTGAACCGGCGGTCGGGCTACGGGATCTAAGTTTAGCACGAAGAGAAAGCCTGAAACTCCTCCGGTCATCGGCTGCATGAGAACATGCTCCCAGCCTCCAGGACTCAGCAGAGGTCACATCGTGAGGAAAAGCAACGAGCATCACCGACTACATCGCATTAATTAGTGTTGCAGCGAGATAATGAACTACCTCAGTTTATTACGCCACTTCTGTTCCAGTGCAACCAGGCGCTTTGCATGAGTTGTTGGACTCAACAAGCGAGGGGATTTAAAGTCAATGGTAGAAATGTGGCAGCAGATAGAAAGTGATTCAGGTGCTTTTTCATCAGCGAGGGACATAAAGTGTCGGCCTGAGCTCAGGTCTGGCAGCGGTAAACGTACGGTTTAGGTTTTAGTTTGTCTCTTTGTTTCAGCAAATTATTCAGAGATTCCTTGACACTGTTTTGCCAACGATCGCATCATTTCAATCAGCCAAGGGTTCCGGTCGAGAAGCAAAGCCAAACACAACAGACACCCGATGTGGCATCAATTGACAGGAAGAGACAATTTAATCGTTAATCGTAATTATTTGCATGACGATGAATCCTCGACTAAAGTTCCATGATCGCGTCCGCCCTCGGCACAACAACTCGCGTGAGCAGCATGTCGACAACAAGGGAATGAGTTTTTGCCCATTAGTGTGGGATCTTGCCCGGAGGAGGGATCACACAGCGGAGGCTGCGCTCCAATGAGGCGTACAAAGAAGGTCTTTGCTGGAATTGTCTCTTGGATTGCAGAGAATAGACGTTTTCTGGAGCAAAATTTTTTTTTCCGAATTGTTATAGTATGAAAGGACCCCAAATGAACACTAAGCGGACTTTTTCCCTCATTTAAAAGCAGTATTCACAGCGTTTGTCTCACACTGTCCTGAAGCTGAAGAGGGAGCGCAGCAGGATCAACGGGGCTGAAGGACCCAGTTGACTTTGACCATCACAGCAGAGACAGTCCCTGGAGCCAGACTGAATATAATCATATATAATATGTGCAGCCAGGGGGAGGGGCCTGTGAGTCATCGGTGAAGGCCCTTCAACATCATTACACACCAGAGTAACAAACAAACGCATTCAGAGCGGTTGAACTTGAGTGGAGCTTTGCGTTCACATTTCTGGAGCTGAGATGCACGAGAGGCAGAGTTTCTCCACATGTTTACCTTCGACAGGTGATGTTCTCAGTCTGGCACACAGCCCGTTCACGTCTCCGTAACTGTCCTTAATCGTGTTCACCGAGTCGGCTCCTCTCAGTTCCATGAGAGTACGCAGCTCCTGCGGCGTGCAGCCAAACTCGGCATCGTGGTTGGCCTCGCCATGCTTGGACCCCAGAAGAGAGTTGTTGGCCATCCTGGTTGATGGCCTCCCAAAAAACACACTCAGTGGTCAGGTGCAGAGCTGGCCTTACAGGGACTCTGTGACTGGAGAGAGAGAAGGACGGGGTCATGTTAGAGCTCTCTGGGAGAACAAACAACAACAAAGTAAGAACCTCCAGGGGAACGATGGCTGCCTCTCAACACGAAGGTCAATGAGGTCATAAATTTGGCATCGTTTCAGGGGTTCATGGTTACATGCAGATTACACATGAGGGCTTTTAGAAGACTGATTCTGATGACTCAACATATTTAGATCAGATTCAGATACAGACAGAGACTTTCTCTATGATGTCAATGAAGTAAGAGGTATTTAATTCAATGACATTTTACTTGTATAGCCCAATATCCCACATGTGCCTCAGTGGCCTTAACAATCTAAACATACGCCATCATTTGTCCTTGAACATCAGATAACAACTCCCCCAAAAGAAACGGGCAGAAACCTCCGGAAGCGTAACTGAGAAGGGCAGAAGTGCTTTAGATGTCATGTGTACAGAATATACAACATAACACAATGACATAATAAAACAGTCAATCCAACTTTAACCTCCCTGTGTTTATAAAGTCCTGGCTAAGGCCAATATGATAGACCTCATTACAACACTTATATCATTTCATGACCAGCGCTCCACCGTCATCACATCAGTTACGCAATGGGAAGCTGACAAAACGTAAAATTCAGATATCAAGTTTATTTTATTGTCATTATACAACAACGAAATGCAGATAGCGGCCCCGTTTTGCTCTGTTTGGCAATATGATTCTAAAAGAATTTGGCTGAATGAGTTTTTGTTGAACTGAACTGATAAACCTTGATTTCTTCCTTAAATGCTGGGAATGACGGAGAGAACGTGTCAAACACAAATCTATTTCATATCCAGACACGGCCCTTCCTGGCACAGTGCCTTGCTCGATGGCAGCAGCAGCTGTAGTGAATCAAGAGCGCTCAACAGCGCTCAACAGCGCTCTCTGGCAGCAGGAGGACAAACAGATTTAAACATTTAAAAGTGTGTTCAGTGTTGAACCTCCTGATCAAAGTCACTTCTCCTGAAGCACTCGGCTATCTGACATCAGGCTCGTTCCATCATCAGTAATCAGCTGTGTGAGCGGCTCCCCAGTTCAGAAGCTCATATTCAGGACATTGTAATGGTTGATGGACTGAACACACGGGATCATGTGTGGACCGACAGCCTTTACGTGTGTGTTCCTCACAGGTTGTGACCTCTGTGCCTTCAACTGTAATCTGTGTCAATCAGTCAGCCGAGGCTTAATCTGAGCAAGAGCAGCCAGTTTGAGGCTGAAGGGGAGGGAAGGAAAGAGCTGTTTGGAGGCTAATGGGAGGCTAATGGGCTGAACTCAAGTGGGATCTCGTCATACTGGTGGACGGAGCTTTACTTACTGGACATAACCAGCGCCTCATCAGAGATTTCACCCGACGGTCCAAACACAGAGTCAGTTCACAACAGTGTACAGCTTCACTTTGCAAAAGGATATTGTAGTCATCGTAGAACTCGTCATCACAGCTGCACACAGCAGAACACGACACAAACTGATGGAAAGACCGAGCAGCCGGCTCTCCGCTAAGAAAACACATGCAGGCTTTTTGACAGAAGCAACAGCCAGAGCCCGTTAGCCGCCATGAAACATAGTGTCACTTCATTACTGCAGCACTGAGGAGAGAAAAGGCTTTACTTACAGAAACTTCCCCCATCACCTCCTGTTAGCAGCAGCAGGTATTAGTGGCGGTCCGATTACTCTGAGCAGCGTCACACTCACAGCTCAGGAAACAGCCCATAACCCAGCACAGCTCCTCAGCCGGCAGTCTGCAGACCTCCAAGACCGAGACCGACTCCACAAGAACACGCCGCTTTTCTCAGAAATGCAGTTTGACCTTCAGGAAGCTCACAGCCACGAGCAGCGCTCCATCGGAGAAAGAAACAGGAGCTCAATGATTATCTGAGGAAAGCCTCCCTTAATCTAATTAGACTGAGAGAGACAGAGAGAGAGAGAGAGAGAGACTGCTGTAGCTCCTTCTGCCGACACCACACAACAGGTCCAGAGTCACAGACCAGGTCCACACAGAGTCACAGACCAGGTCCACACAGAGTCACAGACCAGGTCTACTCACACTGTACTAAACCTGCTGCGGCTTGAGCTCCGCCTGCTGAAAGGAAAACATGATCTAAACAGAGACGAGGTACAACTGGGGAAGCAACCAGCAACCAGCAACCAACAACCTAGCAACCCTCTCACTGTGATATCGATCCTGTCCCCAGTGCTCAGACTGCATTTGAAGCCGTTTACTCCCGTTGTTTCATTTCTTACAGACACACACATAAAAACTCATAAAAACTCATGCATACTTTTCCCTTCCCCTCACCATCTGAGCAGCACTGATGCCGGTTGACGTCAGGTCACACACACACACACACACACACACACACACGTGGATTACAGCACATAGAGACACAGGCGGATTAACTGAACACACACACACAGACACACACATACACACACAGGGTGATATCACTGTTTCACATTTGCATCATAGTGTTTTAACACTGAGCTAGTGTGACCTTTGACCCCCACTCTAAAACTCACTCTATAAAAGTTGTGCATTTCCCATGTTCACCAGTCGAGTAGAGAGATGATTCTTGCAGCCACAAAGCTGATAACAAAGTGTATTAATGTATAAGTTTATTCTCGTACGCACTTGACAACTCAGATCTAAAGGTGATTAAGACAGAGACTGTTATATATAGTGCAAATAAATTAATCTCATAAGGAAGATTAAAGTCTGTGGGAGAAACCTGCTTGATAAATGTATTCTGTGTGAATTGGTTCACTCAACACGGGGCTAGCTGACCTGGGATCAATGTATCTGTCTGTACAGTGTATGTGTGTGTATGCTACACGGTCACACACACACAGTCAACTACCTAAAGGCCCTGTCCACATGTACACACATATTTGTTTCACAAAATATCTATATACGTGTAGACAGGGCCTATAACTCCTCTCTCCTGTTAGAGGAAAACTTACATTTACTGCATGATACTGTTATTACACGACTGAGACAACAAAACCAAGACTTTCTTTTCAAAAAACACACACCAACCTTTTTGCTCAATTTGTATGTCATGCACCAAATTAAAACATCTTATCATTTGTTAGGCCAATATTCTTCAATGATAATCTTAATTATTTAAAATGTTTCATGCACAATAATGTGTTTATTTGCTTCTTGGGAAATACAAATCAGGAAGGAAAAGGATAAGTAAGAAAGTAAAAAAGCTACCATGTTTGTTTGGATTAAGAAATGCAATTTTAATAATTTGGTCTGAAAGGTTGTCGTGCAGACCGGATATTATGTATGAGATTCATCAAGTGCTACTCAAACTACATTCTAGGGGATTGGATCACTCAATCCTTTGGAAAGGAAATGATACGCTACACGTTTTGGCTAAACAATCCTTACAATGACAGTAAATTGACGTACAAGTACTAACTCAAACTATCATAAAAGGAGTCTAGAAGTGCAACACCTGGCTGTTGCCAGGTGTTGCACTTCTATTTAAACAGGGACTTAAGTGGCACAGGAAGAGCTCTTTACAGTATTCAAAAACATGAAGGCATTGTAGGAATATGGATGAAAAGAGATGTTACCCTTCTGAGAATCACTCTGCTGGACTATGCACACACTGCAATAAACCGGAAAACTCAAACATGTAACAGATAATGCAACAGGTATGACAAAGAAAGAAGGGAAATAGTATTGGAAGCAATTGATGGAAAACACAATATTATATTGGGGAATGTGCTAGGAAAGACACCAAAGAAAGCATCTACTCTTCTAGTTAATCACTTAAGAGCAACGCCAATAACAGTGATAATTTAGTTTTGTGGTTTTGCTTATTTTCCTGCATATCTGCTCCCGTTCAGCAGGTGGCGATAAAGCTATTAAAAACACCAACAAAGAAGTGATGAGAGCCGATGGAGAGGAGTGGTCCTCTCAGAACTTGTACACAGCTGATCGTGACGTCACTTGTCAACATGGCGGACTGGAACGCAGGTATTCTTTTTGTTGTGTCTGACACGTACTCGCTTTTAGTTATGCACATATATGCCATCCGAGGAAGAAGTGAATTATTGTGCTTGCTTTCTGTGTGGCAGTGGGCGCGGGAAAAAAACAGTTTAGAGACGTTGCTTTCTAACAAGAATACCGTGTTCGGTTCACACTTCTTCTGGTCCTTCGAACCGGACACGGTGGTACGGTGGTCCGGGTGAGTCAAACCAGACCCCCAACCTGTGAACGTTATCTCTGCGGCGGGAAACATACTTTTAACGGGAGCGGACCCGACTCAGCAACTACTTTACGTTATGTGTGTACCGTAACGTTAAAAAAACTGCCGTCGTGTCACGAGCTAGTCCGCGGTGGCGCGCGCCAGTGAGAAACGGGTTGAACTGACAGCAGCCGGAAGGGCCGCCAGTTAATTAAGACCGTTGGAAATCTTTCAGTGAGAGAAACGTTACGTTGATTCGGCCGCTAACTGACACTAACGTTCAATAACAGCCGCCATCAGTACCGTCAGTTGAGAGTAAACGTGTCTCACTAAACTAATACTAAGAAAGACAAAGCATAATTGTGTAATTACAAACGTATATTACTGGCAACGTACGCCGTTACAGTTCTCTCTTCTTCTTTTTTTAGAACAGCCTTTCAGAGTTTATGTATATATTTCAAATTCTTTGCAAAAAACACACAAAATAGGGATTTGGCTTGTAAATGTACACTTGTGAGTATGAAACTTGGCAAAGATAATTAATAAATTAACGTCCGCTCACGACAGCACCCCGAGGTCATTGACTCCAGGTGGCGCTGTAGAATGGCCTGACTTCAGTTCCCTTAAACGACAATTAATACTTTATTAAATGATAAAATACTGAAATATTAAAATAAATAGTGTAAAAGTTAGGTTTTTTTACTTACCGTTACTACGTACTTGTGTCGTCAGTTAAGTTGGTCTGGCGCTCGTAATTTCAAAATGTAACGGTTTCCTGTAAATTGACCTCGTGGTCCCCAGGGCAACAAACACGTCATCACGTAAGAACGTAAGATCGAAACGTCAGGAACCCAAAAGGCTTTTTAAACTCATTATTACTACGGATGTATTTGAATAATAAAGACAGAAGCAGGAGATGAAAGAGCAGTTACAGTTATGTGGAGTTCATTAAAACTCAATTGTATATTTATTTTTTGCTGAAAACATTTTTATTTTTGACCATACATTTATCATTTATCACACTTTATTAGACTTTATTGTATGTTTACTTGGCTGTTGCAGTGAAACTGAACCCCAAACAATGTTTCTCTAAGGGGACATTGAAGTATATTGTATCGTATTTATCACATGTTCAGTGATTTGTGTCCATTTCATTATTATTTCCCAAAAATAAGTTTAGGGAACTCAATGTGTTATCACTTCCATATTTGTATATTAATATTATGAATGCAAAAGAACCTGCTGAGGACTTTACACAGAAACACAGTGTCTGCCACATCCACCGGTACGTTTCTGATCCGCTGTGTTTGTGTGTTTTCAGGTCGCGATTCTGTGGACGACATGCTGGACACTGAGAACAAACGCCTGGCTGAGAACCTGGCCGCCAAAGTCTCCAGACTGAAGTCGGTGAGTCACCACCAAGAAACGCTCACCATTTCACTGGTGCATCATCCACACAGCTACACTCAACACCTGCCATCTCCTCCCTTTTTGCCTAGAGTGAAGGCACATTTATTCCCTCAGTAAACATGAGTTTATGTCTCAATCTCTAAAGTCCTCTTCAATACAACATGATGTTCATTTAGTAAATGATGGTCATTTAGAGTTAAACAGACGACTACGTCCACTTCCTTATATTCAGTCTGTCATTCACATGCAATCAGGACGGCACTTTCAGGACGGCACGGGGAAAACAGGTTTAGGACTCTGCGTTTTGTTTAACCGCACAATAATCTGTCTTGTCTCTGAATCCGACAGCTGGCGTACGACATCGACAGAGAGGCTGACGATCAGAACGAGTATCTGGACAATATGGTGAGTACATCTGGCCTGGAAAGCAATATTTTACTGATTCATTTATAAATATTACTTGTCTAATATTACAACAATTCACCCTGGAAACAGCGGGCTTCTGATTTGCTCCTTCAGCAACATATCCCATGCTTCTGTGCCACCGGTACACTTTCCTAAAGGCTCATGGGAGATGTAGTTGTAGTTGGTATGCCCGCCCTACAGACGGGGTGACCTTTGGGTGTTCCTAGACCAGAGTGTTTGTCTCAAATATAGGCCAACTTCACAATCTTTACTTCCTCTTCTCCTTTCCTCGTCAGGACTCCAACTTCCTGAGTGCGACGGGCCTGCTGAGCGGCAGCGTGAAGCGCTTCTCCACCATGGTGCGATCCGGCAGAGACAACCGCCGCATCCTCTGCTACGTCTCCGTGGGCCTGGTCCTGGTCTTCTTCCTGCTCTACTACATGGTCTCCAGGATTCAGAGCTGACGGGGATCACACGATCAATACAGATAAAAGCAACCCGGAGCTGCTGCCCATGTGGAGCTGGGAGACTCGGACGTCGTGTCTCATCTCTGGGGTCGTTCTGCGCGGGAGAAGACGCTTCATTCTGCGCCGAGTGAGAGAACGAACAGGAAGTAGAACGAACAGGAAGTAGACAGAAAACATTTTGTTGAACAGTTGTCGTACCAAAGATGCTGGAGTTTATTAAAAAAACAAAAAACACGCCTGCACAACTTTTGCTCCCGTCTGCCGCAGCCAGGATGTCCTTATACGGGCAAAGAGGAGGTGGAGCCTGAACGCATCTCGGGTGGGAGAAGAACCAAAAACAATTAAATG
>NC_136597.1:26292462-26334962 GCF_910589615.1 Taurulus bubalis | reverse complement strand
CAGAACCAGCAGTGGTTCAGCCCCACCGAGTTCGAGGCTCTGGCGGGAAGAGCGAGCAGCAAAGACTGGAAGAGGAGCATCAGATACGCAGGCCGGCCTCTGCTGTGCCTCATCCAGGTACTACCATGTATTAGTACACTAACCATGTATTACTACACGTACTACAGGAGTACACACTACCATGTATTAGTACACTAACCATGTATTACTACACGTACTACAGGAGTACACACTACCATGTATTAGTACACTAACCATGTATTACTACACGTACTACAGGAGTACACACTAACATGTATTAGTACACGCACTGCAGGAGTACACACTAACATGTATTAGTACACGCACTGCAGGAGTACACACTAACATGTATTAGTACACGCACTGCTGGAGTACACACTAACATGTATTAGTACACGCACTGCAGGAGTACACACTAACATGTATTAGTACACGAACTGCTGAAGTACACACTAACATGTATTAGTACACGCACTGCAGGAGTACACACTAACATGTATTAGTACACGCACTGCTGGAGTACACACTACCATGTATTAGTACACGCACTGCAGGAGTACACACTAACATGTATTAGTACACGCACTGCAGGAGTACACACTAACATGTATTAGTACACGCACTGCAGGAGTACACACTAACATGTATTAGTACACGAACTGCTGAAGTACACACTAACATGTATTAGTACACGCACTGCTGGAGTACACACTAACATGTATTAGTACACGCACTGCAGGAGTACACACTAACATGTATTAGTACACGCACTGCTGGAGTACACACTAACATGTATTAGTACACGCACTGCTGGAGTACACACTAACATGTATTAGTACACGCACTGCAGGAGTACACACTAACATGTATTAGTACACGCACTGCTGGAGTACACACTAACATGTATTAGTACACGCACTGCAGGAGTACACACTAACATGTATTAGTACACGCACTGCTGGAGTACACGCTACCATGTATTAGTACACGAACTGCTGGAGTACACACTAACATGTATTAGTACACGCACTGCAGGAGTACACGCTAACATGTATTAGTACACGCACTGCTGGAGTACACACTACCATGTATTAGTACACGCACTGCTGGAGTACACGCTAACCATGTATTAGTACACGCACTGCAGGAGTACACGCTAACATGTATTAGTACACGCACTGCTGGAGTACACACTACCATGTATTAGTACACGCACTGCTGGAGTACACACTAACCATGTATTAGTACACGCACTGCTGGAGTACACACTAACCATGTAGTACTACACGCACTGCAGGAGTACACACTAACATGTATTAGTACACAAACTGCTGGAGTACACACTAACATGTATTAGTACACGCACTGCAGGAGTACACACTAACATGTATTAGTACACGAACTGCTGGAGTACATACTAACATGTATTAGTACACAAACTGCTGGAGTACACACTAACCATGTATTAGTACACGCACTGCTGGAGTACACACTAACATGTATTAGTACACGCACTGCTGGAGTACACTAACATGTATTAGTACACGCACTGCTGGAGTACACACTAACATGTATTAGTACACGCACTGCTGGAGTACACACTAACATGTATTAGTACACGCACTGCTGAAGTACACACTAACCATGTAGTACTACACGTACTGCAGGAGTACACACTAACATGTATTAGTACACACACTGCTGGAGTACACACTAACATGTATTAGTACATGTACTACAGGAGTACACACTAACATGTATTAGTACATGTACTACAGGAGTACACACTAACATGTATTAGTACATGTACTACAGGAGTACACACTAACATGTATTAGTACACGTACTACAGGAGTACACACTAACATGTATTAGTACATGTACTACAGGAGTACACACTAACATGTATTAGTACATGTACTACAGGAGTACACACTAACATGTATTAGTACATGTACTACAGGAGTACACACTAACATGTATTAGTACATGTACTACAGGAGTACACACTAACATGTATTAGTACATGTACTACAGGAGTACACACTAACATGTATTAGTACATGTACTACAGGAGTACACACTAACATGTATTAGTACATGTACTACAGGAGTACACACTAACATGTATTAGTACATGTACTACAGGAGTACACATGTTCTGCATTCTGAACGTTCTCTGAGGTTCTTCTTGTGTAGGAGCGGATCCTGAACCCACACGCTGCCTCCTGCACCTGTGCAGCCTGCTGTGATGACCTGGCAGGGGTGAGTCAGCCGGGTCCTGGTCCTAGTCCTGGTCTTGGTCCTGGTCTTGGTCCTGGTCCTGGTTCTAGTCCTGGTCCTAGTCCTGGTCCTGGTCTTGGTCCTGGTCTTGGTCCTGGTTCTGGTCCTGGTCCTGGTATCTGGTCCTGGTCCTGGTCCTGGTTCTGGTCCTGGTCCTGGTATCTGGTCCTGGTCCTGGTCTTGGTCCTGGTCCTGGTCCTGGTTCTAGTCCTGGTTCTGGTTCTAGTCCTGATTCTGGTCCTGGTCCTGGTATCTGGTCCTGGTCCTGGTCTTGGTCCTGGTCCTGGTCCTGGTTCTAGTCCTGGTTCTGGTTCTAGTCCTGGTTCTGGTTCTGGGTGTAACTGTGTGCATTGACTCGAGTAATACGTATGTAATTATGTACTTTTACGTTTGGTACCTGAAGTATATTATGATGCTCATACTGATAATAATAACAACAGAACATTAGGGACAGAACATTAGAGACAGAACCTTACATGAAAGCCCTTCGGGTTAGGTTAGGTAAGTTAGGGTTCCTCTCCCAGCAGCACCAGTCCAAACCACTGGTCACATGGTCATGTTGGTCACATGGTCACATGGTCATGTTGGTCACATGGTCATGTTGGTCACATGGTCACATGGTCATGTTGGTCACATGGTCACATGGTCACATGGTCATGTTGGTCACATGGTCACATGGTCATGTTGGTCACATGGTCACATGGTCACATGGTCATGTTGGTCACATGGTCACATGGTCATGTTGGTCACATGGTCACATGGTCACATGGTCACATGGTCATGTTGGTCACATGGTCACATGGTCATGTTGGTCACATGGTCACATGGTCATGTTGGTCACATGGTCACATGGTCATGTTGGTCACATGGTCACATGGTCACATGGTCATGTTGGTCACATTGTTACATGGTCATGTTGGTCACATGTCACATGGTCATGTTGGTCACATGGTCATGTTGGTCACATGGTCACATGGTCATGTTGGTCACATGTCACATGGTTACATGGTCATGTTGGTCACATGGTCACATGGTCATGTTGGTCACATGTCACATGGTTACATGGTCATGTTGGTCACATGGTCACATGGTTACATGGTCATGTTGGTCACATGGTCACATGGTCATGTTGGTCACATGGTCATGTTGGTCACATGGTCACATGGTCATGTTGGTCACATGGTTACATGATCATGTTGGTCACATGGTCACATGGTCATGTTGGTCACATGTCACATGGTTACATGGTCATGTTGGTCACATGGTCATGTTGGTCACATGTCACATGGTTACATGGTCATGTTGGTCACATGGTCATGTTGGTCACATGGTCATGATGGTCACATGGTCATGTTGGTCACATGGTCACATGGTCATGTTGGTCACATGGTCACATGGTTACATGGTCATGTTGGTCACATGGTCACATGGTCATGTTGGTCACATGTCACATGGTTACATGGTCATGTTGGTCACATGGTCATGTTGGTCATGTTGGTCACATGGTCATGTTGGTCACATGGTCATGATGGTCACATGGTCATGTTGGTCACATGGTCATGATGGTCATGTTGGTTACATGGTCACATGGTCACATGGTCATGTTGGTTACATGGTCATGATGGTCACATGGTCATGTTGGTCACATGGTCACATGGTCATGTTGGTCACATGGTCATGTTGGTCACATGGTCACATGGTCATGATGGTCACATGGTCATGTTGGTCACATGGTCATGTTGGTCACATGGTCATGTTGGTCATGTTGGTCACATGGTCACATGGTCACATGATCACATGGTCATGTTGGTCACATGGTCATGTTGGTCACATGGTCACATGGTCATGTTGGTCACATGGTCACATGGTTACATGGTCATGTTGGTCACATGGTTACATGGTCATGTTGGTCACATGGTCATGTTGGTCACATGGTCATGTTGGTCATGTTGGTCACATGGTCACATGGTCATGTTGGTCACATGGTCACATGGTCATGTTGGTCACATGGTCATGTTGGTCACATGGTCACATGGCCACATGGTCATGTTGGTCACATGGTCACATGGTCATGTTGGTCACATGGTCACATGGTCACATGGTCATGTTGGTCACATGGTCATGTTGGTCACATGGTCATGTTGGTCACATGGTCATGTTGGTTACATGGTCACATGGTCATGTTGGTCACATGGTCACATGGTCATGTTGGTTACATGGTCACATGTTGGTTACATGGTCACATGGTCATGTTGGTTACATGGTCACATGTTGGTTACATGGTCACATGGTCATGTTGGTTACATGGTCACATGTTGGTTACATGTCACATGGTCACATGGTCATGTTGGTTACATGGTCACATGTTGGTTACATGTCACATGGTCACATGGTCATGTTGGTTACATGGTCACATGTTGGTTACATGGTCACATGGTCATGTTGGTTACATGTCACATGGTCACATGGTCATGTTGGTCACATGGTCACATGGTCATGTTGGTTACATGGTCACATGTTGGTTACATGGTCACATGGTCATGTTGGTTACATGTCACATGGTCACATGGTCATGTTGGTCACATGGTCACATGGTCACATGTTGGTTACATGGTCACATGGTCATGTTGGTTACATGGTCACATGTTGGTTACATGGTCACATGGTCATGTTGGTTACATGGTCACATGTTGGTTACATGTCACATGGTCATGTTGGTTACATGGTCACATGTTGGTTACATGGTCACATGGTCATGTTGGTTACATGTCACATGGTCACATGGTCATGTTGGTTACATGGTCACATGTTGGTTACATGTCACATGGTCACATGGTCATGTTGGTTACATGGTCACATGTTGGTTACATGTCACATGGTCATGTTGGTTACATGGTCACATGTTGGTTACATGTCACATGGTCATGTTGGTTACATGGTCACATGTTGGTTACATGGTCACATGGTCATGTTGGTTACATGGTCACATGTTGGTTACATGTCACATGGTCATGTTGGTTACATGGTCACATGTTGGTTACATGGTCACATGGTCATGTTGGTTACATGTCACATGGTCACATGTTGGTTACATGGTCACATGGTCATGTTGGTCACATGGTCACATGGTCATGTTGGTCACATGGTCATGTTGGTTACATGGTCACTTGTTGGTTACATGGTCACATGGTCATGTTGGTCACATGTCACATGGTCACATGGTCATGTTGGTCACATGTCACATGGTCATGTTGGTCACATGTCACATGGTCATGTTGGTCACATGTCACATGGTCACATGGTCATGTTGGGCTCTGGCTGCTGGGAGTAGAAACCAACAACCCGCCTCACGTCAGAAACATCAGATTCTTTCTCGATGATTTGTTGGGTTTTGGTCTCACACTCTGTTGTCTGGCTCCAGTTTCTTTCTTTACATTTGAAAGAAAGGGTTAATGAATTAAACACTGAAGGAAGAATTGCATTTGAAGGATCAGAACTCAGTGTGTTTGTGTTCTTTCTTTCTCTCCAGTGTCCAAAGGATGGAGAGACTGTGGAAGTAGAGAACATCAGTATGGTACATTTCATGTTGTTCTTTTACTAGAAGTGACCTCATCGTTTCCACCTGGGACGGACGTTTCTATTTGTTTCTTTATTTCTATATATATATATATATATATATGTATATATATATATATATATATATATATATATATATATACAACGTGTTACTTTAGCTGACATGTGAAGTGTTTTGGGTAAAGAACTAAACATGGCGTCATGGTTTCCCTCGTGTCTCCACCAGACCGGTCCGGTCCGCCTCTTCGTCCCGTACAAGAGACGGAAGAAGGACAACGAGCCTCTGGTCTCCTCCCCAAAGAAGGAACTTCCTGCCGCCAAAAACATCACGCTGCCGCTGGGCGCCACGTGTACGTCAGGTGACCTCGGGCCGGCGTAGCGGTGGGCGGAGCCTCGCTGCAGAAGAAGAGGACAGATAGCTAGTGGTTCAGGATCAGCAGGGTTCAGGTTCAAACCCTAAAACCGGCCTAACGCGTCTGTCCTCCCCCAACAGTCACCGTGTCCCCGTCGGGACGGATCACCACCTCGGGCACCTTGACCTTTGAGCGCTCGCCAACGGGGGACGCCGCCGCCGCCGCCGCCGCCGCCATCATCTCGGAGAGCTCGGCGCAGAGCGAGGTGTTCGCCAGCACGGCAGGTACCAAGCAGGTCCTCCTGTGATGTCATCGCATCCCCAAAGAAAGAGGACCTCAGTGTTATGATGTTCATAGTTATGACAAGAAACCAATGATATGACATTATACTTATTATATTGTACAGGATGTCTCACAATTATGACAAGAAATGTAATAAATAACGTAAAAAAATTGATAATTCTGACTACAAATCTCATGATTATGTCAAAAAGAATTATTTTATATATATAATAATATCATCTCTCTCTCTCTCTCTCTCTCTCTCTCTCTCTCTCTCTCTCTCTCTCTCTCTCTCTCTCTCTCTCTCTCTCTCAGTGCTGACGGCGTTGCCGGCGCTGGCCGTGACCCCTCAGCCGGTTCAGGCCAAGATGGCGGCGTCGTTGGCGGCGGCGATGGCTCCGGCGGCCGCGCTGGTGAGCGGGCTGGAGGCGGGGCCTGTCGGGTGGGCGGGGCCTGTCGGGGGGGCGGGGCCTGGCAGCGAGCAGCAGAGGAACACCTGGCTGTACCTGGAGGAGATGGCCAACACGCTGATGAGCAACGTGCAGCAGCTGAAGGCTCTGATCGAACAGGCCAAAGGAAACGCAGGGGTCAAAGGTCAGGGAGGCCGCAAGGAGGTGAGAACACACTGACGTACATCCGGCCTTCCTCATTTCTCAATTGTGAGCCTCCTCGCCTCCTCGCCTCCTCTCTCCTCGCCTCCTCCCCTTGCGTCTCCCCTGGACAGGACTAGGACGCGAGGAGAGGAGAGGAGGCGAGGAAAGGAAGCCAGATAAAGACCCATGATCTCAGTTTTAGATCAGTAGCATTAACTGTAAATGTTCACGCAGGTTACTGACTGTGTGTGTGTGTGTGTGTGTGTGTGTGTGTGTGTGTGTGTGTGTGTAGTCTGGTCTCACTCAGTCGTTTCAGAACCAGATCACGTTTCAGCAGCCGGACGACAAGAGGAGCTCTGACATCACCGAGATCATCATCAACGTATGACACACACACACACACACTCACACACACACACTTCCATACAGTGGCGTTCCACAGAAGGTGGAGGCAGCGTTCTTCAACGGGTCCGTCATGTGTTCCTGCAGCAGATGTGCGTGAACTGCGGCCGGGTGGCGATGAGCGAGTGCACGGGCTGTCACAAGGTCAACTACTGCTCCGCCTTCTGCCAGAGGAAGGTAAGCCTCACCTGAGTCACGGCGCCTTCTGCTGGACCTTCTGCAAAAGGCATAACAGTAATAAAGTAATATACATACAGGAACACTGCAAGAAGATGCATGCTGTATTTTGTATGTTTCTGTCGCAAGCAGGCGTTACTGTGTGTGTGTGTGTGTGTGTGTGTGTGTGTGTGTGTGTGTGTGTGTGTTACAGTAAGTAGTAGCTCTGTAGTATTAGATGAGGGTAAATATGGTAGGTTTAAAGATTATACATGCAAAAATACATAAATATCTTCATCTCAAAAGTAAAAATCTGAATTTAAACAATCTGTGTTTTTTGTTGTTGTCATTGCAGGACTGGAAGGAGCATCAGCACACCTGCTGTCAATCAGCAGGGGGCGTGTCTGTCCAGGAGGAGGAGCCAATCTTGGACATGGACAAAGTGAAATGAAGGCGGCGGCGGACAGGAAGTCCTTATATGGCGCAAAGAGGAGCGAGCCTGTTCTAAAGGCTTCACATTTCCTCACTGGAACTTTTATTGAAGGTTCTCCTCCAGTTCAGACAGGAAATGAAGGTCTGTGATCTGTGAGGGACGAACTCATCGTATAAACTGTGGGATCATTTGCTTCACTACCAGTCTGCTGTTTCATGACGCAAGCTTGGTTTAGGGCTGCAATTAAACATTGTTTTCATTATCCATTCATCTGTCAACGTTTTCTAAGTTCATTGTTTTATTAATAACCTTAATTATGTTTTTTACTGACATTAAAATCTCCGTCCAGAGACGTCCTGCTTAATAAAGGTCAATAGAATTATAGTAAAAATACTACGAAAATAACCCGACCCTGACCGATACGTAAAGATGAATTATCTGTGGTATGTTGGTGTTTATTATTTATTTTGTATCATTAAGAGTCAGATTTGAAATGTTTTCTTTCTTCTTCCAGTTTTTTTATTAAGTGACTACCGAGAACCCCAAAGTCCACCAAAAAATAGTTTGTTCAAGAAATTATCTTATGTGTAATTTTTTTATTTTAATTATTTTTTAACTTGTGATTCAAACTCAAGAAGCTCCAGAAGACAGAAACTAAAAACCTTCAGTGTTCCATGCGTGTGCACACTCGTGATGAGCGGCCGCATGGCGTCCTGTGATTGGTGCGTTTCAGCCAATCAGAAGTTGTGTTTGACAGATTGCAGGAGATTCATTCTGTTTCATTTTAACGAGACAAATTCAGGACAGAATTCATGTGTTAAAGTCCAGTTTTGCGTTTTTATTTCCAAGTTCAGGTTTATGTTATTGTCCAGTTCTTTTAAATTAATTTTGTTTTATTTAAATTATTTAAATTGTTTATTCTAAATTCTGCTAAACAATATATATATATATATATATATATATATATATATATATATAAAAAATAGTTTGGCTGTTCACATACTTTTGATCTTGTGTATCTGGTTTATCAAACACCAATTTTTTTTTTTTATTATGACACGTTTCCCCTCAACAAATAAATACATTTAATTTAATGAATAAAGTGTTTTCTACAACATCTTTAAGATCCTTAGTGAGCCTCTTTATTGATTTATTATTTCCACTCTGTTTTCTATCAGCTGGATTTTCGTCTTTTCGTCTGTCAACGGGATCCAGAGAGACTTCTGTCTTCATTCATCTCCTCAGATGTTTATTATTTAATGAAGTTAAATAGTTCATATATTAATGGAATGAAGGTTTAAGGTGGTATTTGTGTTTCACATTTTCTCTTATGTAATATGCTTATTTACTGAGTTTAGCTGCTAAAGACGGAGTTTAGTTTTTAATATTTCTGACACGATGACATCTGATTCTGCTGCGTCTCCGTGCAGCGGCGCTCAGGTTTCTGCTGCCATCGAAATACTAAAGTAAAAGTACCTCAACATTTTACCTAAGTACTGTACTTGGGTAGAACAATAATTTAAAGACACATCCAGTGGAAACTTTCAGTTTTTGTTCGAATGTTTTAAGATTTCGTTGATTAATTTTCATCCTTTATTTCCTCTTAAAAACACACCAGATAAAGATCCCTCAATTTGTCTGTTCATTGGAAATCATAAAAACTAAAACCCTGCAACAAAAAAAACTCAATATGCAAAACTTTTGATTTGGCACTTAAATATTTAAAGAGTACATTTTAACGATTCAACATATTTAAGGCAGGTAATGCAGTTATTAGAATTAATTAGACCAGAAAATCAATGAGTAGCATAACATTTTGTTGTTAAATTGTAAGAACTAGTAAAATGACAAATCATAGAAAAATATTCATCGAAAAAATCCCATTGGTCAGAAAGTGAACAAACACTACACCAGACATCAACAATAATAGAATAATAGATTTGTTACATTAATTATTAGTGCATCTCTCTGTAGAGAATCCAGTGGTTGTTCTACTCAGTGTGATTGACAGGAGAGATGATCAGAGGAGCAGAGTTTTTACCACTAGCATTATTACATGGACTAAAGAATGGGTAGAGTTTCTCAGTGAAGCAGCAGCCAGTAAAGGAGTAGATAAGAGCTGCAGCATCAACGTCATGAAAGGAGACCAGACCCTCCTCATAGTCCACAAACACCCCCACCTTCTGAGGCCGAGACTTCAGAGAGAGACGGACTGGAGGGCCAGCAAGAGCTGAGTACTCATTCTGATTCCTCAACCATATCGTCCAGAAACCTTCCTGAGGAGACAGTGGGATGTATCCCTTCCTGTTGATCGACTCTCTCACCACTCCTAAATCCCACCCAGTCTTCCCTTTAACCTGAACCTCGTAGTAAAATCTCCCTGAAGAGAAACTCTGCTTCGCTAAGACATTAACAAAAGTATCAAATCTCTCTGGATTGTCTGGAAGATTCTTCTTAACATTACCATGTTTAACTTGTTTTCCATCATCAGACAGGATGAGGTCAGGATGAGCTGTTTCAGGATCAAGTGTCACATCCACTGCAGACTGCTGGACCCTCTTCAGCTCGACCTCAACCAGCTTCTTCATCTGGTTACTGAGCGTCTCCTCCAGCTGAGTCACAGCTCTCACCACAGTCCCCTCATATGAAGGTGGACTGACTCTGACTCCTGTCCAGTTCTTGGTGGGTGGAGCAGCCTTCAGGGTCCTGAAGCTCTGCAGGAGGTGGAGGTGGTCTTCAGAGCGTGAGAGCTGCTCCACCTCAGTGCTTCTCTTCTTCAGCTCACAGATTTCCTGTTCCAGCTCTTCGATGAAGCCTTCAGCCTGTTTCTCTGTCTTTCTCTGCTTCTCTTTGATGGTGTCGATGAGCTCGGCCTGGCTTCTCTCAACAGACTCCTTCAGAGCGGTGAAGACCTGAACACCACCTGCTATCTCTCTGTCTGCATCTTCCTCACTGAGCTCCACCGAGTGTTTGATCTCCTGAATCTTCAGTCGTCTCTTCTGGATCATCTGCTGGATTTCATCATCAGTCTTCCCCAGCTCGGCCTTCTTTCCTTCATATTCTTCTTTCAGAGGAACAACATCATGGTTCTTGTGGTCTAGAACAGTGCAGAGCATGCAGACACACGTCTGGTCGGTCTTACAGAACAGCTCCAGCAGTTTATCGTGCTTCGTACACATCCTGCCTTCCAGGTTCTCCACAGGGTCGATCAGCTGATGTCTCTTCAGACCTGATCTTGTCAGATGAGGCTCCAGGTGAGTCTCACAGTAGGAGTCCAGACACACCAGGCAGGACTTCAGGGCCTTCAGTTTGGTTCCAGTGCAGACGTCACAGGGAACTTCTCCTGGTTTGGCAGCTTGTTGCTCTGAGCTGCTGCTGCTGGCTTTCTGTTGAGCTGACTGTCTGAACTGAGCAGCCATCTCAGAGATGAACGTGTTGACCTTCAGCTCAGGTCTGGTGTAGAAAACCTCTTTACAGTTGGGACACTGAGACGGGACATTAACGTTCCAGTGTTGAGTGATGCAGGCTTTACAGAAGTTGTGTCCACATGGTATGGCGACTGGATCAGTGAACACATCCAGACAGATGGAGCACAGAAACTGATCTTCAGTCATCTGCATGCTGGCAGCAGACATATCTACACTCTGAGGACAACAAGAGTGGCAGTTATTACATATATTTGGATTATTTGTTTCATAAAATCAAACTATGATTAGCAGAATGTAAGGACAGTCTTCCTGAATTACGTTTTTATATTATATGAAGTTGCTGTGAGTGAAGGAGAGCTCAGATATAGTTCATCAGGAGGGTTGGGACAAAATATCAATACCGTAATATTTTGTATTACTTTCCCATGAGATATGTTTACGATTTTTTAAAATCAAAACAGGCAGGCCCTCCAAACGTTTGCATTGGGACGACTGGAAAAAAAGCTTGATAGCTACACTTAGAGATGCCGCCTGAAACCTGGTTCTAAAAAGAACCGGTTCTAAATTAGTAAAACCCGGATTATTTATTCAGTCCGGAGTTAAGGGTTCTGCTGTCGATACTTCAGAAGCTACGGAGTGAGATGTCCTCTAACCTCCTCTCTCTGTGTTTCTAGTGATGTCATACAGAGTTTGATCAGGAGAATAAGCTTATAAATTAAATCTAATCGCTTAGCTAATTGTTTAAAAGCAAATGGTTTTGGAACTTTTTGTATTGCTTACATTCAAGAGTAATAAAAAAATATCGATCACTTTTCTTAATTGTCTTTTTTCTCTCTAACAACGATAAGAGTATCAATAACAGGACTAGTATTTATAAATCCTAGCGATACCCATTCCTTGCTACGCTAGCATCTTTAGCACTGAGGTCCAGAGGCTACAAGACCAGAACCTCATAGGTCTAGGAGAGTCAGACTCTAGGTCCCATGAAAACACACTACTGATGTTTGTATTAAGGTGAGACTGCTGCTAGTTTCATCTTCTTGTGGTGGCACGTGTGGACATGGACCTTTAGTCAGTGAGTCAGCTCAACATTCACTCTGAGTGTAACTTCCTGTCTGATAGAGCTGAGGTTTTGAGCTCAACCAGGAAACAAGTCTGTGAATTAGCTGAAGCTAATGCTAGCTGCAGGGCTCTCAAGTTTTTAAGACAGGTAAGAGTGACATATCCTCTAGCCCCCCCCCCCCCTCCCCCCTCGCGCGCCCCCCGCCTCGCCTGTGCCGTATGCCCACAGACCAGCCCCCCCCCTCACCCCATATTATTATTAGCTTTATTTTCATTGGTTGCTGTAGCCCATTTCTATTTTTTGATTGGCAGAACTCCAGGGGATTCGCGCTTGATTCCTCCACGGTGAGGGCAGCGCGACCAGGTCATGTTCGCGCGCTGCGGCACATTAAATAGCAGAGAGGTTTTTTTCAGCGTGAGAAATACGATGTGTGGCGGGAGGGCGTGGCTTAAGACCGAAATGCGTGACAGTCACGCTCAATGCGTGACACTTGAGAGCCCTGCTTTTAACTAGCCAGAGTTCAGTCCCTGTGTGGTTTAATCTACAATGACACATGTATATGGCTTAATATTCTTTATGATAAAACTAGATGTAAAACAATCAGATTCAACGTGGACCAAATATGTAGAGACTGTATTTAGTCTTTGTAGAACAGAGGACTCACCAGTGTTTGTCAGAGATTCTGTTGTGTTGTTGAGGAAAAGCTGCTGGATTCAGTTGAATGTTTCTTTAGAGAGAAACAGAGAGACTTGTCTCCACTGCAGCTCTGCTGTCGCTCACAAAGACTTTACTTTCACTTCAGGAAACGTGACTCAGCAGCTCTCCTCTGTCAGTGTTGATCCTCCTCTCAGTGGCCCGGCGCCAGGAGCGAGTGGTGGAGGAAGTATTCAGATCCTTTACGGAAGTAGAAGTACTACTATCACAATGTGAAACACTTCAAGTATCAT
This sequence comes from Taurulus bubalis, assembly GCF_910589615.1. Taxonomy (NCBI): domain Eukaryota; kingdom Metazoa; phylum Chordata; class Actinopteri; order Perciformes; family Cottidae; genus Taurulus; species Taurulus bubalis. The sequence continues at coordinate 26,321,425 of NC_136597.1, read as the reverse complement.
CAGCCAAATGTACTTAAAGTATGAAAAGAAAAATGTTCCCCGTCAGTGTTTTATTATAATATCAGATGTTTCTGGAATCATATTCCTGCTGCATCAATGTGTATATTACATGATGAACTCCTTTATATCCTGTTGGTTAGTTTTATCTCCAACAAAGCCTCAGATTCTATAAGAGCCTCATGTTTGTAGACTTTATGTTGTACTCGAGTACAACAGTGTACTTGGTCTTGAGGTATTCTGTGAATATCGCTGCATAAAGGAGAGTCAAGACAAACTCTTCTCCTCCTGTCGGTGACTTTCTGATCCAAACATCTGCACACACACACACACACACACACACACACGCACGCACACACACACACACACACACACACACACACACACACACACACACACACACACACACACACACACACACACACACACACACACACTTATCAACCAGCTTTTCTTTTTGTTGTGAAAACATTTTATTCTGAAAAGATGAATTTCAACATATAAAATCCGTCCCTGGCGGCTGCGTGATCTTGACGTGTCGCTGATCCTCTGAAGCAGTTTTCTCCTCAGACTGCAGCTGCTTCACAGGAAAAACACGGAGCTCAAACAAACTTTGCTGTCGTCACATGTAGAAAAAGTAAAAACCTCACAGAGGATGGAAACAATGGCGACGGACACTAAAGAATCGCCCGGCGGCCTCATTGGACGTTCTTGGAGCAGCATCGGTGCAGGAACTTTTTGAAGAACTTCCTGAACTCGGTGTTGAAGACGGTGTAGATGACGGGGTTGAGAGCGCTGTTGACGTAGCCGAGCCACGTCACCACGCTCATCAGGGCCGGTGGGACGTGGCAGTCCTGGCAGCGAGCTCGCATTGTGTGGAGGACAAAGAAGGGAGTCCAGCAGAACAGGAAGGTGCCTGCAGGAGGAGAAGAAGTACTACTGTATCTCTCTATACCAGCCTGTCTGACCATGCATGGTTTACCGATTCCTCCTGGCCTTCAACTACAAAATGTCCCTCAAAGAGACACGCACAAACCATGAAGAGACTCAAATTGACCACAAAGAACCACAACATGACTACAAAGAGACACAACAAGACCAAACACAAAGAGACGAAGACACAGCTTCAAAGAGAAACACATCTACTACATAGATACAGAATACAACCACAAAAAGACTAAAACAATGACAATTTAAAGAAACAACAACAACAAAGAGACAAAAAACAACTGCAAAGACACACCAAATGACTATAAAAAGACTAAAACAACTATGAATAGACACAAAGATACCACAAAGAGATACAAAACAACCACAAAAAGAATAAAACAACTAGGAATACTCATTAAACAACCACAAAGTGACACAACACAACTACAAAGAGACTAAAAACAACTTTAAATACATACAAAATAACTACAAAGTGACACAAAAAAACTAGGAATAGTCACAAAACAACTATAAAAAGACTAAAATAGATGCAAAACAACCACAAAATTACTGAAACAACTAAGAATAGACACAAAACAACCAATGTTACCGTCCTACAAAAGGTCCTATCCACCGCCAACATCTCCCCATTTCTCTACCTGTCACCCTCCCAACAGAAATTTCTACTTTTTTCCCCTGAATGAGACGAGCGTAGCACCAAAGAGCATGATTTCATCAGATGCTGTTCATTCAGAAACCAGATCAGTTTGATTTATGCAAAATGTTTTATTGGTCAGACAATAAATATGAGATATGTCCCTTTACTGTTAAGTCCTTCTCTCAGGTCGCGCTACTGAACTGTCAGATGAGCTAACGAAGCAGAGATGCATGAGAACTACCTGCTCACTGAAAACCGTGTCTGGCCAAGCTTTACGTAATAATTGGATTTCAGATTAGGGAGCTGCGGGATTAGCTGCAGTGTGCCAAAGGGAAGCACTTCTACGTATTAGAACCAACGCTGACCGCTAATAATAGGGCGACCTTTTCTGACTGATGTTAGTGCCTCTGATCCGACATCAGAGGTGGAGGTGAGGCGTTCAAGTACCCTCAGCCTCTTATCTTTCTGGAATAAGAACCCATGGTGGCCCACCGTAAGGGGCGGGACTACACCTCTCTGTTGACTTCCTTTTCCAGCCAACTGAAGCTCCATGCTCTTTGTAGAATTGCGCAAAGTACCCCTGCCTTTCTCGTCTCGTTTCAATCAACTTTGTCAAAGTACAAAACCAATCAGGGGTTGAAAATATGTATATGCCTTTCAATTGTGGATCCTTTAATCTGTGGACGAGTTGCCCACATTGTTGGTGGCATTTCTTGGCGGCATTTAAGGGCTCGGATTGGCCAGGCGAGTAACCGGTGACGAGATGTGCTCAGGTCCTATGAGCTGACCAATGGGCTATCTTGACCCCAACTACTCAAGGTCAATGCCTGACCTTAACCAATCGTTTCTGCTTCAACCTGCTACACAGGCTGACTCTTGCCAAGAAATACAGTGTGATTCAAAGACTGTATATAAGTGGAGTCATCGTGGCGTCACCCATTGGTTTGTGGACTGCCGTTTTGAAGCCTTGAGTTCGGCGATTTCATCGTCGCCATCTTGAATTACAGCCGTCGCCATGTTGTTTGTTTTGCAACCAATGAACTGAAGTTACCATATCTGGTACCAGCAACGACCTGTCAATCACCTTGTAGCCCCGCCCCTAAAGCATCCCCTGCTTTATGGTCTGTTTGACTCTAAATGACCATAATTTACTAAATGAACATCGTGCTGTATTGAAGAAGACTTGAAACTAGAGATTGAGACATAAACTCATGTTTACAATGTTTACTGAGGGAATACATCAAGAGAAGTAGAGTCATTTATATAGACTTCTATACAACCAGAGGAGTCGCCCCCTGGTGGTCAGGAGAGAGAATACAGCTTTAACACATGAAGCATAGACTTCTATACAACCAGAGGAGTCACCCCCTGGTGGTCAGTAGAGAATGCAGGTTTTAAGACATGAAGCATATACTTCTATACAACCATAGGAGTCGCCCCGTGGTGGACATGAGAGAATACAGGTTTAACACATGAAGCATAGACTTCTATACAACCAGAGGAGTCGCCCCCTTGTGGACACTAGACAGAATGCAGCTTTAAGACACTTCTGCATTGACTTTACTTGGCAGAACTGGAGGTTGCCGCCTGAGTGGGATTCATAATTGTGCGTGGCAGTGATATGAATGCTAAATAGGAAGTGAACTCACCCACAACGACAGGAAGCACCTTCATGGCCTTCCGCTCCCGGCTGTTGATCTTGGCGGTCTTCCTCCGGCGAGGGTCCGGGTTGAACTTGATCTCGGCGAAGCTGACGGTCGGCACGCGGCCGTCTCTGTACTCTGACGAGGGGAAGGGCTTCTCCGCGGACGGGAAGGCGGACGGCTCGTCTGGATTATCCGTCAGTTCTCGCTCTATGAAGGGCGGCAGCGGCGGCGGCAGCGAGGCCAGCGGCGGCAGCGAGGCGGCGGCCTCCTGCAGCTTGCGGCAGGCCTGGATGCTGCTCTTCAGCTTGGCTCTGCGCGCCTCCTCCCAGCGCCGCAGGCCGCGGAACATGCCGCAGTACAGCAGCAGCATGATGGGACACGGGATGAAGAAGGAGCACACGGACGAGTACAGGACGTAGTCGTCGTTCTCCAGCTTGCACTCGGTGGGGTCGCGGCCCGGCACGTTGTTGATGCCGAACATGATGGGCGAGGCCACCGCCAGGGCCACGATCCAGGTGGCCGACAGCAGCACCGTCTGCCGCAGGTCCACGTGCTTCCTGTTGTAGTTGAGAGGGATCAGGACGGCGATGAACCTGCAACAACGAGGGAGATTTTACGATCGGCTGAACCTGGAATAACAGACAGCCTGGACCAGCTGTGGGAAACATGTATTCATGCTAGTTATTTAAAATGTTTGTTAGTGTTTCCTTATAAATAACTGATCCAAAGAGCCTGACATCCTGCCCCCTAGAGGCTGCAGCGTTCATTACAGCCACGATACCAACAGAACATCCTGAGGAGTCAGATATTCTTCTCATTTCTCGATTTGACATTTTGGATGTCTAATGCACAAATGTAAGCTTTACTGACCGTGAACACAGACACGATGGGCATCATTTGTTTTTCCTTTCTTTCCAGTCAAACCTTTCATCTTGTACTTTTAATAAGAATTATTATTATTTCATTATTATAGTCTGTATTTACGCAGCATCTTTTTTACAAAAAATGCAGCTCAAAAAGAAACAAAAAGAAAAGAGCTGGCAACTAAAAATATAAAAAGAGGAGGGAAGTAAAGTTAAAAATAATAAAATAAAAGGACTGACAATGAAAACATCCACCAGTCATCATCTTAATCGTTTCAAACTTTTAGAAAAGGTCGAGCAGATCGTTTGTTTTTCAGCATTAATAAATCTTTCTGACCTGAATCTCGACAGAATCGGAGCGCTGGTCTTTCTTTATCGTCCCAAAGGATTCAGATTCACAGCTTTTATTTATTATTTCTTTCACCTTGCATCACAGCCGAAACTAATAACTAATAATAATTACTAATAATGAATGATGCTTCCTTACAGAAATTAATAAAGTTATGAGTTACAGTTCAAAATTACAGGTCAAAAATAAATGTTTATTTTTGGTTAAAAACACAGAAAAGTCGGCAGCGTTTTTTACAGGTTCTGCTTGCTACAGCTCATTTGTATTGACTGTATCTGTCTGTAGTTTGGGAGCTATGTCAGTAGTAGTAGTAGTATATATTATAGTATAGTATAGTATATATATATATATATATATATATATATATATATATATATATATATATATATATTAGGCCCTACAGACCAAACACAATGGTGGGTGAGGAGTTTAACGCCTGTGATAAAGCAAAGTGGAGGTAAATAATAAAGGCATCCAGACATGAAAGCAGAGTTCTGTTCGGTACTTTCTAATCGATTTAGAACAGCCTGCCTCTGGTGCTGATTGGCTCAATCGTTAGTTCCCCGTCGCGCTCATTGGTCGATTCCAAATCGAGAAGCCGCTGTTTCATGTCACACCGCCAGACTAATCAAACCACATATGATGTGTCAGTTGGTGAAACTGATCGGTGGCCGGAGCAAGGCTAGCTGCTTCCCCCTGTTTCCAGTCTTTATGCTAAGCTAAGCTAACTGTAGCTTAATTTCCCTTTGATCTTGAGCGGGAGCAACAACGTGCGGACGAGGACAGAAGACTTCCGAATGACCTCTTTGACTTCCAAGAAGCAAACTCAAAAGCAGTGGCTTCCTTCATCGGCCCTCGGGCCCCCGGCCCCGTGTAGTAATCCGTGTAGTAATCTGTGGAGCAGGTCATCCGTCACGTTGCGGTTTGAACCCATGCAACCTGCACAGGGCCCGGCGGACTCTCTGCAGACCTTCAGGATCCGCTCCCCGGCCGGTCCGCTGACTTATTCCGAATCTTAAACCTCTAACTGCTGCCGGCGGCTACAAAAAGCTTCGGCTCGTCACCATCGGTCCACGTTAGCTTCACTGCCTCCATCCGTCTCTGACGTAATCGCATTTACCTGGAGCCGCCACATCGGAGGAGCAGCTCCGAGGTTCATCCGTCAGCATCAGAGGCTTCCGGTAATCTCATTGCGTCAAACTAACGAGCGCAGAGCCGTCACATTTTTCTTCTTTTGGATCTTTTTTATTTCGTTGTTGCAGGAAACGGACATCAAATGTCATCGGCGTGTTTCCACGTCTGACCCCGACGACCTTCGGATGGAGAGCGGAAACCATCAGCGGTTCTGGTTTGATTAACCGGCTGCTCGACCCGGAACCAGACGGACGATTAAAAGCTCCGGTTAGGACACGGAGCTACGGATGAACTTTGACCTCTGCGGTTTCCTCTCATATTCCTGCAGGGTTTTTTGTTTGTGCTGCAGATTTCATGAAAACTGCTCCGGTGAAACCTTCACTCAGATGATTTTTTTTTTTAGGTGAAACGTCTCGACAACTGTGATTTGCTGCACACTTGATTTGGACTTTTATTGGCTCTTAAGAATTGAGTCAGACAAAGACTGTTTTTTGGCGAATGGTGACAGACCAAGACACGTTTTATAAAATCCGGTCTCCTTTAAAAAAAATATTTATTTTAATATTAGTACATTTCACTTTTATTACTACCTTTTTAATGTACTTTTTACTCCACTACATTCATTTGACAGCTTTAGTTTACTTGAATAATGCAAAGTAGTATTGTGGTTTTAGAGACAGTATATCCATTCATTAAAATTCACTCAAGCTTTTACCAGCTAATACAGTCATAATTATTAATAATTAATATTGTTATATTCCAGTAATATATGTATTATTTCATTCGCTAAAATGAGCCATTTTGCACAAAGAATATTTTTTAGTTTTTGGTACTTTAAGTATATTTTGATGCATTCGTGCATTCAAAACGCAGTATTTCTACGGTGTGGTAGTATTACCGAGTACTTCTCCTACTAGTACTGCGCTGACCAGTTCAGACGGACGACAGCTGATAAACATGTAAATCCTCTTGCCACAGAGCGACTGGGTCGTTGTACCTGAGCAGGTGAGCACTGACCTGTCGACGCTGATGGCGCAGAGGTTGAAGATGGAGGCGGAGCACAGCATCACGTCCATGGTCATCAGCCCGTCACACACGGTGGTGCTGAGCGTCCACACGCCGTCCTGGAACTGAAGGGAACACTCAGTACGGTCACTCATCCGCATCAACAGCAAATATATAAATACTTATACTAATGTAAAGGGAAAAAGTACATAATAAACAAAAAATACTACAATTATAACAGAATACATGGGAAAGAAAAAAAATCAACAAACTAAAATGCACAAATATTAAATGAATGAATCATACACACATAGACAAAAATATAAATAAATACCTAAAAATTTAAATTTGTAAGTACAAATTAACAAATAAATCTAATAAATAATAAAGTAAATCCTTTAAAAAATCTGAATGATGTAAAAACAGAAAATGCATTCATGCAAATTCAAATTATATGAATAAAATACTTTAATGAACATGAATATAAAATAAATAAATACAAATATGAAAAACTAAAATATGATTCATTGCTGACTTTAGTCATAACTGCTCTTTACAAATCCCTTCATTTACCCCAAAGACACAACTCTATATCAATAGATCCTTTATATGAATGTACTTTCAGTGGAGTATTTTGACATCGTAGTATTACTACGGGTAGCTCAGTGAAGCGTTTCATAATACTTCTCTATAATATTTCAGGGTTTGAAGTAGAAAACAAACGAAAGATAAACTGTGAAGACGAGGAATGGATTAAACAAAGAGGACAAAAGAATGGAGACTAACAAACACTCTCTCATTGTTTTCCTTAAATCCTCTGATATTTGTGAGGCCCCTCGGTTTGACCTCTGACCCCGACAGCGGCGCCGACCTCAGGAGGAATGTACAGCGTTTGTTTGTTGTTCCCCGTACACAAAGCCGGCCGGCAGTCTGACGCGTTCCCGGACTTCAGTTTGTGGTCGCTGAGAACAGCAGTTAAAGGTTAATTAATCAAATAGTTCATAGTATTAATATTGAGATGATGAGATGTTCGTGTCACTCGGCCGGACGCGTTCATTCGGACGCAGTGATGTCACAGGAGGGGGCGGAGCTTCACCTGAGGGTGAGCTGGAGATCAGAGCTCACAGTTAAAGGGACAGTGCACTGATTTTAAAACCCAAACTGCACTCACATGCTGGTCCAAACACTGACTGACTGTATTGATTGATTAGTTCATTGCTAAAATACATGAACAAATAAAATATATATAATCTATAAACATACAAACATATATAAATTAATAAACCAAATAATGCATAAATACTACAAAATATGTACAAAAAAGAACAAATAGGTGAATAAATACATTATTGCGTTGATCCATAAATTATAATAATTCATATAGATGAAGGTGGTCTTATTGGGCTCTGTGTGGTTAAAAGGTTTAAGTTTGTTTTACTGTGAATTTTACAAAGAAAACAGTAAAGCATCATTTCATTTACACCTGAACTGGAAAAAAAACTAAAGTCTTTAAAGATATTTTTATTGAACGGCTTTTGTGTCATTTGGTCCAAGGGAACAAATGTAAGCTCTTAAAAATACCTAAATATGTTACAATTAATTAATTGCTGCCTTAAAAAACGATTAAAACCTAATTATTAGTGGATGAATAATAATAATAATTGTTATAATAATAAGGAATGAAGGTATCCAGTTCCGTAGACAGTTTCCTGCTGATTGAAGATCTCAATAATCTTTTGATGACCTTGGAAATAGAGGACAAAAAAAATAAAACACAACCTCCACTCAAGGGCCATTTGTTCGTGCGTCCTGGAGCTTTTGAAGGTAAAACATGGTCTTCATCGGCAGATGGAAGCGGCGGTGAAGGTCGACGTCTAGGTCGGCACAGAGGACACGTCGTGCTCGGAATGTAATGGGGTCACATGGCCTTTGAGGAAACCACTTCATCTGCCGGAGAGCTTGTGACTGAGTGACTGAGTGACTGAGTGACTGAGTGACTGAGTGAACGGCTCCAGAGGAAACCAGTAAGTGGACCTTAATGGTAATGGCTTTAAGACAACATGGACAAGAAGCTGTAGAGGACATAATGAACAGTTCTTGGACAGCTGAGCAAACTCAATTGGCTGTTGAAGACCATGCAACGCGGTCGAAAGCTCTCGGACCAGTAAACCTGCAGCTGGTAGTTGGAGCTGGAACAATAAAACCAGCTCCAAACTGATCCCTTTAACCAGCTTTCCAACCCGGCCGGGCGGCGAAAGTAACAGTAGTAATACCACAGTGTGGAAGTACTTTGCTACGGGTAAAAGTCCTGCCTTCATTAAAAGGTGCAAAATTCAACATTCAGACCAGTAAAGGACCCGTGGGTATCATTTGGGTGGAATGGAGTACGTATAATATGAAAAAGTATGTTCTATTAAGTGCATAAAAATCACCTGAAAATAACCGTTAGCTTCTAGCACCGTTAGCTTCTAGTATCGTTAGCTTCTAGTATCGTTAGCTTCAAGCATCGTTAGCTTTTAGTATCACTAGCTTCTAGCATCGCTAGCTTCTAGCACCGTAAACTTCTAGCACAGTAGGCTGCGAGCTGTCGCCATGTTGAGAGCCGAGTGGAGGCAAAAGAAATGCTCTGAGTACAAAAGTATTAGCATAAAAAACTATATTAAAAGGACCAAAAAGTACAAGTACTCATTTTGATAAATGGCCAATTTCAGAAAAATACATGTGAAAGTTAATGTCCAGCACCGTTAGCTTTTAGCATCGTTAGCTTTAGGCTTTTGTGCATAACTAAATTCTTCATAACCAGACATAAAGTGTAAATGCATTTGTCTCCTGAAGACGCACAGCTGGATGCTGAAATATTTAAACAGATGATGAAAGACAATAAAACATTATGAAATGCGTCCTCATGGACGTTAATAACAGTTTACAAACGCTGCACATTAATAAGAAATGTTTAATATTTAGCTGTGTTCAACCACAGTGACCTCATCAGGGTGAGCGAGCAGAGAGAGTAACAACACTCAAGTACTGCACTGGAATACATTTTCAGGTACTTTATTGAGTAATCTGCTACTTTCTACTTTTATTCCGCTACATCTCTGTACTTTTTATTCCCAATTCTTTCCTTTGATAACTTGATAACTTGTTGATTCACAAGCAGAATATAAAGTAAGTAAAATGAGCTCCACATTTACAAGCCGCAGCATTAAAGCAATGAGCACATTAATAAAGCATAACAAATGATATCCCAGTAATATTTTGGTACTTATGTATGTCTTTTTACTTCAGCAAAACTGTGAAACCATGACTTTTACTCAGAGTATTTGTACAGTATCGCTACACTTCTCCTCATGTCATGTGTTACTGCACCGATATCTTGTATTTGTTTCAGGTTCAGGTTCTCATTGGTCCCATGTGAATTAAAAGCTCTTAATTCTACTGAACAATAAACTTTCTCTTTTTTTTTTTCAGGAAGAACAGGAACTTTCACTTCCTGTTCTTATTGCTTTTCTCATCACTTTTAATCTCTTCCATCGGGGTTTCCTTGTTTTTTATGTTTTTCATTTTGACTTTTGCTGCTAAAATAATTCCTCAATAAAGAAGATCTGGTCATACGGTCACAAGATGAAAATGTACCTGTTGATGAAATTAATTCTTCAAAGTTGTCTTTTTACCTTAAAATCCCATTACTGGATAAATGAATGTGTGTATGTATCAAGGGGTTTAAAACAACACAAAATGATAATTAGCTAAATGTAATGTTGTACAGAATGGGTTAACGGATGTTTAAGGTGTAGAACCTTTAATGGACACATTAAAATATCAGTTTTTGTGATAACTTTCATGCTTTTAAGTTCATTTTGAGAGATTGTTTAACCATTTAAAAACATTATACCATTCATGTATTGAGCTGGAAACACACAAAGTGCACCAGAATATACTTCATTTATGAATTGAGGCGTTTTAAAAGGGTAATGTTTGGGTCTCTTTACAATCTTAATACCACCTTGATGAAATGATATATTGGTTTGAGGAATATTTCAGATTCATGCGTAAAATGGGGAAGAATGTCAAGCAGCCCTCCGATAAGACGTTTTTAAGGGCCTTTTTCTCCATTAAGGGAATTTAAGGCTTATGTGGGTCCGTTGATGGCTTTTCGAGTCAAACAAACAGCAGCCTGGCCCTCGGGCCGACGTGACCTCACCTCGGAGTACACGAAGAGCGGCAGCACGAGCACCGCGAGCATCAGGTCCGCCACCGCGAGGCTGACGATGAAGTAGTTGGTGGTGGTCTTCAGCGCCTTCTCGGTGAACACGCTCAGACACACCAGCAGGTTCCCGCAGGTGATCACCACGATCAGCAGCACGCCGAACAGCAGCGCCGGCACGTTGTGGCCCCCCGCGGCCGCCTCTGGAGCCGCCATGTCCGCGGCGGCTCCTCCGCTCCGCTCCATCCCGGTCCGGGCCCCAGCAGCGCGGCCAGCGGGCTCTCATGAAGGCCGGGCCGGGCTCCGGTCCCCGCGCTGCGGTCTCATGCTGCTGCTGTCACCGAGTCAACACTCCGACATGGAGCTCCGCAGCGCTCCGGTGCGCACTTTACGCAAACCAACTGCGCGTAAAACGGGACGGAGACAGGCGGCGGTGGTGTGTATCTACGCAATAAAGACACGCGTTCACAGCCCACTAACTCATAGCTGTTAAACACGTGATCATAAAGTTCTGCTTGTCCTCTCGAGAAAGAACATGTTGAGTCGGGAAGGCGATCAAAAGCGCATTAAGTACCCTCAAACCACGAGAGGGTGCAGGAGGAAGTCCATGTCTCCTCTGGTAAGAGCTCCGGTTGAAAAGCGACGACCAAGCGGGGCGTCTCTGCGGTCAAGCCGCGGGCAGTGTGTCGGACTGCGGGTGTTCAGCTCTCCTGCAGCCGCTAATGGCCACCGGGCCAAATTAGCCGATTAAAGCCGCTTAACAGCTGCGCTTTGCGGTGTCCTTCAGTCCTTGAGCTCCAGCTGGAGACAGAGCGTCCGCGTGTGTGTGTGTGTGTGTGTGTGTGTGTGTGTGTGTGTGTGTGTGTGTGTGTGTGTGTGTGAGAGAGAGAGAGAGGCGATGCTGCAAAAAAATATCCACAACTTTATTTAACAGTTAATTAAAGAGGACAGAGGAGGCGCAGCAAGAAGAAGCGAAAATGTATAAAAAATATATTACACAATATAATATAATTGTGTAATTAAAGGCATGTAATGGGCTTCATAATTTTTAGGATTTTTTAGGATTAGGACACATAATCTCAGTAAACATGTTTCATGTGCTTTAGTTTTCGTGGCTGGATAGTTTTTTTGTTCATAATCTATTCATTAAAAAAAAAAGACATTTCCAAAAATTAAACCCCTTAAAAACCTCTTAATTTCCAGAGCCCTTAATTGACCTACAATATATCAAAAAGTATGAAAGACAACCATTGATCATCTTGTTTTTTTTTAGTTATTAAAAAACTCCCTAAATCATGTCGATAATTCAAGTCAACAGCTTTAATATTTAATGGCTTAATTGCACATTAATTGCGAATCAATGGATTGAGTGTTGTTGTGCAGACACAGATGATATCAGCAAATGAATGGATACATTGTACTTTTTGCCTCTTGACAATTAACACTTTAAAATGACCATTTATCAAATATTTTCAATTCATATGCAAAATAAGGGAAAAGTCAAGAACCCATTTAATGGATAAAGTGTCTTGAAGGCGTTATTGAGTTATTGCTTTGACATATGAAGCTCTGCCATTTATTAAGATGCCTGTTGTGTTTTCAGGGGTGAATTAATTTGGTGATATCTGAAAATAAAAGTGTTTTTAAAGGACTTACTTTTCACCTTTTAAGCTGAATGGACAAATTACGTTGATCTCTGGCTGAGAAATTTGGTGTGTTTTTATTGTTTCATAAAACTATGATCTGTTCTTTGAACACTTGTGCGTCACTTATTACTAGATTTGAAATACAGTTTAAACCAAATCCTCTTTGGGATCAAATCATTTACAGAGAAACCCCTTCAACAGCCGGGGGGAGATTTGGAGGTTTACATGTTGACATTCTTTGCAGTGTGGAGTGAAGGACTGAGCTGCAGGTCACAGGAGGAAACTGCAGGAATCCTCTGCTGCCGTTTGTCTCAACATCTGGATTCATTTCAATCAAGAGGTCAGATCATCATGGAGACGGATGCCAACCAGAGTGAAGCTATAAACCATTTAAAACTGCCTACCCCAAGCGAAGGAGTTCAAGTATCTCGGGTCTTGTTCACGAGTGAGGGTAAGGTGGAGCGGGAGATGGACAGGCGGATCGGTGCGGCTGCAGCAATAAAACAGGCGCTGTACCGGTCCGTCCTGGTGAAGAGGAGCTGAGCCGGAAGGCGAAGCTCTCTATTTACTGGTCGGTCTACGTTCCAACCCTCACCTATGGTCACGAACTCTGGGTCGTGACCGAAAGAACGAGATCTCGGATACAAGCGGCCGAAATGAGCTTCCTCCGCAGGGTGGCCGGGCTCAGCCTTAGAGATAGGGTAAGGAGCTCGGACATCAGGAGGGAGCTTGGAGTCGAGTCGCTGCTCCTTCGTGTCGAAAAGAGTCAGCTGAGGTGTTCAGCATCTAGTCAGGATGCCTCCTGGACGCCTCCATTAGAGGTTTTCCAGGCACGTCCAACTGGTAGGAAGACCGAGGACACGCTGGAGGGATTATATCTCCCGGCTGGCCTTGGAACGCCTCGGGATCCCCCAGAATGAGCTGGAAAGTGTTGCGGGTGAGAGGGAAGCCTGGGTCGGCCTGCTGAACCTGCTGCCACCGCGACCCGACCCCGGATAAGCGGCTGATAATGGATGGATGGATGGACATCCAGACAGTCTTTTCAAAAATGAACTTCCGTCTTCACAGGAGACAATTTAGGTTTAGACAAGAAACCTACTTGGAAAATATTGTCGTATAACCTTTTGAAATAACACAAACATTCATGTTCCTGGTCTGTGTGTTGTTCCATGGCTGCTAACTTATTTCTTAGGTGTTAGCATCCGGTCACCGTGTTTTTTCTTCTTCTTGTATTAGCATAAGTAATAAAACAGGAATGCTCTAGAATCAGGTGAAGAAAACAGAAATATTCGACGTTTTAATCTCCTCTAGTTGTCCAACGGGAGCCTAAAAATAGTCCTCAGCGTACCGGAGGTCATGCTGAGTCATGCATGTAGCGACCGAGGGACACGAGGGGTGCAGTCACATGACCTCACCTGTTCCCAGGTGACACTGACTTGGTGCAGAGGTCATCTCTACAGCTGTGAGACCAGACATGTTCAAACCCAGAATGTGTGTACATGCATCCATTCAGTTAATAAAGGAAATGGATGGTTTATGCTTTTACCTGCAATTGTCTCCCAAAATATCATATTCAATTCCACATATTATGAAGGGATGGTTATTTGTTTGAACATTTAGAACAATACAAGAGAAAACAAGAGAGCCGAGCGGTGCGGGAAACTAACTTTCATATGTTTTCTATTTGCATTCTTCTTATGATTAGAAAGAAATGTGATGGAATAGTCGTGAATGCCAGTTTTGTGTTTATAAACAAGATGAATCTGATTACAGTTTAGTTCACAGAGTTGCTCAGTCAGCAGTATTTTCACATGTCATGTTGATGCTGCCGCTGCTCTCCAGTTTGCTTCAGGATCCAACAGATGCTTAGACATCCTCCTCCTCCTCCTCCTCTTCCTCGCCCTCCTGCCCGTGGCTGAGAGCAGAAGGAGCAGAGGAAAGGAAAGAGGAGGGAGCTTCACTGCTTATCTCATGATACATTTCCTCCTCAGCAACGTAAACAGCTGCTATTTGGGCGTCGCGGTTCACTTTTCTGCCCAGAACCGGAAATTTAAAAAGAAACGCTGACAGGCCTTTGTTTAGTTGTCGCTCTGCTTTGTAGGAGAGTGACTTCAGAGGGTGTGGGAGGAGGTGGACCTGATGCTGTTTTTGATTTTCTATCAGGTGTAGTCTGAATACATGTGTTCCTGCTGAGACACTGAAGGTGTGTCTGAAGGTGGTTTTTAATTTGAGTCCTTGTTGTGATGCTGGATCAGCTGGGCAGTGATGTCATCCACACCTCCTGCTGTCTGTGGACACACTTCACAAACGAAAATGTCATCCCCAAACTAAAAAGGGTATATCTCTGCAACCACTAGGGCTATTTGAATGATATTGGTGTTATAATAAAAGGTACACATGTGAGATGTTGTTCAGAAGTGTAAATATCAGTCTATATGTTACTGGTTAAGAGTAAATGAAGATGACACACAGAAACAAATGAAAAGGTTTCAGGTCTGTCTAGAAAGAAATCACTTTCAGGATGATTATTTCTTTGAAATGATGCAGCTGTAAGGTCCAACTCTAACCCAAATCATAGCTCAATATGTGAACGTTCTCTAACCCAAATCATAACACAATATGTGAACATTCTCTAACCCAAATCATAGCTCAATATGTGAACATTCTCTAACCCAAATCATAGCTCAATATGTGAACATTCTCTAACCCAAATCATAACACAATATGTGAACATTCTCTCTGCAAAGGTTGACTTTGATAAAGTGAAGCAGAACAAAGTTAGAGGGTTTAGAACAGAGAACATTCAGGCGAGGACTCAACATTGGGGCACATTTGTGACATTTTAATTTTCTCATGTGCCAAACCATATACAGTATTTCACTTGTATATTACTTATAGTGTTCAATACATCCAAATACAGCAGTTTTTTTTTCTTTCTCATAAAACAAGCTATGATTTACAGTTTTATATAACAATCACTCAGTCTGCCCCCTAGGAGGGGATTGGTTTTTAAATGAAGGGCCACTGGAGCCTCTTCAAGGACACCTGACCTCCCCAAAGGTTACTGGTGTCTCTTTAAGGATTCCGAGAAACCTCTCAAGAACCTCTGGAACCTTCTCACACACTAATAACTCCCTCAAGGACAGCTGTAGCCCTTTTACTAGAACCTGTTTTTTAATTAAGGGCACATGGAAACGCTCCAAAGACCACTGCTGCCTCTTCAAGGTCACCCGGAACCTCCTCGGACCTTTGTAGACTACCATCAAGGACCGAGGAGCCTCTCCAAGGACCCTGGAACCTTCTTAAAATATGCAAATAGTTTTTGTATTAACTGCCTTTTTTTGTCTTAAAACTCAGTGTTTACTGACTGGTGTTCTCTGTTGACATCTGCTGGTCAGTTTCTAGTGTTTCCCTTTAAAATAAACATTTTATACGTAGATATCTTCAATATCCATATATCAAGACCACTAAGGCAGATCCAGTTATGAGATTTTTTGAATGTTTAATGCACATTAATACAAAGCTTTCACAGTTTAACCACACAGAGCTGCTCTAAAACTCAGAGGATGAGAGGAGAACCGTTCAGCTGCAAGTAAACGCAAAGTAACAGACAACGTTTCTACATTTACAACAGAAACGTTCAAATAAGTGTAAATAATGAAACAGGAGCATTCCCAGCATTAACATCCAAAGGTCCAGGAGTTAAATTTCATCAATAACACGATCATATTTAAAGTAATAATACAGGTAATTACAGTGTAATACAGTTTGTGATTCATTCAGGTTTATTTATATTATCCAAATAAGAGAAAATACACCTTCGTCAACTAAAGATATATAACCAGTTTACTGCTTTGACAGTGTCCAATCCTGTGGTTGGAATGTTGGTAGTGGGCGGGGCTTAGCTTGACACCAGTGGTCACTGATTGGCTCTTTAAGGCTCAATAAGCTGAACCCCGTTTGTTTAACTTGGAGTTCAGTCAGAGGATTTGGCAACGCAGTGGAGCTTCTGTGAGGTCATGTGACATCGCCCATGTGAGGTCATGTGACGTCATCAGTCCTCCAGGCCAATGGCGCCTTCGCTGAGCAGGAAGTGAGGTCGCAGCAGGGACAGGATGGGGCTCCTCGGGGCCCCGGCCAGGCAGTACGCCTCGTCCACGCTCAGGCCGCGGGACCTCAGCGTCCGCAGGGCGGCGCCGGCGCTCTCCCCGCCGCCGCTCGACGTCAGCAGGACGATGCTGAGGGGGCTGTCCAGCGCGCCGAACCGCCGCCGCATCTCGCCGAGCTGCGCCGAGAAACTCTGCCGGGGCGAGAACGTGAACGTGAAGTAAAAGAGGTCGGCTCGGGGGGAAACGAATCTCCGATGACATGTTAGCGGGATGCCGATGCGAGTACCTGAGCGGCCGGGCGGCTCGGCGGCGCCGGGCCGGCGTCGGGCCGGACGACGGCGTCGCCGCACAGCACGACTCTGAGCTGCTCGGACGGAGCTGCCTGCCGGTCCAGCAGCGCCGAGAGAACACCTGGACCAATGAGAAAGGAGGAGGAGTCACCCTCTGACATCACATGTACCTGGACAGCGTTAAACTGAGCTATGAAAAAAAATATTAAAAAAAGAGGAAACTATACAAGTTGAAAGCGACAATAAATGTTTTTTAAGATCAATATTTCAACATACAAATGGAGGTTTTGAGTAGTAGCCCTTTAAGCCCTCCCCCTAGCCCCTAATCCTATTTATTGTTTGAGTTGTGTTTAGAGGTTGTACATGGGGATTATATATTATTGTAGCTCTGATTTTTATGTTTAATTTTATACCTAACATGTTTTTTTGTTGTTTTGGGGATTTATATCATGTATTTTTCTTGAGGCTCAACAGGTTTTAAAGGAATCCTTCACCCACAAAACGTTAATTTGTACATTAATTTCTCACCAAGAAATGACTCACTTCTTGTTAACGAGGTTGAACAGGAAATGAGACAACGACCTTAACGGAGACCGTGATCGGCTGTAACAACTCCACCTCATACCAGTCACACGTGAGCGGTGATAAATGCCAGAGAAGAAGAAGAAGAAGAAGAAGAAGAAGAAGAAGAAACCTCCTGACCCTTCTGTGACGCCTGCAGTGCCTCCTTTCTGTCCGTCGACAGGAAGAGCTGCACCTTGTTTTGCAGTAAACTCTCGATGAAATCCTCCTGGCCGGAAAAGCAGAACCGGCTGACTTCCAGACCTGCAACAGAGCGACGATGACATCATGACAGGAAGTCTTCAACGAGACGACAAAAACAACTCATCAGCTGCTGACTGTAATCGGTCGGTTGAGGGTTAAAGGTTCGATTACCGTAATGTCTAGTGATGGATAACATGGTTAACGTTGTATTACCGTAATAACTGACGATGGTTAACGTTGTATTACCGTAATAACTGACGATGGTTAACGTTGTATTACCGTAATAACTGACGATGGTTAAAGTTAGATTACCGTAATAACTGACGATGGTTAACGTTGTATTACCGTAATAACTGACGATGGTTAACGTTGTATTACCGTAATAATTGACGATGGTTAAAGTTAGATTACCGTAATAATTGACGATGGTTAAAGTTAGATTACCGTAATAACTGACGATGGTTAAAGTTAGATTACCGTAATAACTGACGATGGTTAACGTTAGATTACTGTAATAACTGACGATGGTTAAAGTTAGATTACTGTAATAACTGACGATGGTTAAAGTTAGATTACCGTAATAACTGACGATGGTTAAAGTTAGATTACCGTAATAACTGACGATGGTTAACGTTGTATTACCGTAATAATTGACGATGGTTAAAGTTAGATTACTGTAATAACTGACGATGGTTAAAGTTAGATTACTGTACTAACTGACGATGGTTAAAGTTAGATTACCGTAATAACTGACGATGGTTAAAGTTAGATTACCGTAATAACTGACGATGGTTAAAATTAGATTACCGTAATAACTGACGATGGTTAACGTTGTAATACCGTAATAACTGACGATGGTTAACGTTGTATTACCGTAATAATTGACGATGGTTAAAGTTAGATTACTGTAATAACTGACGATGGTTAAAGTTAGATTACCGTAATAACTGACGATGGTTAAAATTAGATTACCGTAATAACTGACGATGGTTAACGTTGTAATACCGTAATAACTGACGATGGTTAACGTTGTATTACCGTAATAATTGACGATGGTTAAAGTTAGATTACTGTAATAACTGACGATGGTTAACGTTGTATTACCGTAATAACGGACGATGGTTAACGTTGTATTACCGTAATAACTGACGATGGTTAACGTTGTATTACCGTAATAACTGACGATGGTTAAAGTTAGATTACCGTAATAACTGACGATGGTTAACGTTGTAATACCGTAATAACTGACGATGGTTAACGTTGTATTACCGTAATAACTGACGATGGTTAACGTTGTATTACCGTAATAACTGACGATGGTTAACGTTGTATTACCGTAATAACTGACGATGGTTAAAGTTAGATTACCGTAATAACTGACGATGGTTAACGTTGTATTACCGTAATAACTGACGATGGTTAACGTTAGATTACTGTAATAACTGACGATGGTTAAAGTTAGATTACCGTAATAACTGACGATGGTTAAAGTTAGATTACCGTAATAACTGACGATGGTTAAAGTTAGATTACCGTAATAACTGACGATGGTAAAAGTTAGATTACCGTAATAACTGACGATGGTAAAAGTTTGATTACCGTAATAACTGACGATGGTTAAAGTTAGATTACCGTAATAACTGACGATGGTTAACGTTAGATTACTGTAATAACTGACGATGGTTAAAGTTAGATTACCGTAATAACTGACGATGGTTAAAGTTAGATTACCGTAATAACTGACGATGGTTAACGTTAGATTACTGTAATAACTGACGATGGTTAAAGTTAGATTACCGTAATAACTGACGATGGTTAAAGTTAGATTACCGTAATAACTGACGATGGTTAACGTTAGATTACCGTAATAATTGACGATGGTAAAAGTTAGATTACCGTAATAACTGACGATGGTTAACGTTGTATTACCGTAATAACTGACGATGGTTAACGTTGTATTACCGTAATAACTGACGATGGTTAACGTTAGATTACCGTAATGTCTGACGATGGTTAACGTTGTATTACCGTAATAACTGACGATGGTTAAAGTTAGATTACCGTAATGTCTGACGATGGTTAACGTTGTATTACCGTAATAACTGACGATGGTTAAAGTTAGATTACTGTAATAACTGACGATGGTTAACGTTGTATTACCGTAATAACTGACGATGGTTAAAGTTAGATTACTGTAATAACTGACGATGGTTAACGTTGTATTACCGTAATAACTGACGATGGTTAACGTTAGATTACTGTAATAACTGACGATGGTTAACGTTGTATTACCGTAATAACTGACGATGGTTAACGTTAGATTACCGTAATAATTGACGATGGTTAACGTTAGATTACCGTAATAACTGACGATGGTTAACGTTAGATTACCGTAATAACTGACGATGGTTAACGTTGTATTACCGTAATAACTGACGATGGTTAACGTTGTATTACCGTAATAACTGACGATGGTTAACGTTAGATTACCGTAATAATTGACGATGGTTAACGTTGTATTACCGTAATAACTGACGATGGTTAACGTTAGATTACCGTAATAACTGACGATGGTTAACGTTAGATTACCGTAATAACTGACGATGGTTAACGTTAGATTACCGTAATGTCTGACGATGGTTAACGTTGTATTACCGTAATGCCGGGTGCTGCTGATGATGCGGGAGCTGTGCTGCTGCTGCTGGCTGTCGGTGGCGATCAGGACGACGTCAAACAGCAGCGACTCAGCAGGATTTCCCTCCAGCAGACGTTCGTTCACTCTCTGCAGCGCCTGAATTATGAACCACATCAAGAGCGTTCCTTCAGAGCTTCCATCTGCTGTTATTCTGTATTGTTCTTATTGTCAACAATGTTCATATTGTAATGCTTCTTTGTCCAAACCCATCGGTTCTGACCAAAGAGGTAAATCTGTAAAAAAAACAGCTTACAAGTATATGTATACGTTTTATTGGACGAATACGGAGCTCTATGGCACAGAGGAAGCAGTTGTATTAATTAATAAGTATTACTATTCTTCCATACAGGAGTTTAAAATGGGTATCCATTTATCTCCACACACAAAACCCACAGTCAAAGGTTTTAACTGTGGGTTTAATTCTGACCTGCAGCAGCGGGAAAGCCACGCCCATTCCGTACACATCTTCACCGTCACCATCCTCAGCACCGGATTCGAACACCGCACGAGTCGTTACCGCGACAACCACTGCACGACCAGCATCTTTCTGCAGAGGAGACACATGACAGGGTTCATACACATTCTGACCAATGGATTTCATGACTTTAACCCAAATGTCCATGACAAACATTTAGTGAAATCTGCGTGTAAACAGTAAAAAGTGAGTAAATGTAGTATTTAAACTAACAATGAGAATACAAAGCATACAGTAAACCTTAAATGACTCAAATGAATGAGACAACAGTTTGATTAAAAGAATAAACATTTATATAGATGCCTGTATGTATGCCTGCTTATATTCTGAGTCTTTCTTTTAAAAGCATATTCATTATTTCAAACTCAGCGTAAATGAACGTCATGAACACATGAATATAACACATTTACATGACTTTTCCAGGCCTGGAAATAACCATTTTAAAACTCCATGACTTTTCCAGGTTCTCCATGACTGTAAGAACCCTGTATAACCGGCATCTTCATCCAACAAACCACCAGCATAACCCACATTAAAGACTACTAGCAGTGTGATTAAATACATGTGGCCTTTGACCTCATATAGACATTTTAACCAGTGTGCTACAACGAATTTATTTTTTATTATTTTTACAAAACACTATAGGCTATTATACAATTGCTCATTGTTTTCTGCTTGTTCTGTGCAGCCAACGTCTCTTGAATGTAAGCCTCATATTCTGCAGTCAGAATCCCTATTGCAAAACATGCAATTTTAGCATTGTGTTGCAAACTGGTAAATATATATCACAGCATTAAATAGATTTACGTTGTATTTTAAAATAAAAGTTCAATTCGGCACACATAACATATGCATATTAATATAGTTTTAACTTGTGAAATAGGTTGGTCCCTTTCATATTTGTACACCACTCTGACACGTTTAAAAGCTCAAAGAGTGCAAACTTTAATGCAATAATGTAGATTTATTTTATGAGCCTTAGTGGCCAAAGGACACCGACATGTCGAGTTATACGACTGATGCAATGTTCTAAATAAAAAGAGGAAGATGACAATAAAATACGTGATTATTTCAATGGAATCTGGTGGAAAACTCTGAGAAATGGCACACAATTCAGCGTGTTTTGTCTGATATTTGCCAGAGCTGGATTACGGCTGTTGTGCAGAATTGTGTGCTCTGTCTTTGCGGATGAGAAAACAACAACAACAACAACAACAACAACAACAACAACAACAACAACAACAACAACAACGCCCGCCTCAGGTGAGTCTCACCTGCTTCACGTCGTCGTTCTGGATCGTGGCGGCCATGTCCGCCTCTCCGCTGAAACAATGCCGGTTATGAAGAGTCTCGCGAGCTGATTTAACGACGTCTCAACGCAGCAATTATTACAGAACTGGTTTCTAAAACTAAACTTGTTTTTAAAGTTCCCCCCAGAAACAGAGACGTGCCCGTTCAAAGGTTCCGCCAACAAAGGTTCCGCCCCACAGACAGTTCCGCCCGCCTGCGACTCGGACGTTTCCTTTGAGAGCACAGCGTGATGGCGTCACTTCCTTGTTTGTCTGCCGCTGGCTGCCCCGCCCACAGCAGTGATTCTCTGGACAGGTAGACACGGACGGCGCCGCCGTGGACTTGGTTTTTGTTTTACCCACTAAAACCCGCCACAGCTGGACTCGGTGCTCGAGGCGGGGACGGGAGGCGGTCTGGAGCCGGTCTGAGAGGAGCGGGTCCGGGGGGAGCGGGTCTAAGAGGACCGGGGTCCGGGCGGAGCGTTCTGTCGGGAAGAGAAGGAGGGGAAGTTTGCCTCGGCTTCGGTTCACGGTGAGAAAACCCTTCCCCTCTTTCCCTTCCTTCCTCCCTCACCTTGTTCCCTTCCTCACCTCGGTCCTGCAGGTGTGGACCACGCGGGCTCTTCTTCCTGTTGAGCCTCGCTGAGCTCTGCAGGTGAGCAGCAGGTGACTGGCTGGTTCAGGTGGAGCAGAAGGAGGTTTATCTAATTACTTTCAGACCAGTACAGCAGTCCGTTATCAGTCTGTAAGCAGGAGAGGAAACGAAGTAGGCTTCAAGTACTCAAGTACTCAAGTACACGTTCAAGGTACTTCACCTAAACCTGTAGTGTCTACTCAGATGACAGTTTTTCATCCACTTCCTGTCCAGGTACAACCAGATGTGTTGATGTTGGATGTTTGTGATAAACTGAAGGATGAAGTGTTTTATGTGTTGAATGTTTATGGTAAACTGAAGGATGAAGTGTTCCTGTATGTGTTGATGTTGAATGTTTATGATGAAGGATGAAGTGTTCATTTATTTGTTGATGAATGTGTGAGGAGTATTTTGTACAGGTATAAGTATTACATACCTCTTCTCTCTGTCACTGACTTTAAAATCACCCACTAATTATGTCAGTAAATACTTGACAGTCAAACAGTTAGTGATCCATTGTTTCTATCGGTCGATCTCATCTGTGCAGTCGGACCAGTCTGTCTCGTTGTCTGTCTCGTTGTCTGTGTCGTTGTCAGTAGATGGCTTGTGATTAAACTCAAAGTCATCAGTCAGTAGACGGACACAAAGTCTACCTCAAGCTGCAGCCGGTTAGCTTAGCTTAGCATAAAGACTGGAAACGGATGGAAACAGCTAGCCTGTCTAAATATAACAAAACCCACCTCCAAAGCTACTAACTGGTGGAGAGAAAACACCCCAAATACTAATTTCTGTGTTTATTTTTTACTACTTTGTCTGTCCGTGTCTGTGGATTTCTTTTTCAATTCACTGAAAGTTGAAAAAAATCCTGAAAAAGTGTTGTACAAAATATGATTTCCTTTGAATGTAAACAAGCAACTGTGGAAGTGTCATGGCTGTGTGTTAGTTCAACCTTTACTCGGGTGTTTCCCCTTAAACAAACGAGAAGGTGTGCTCACCTGTCAGTGTCGTCTCGCCCCGTGTGTAAATAAAGCTTTACGCTCACTTCAAGGTCGCTTTCTTTTCCAACAGGTTCAGTGGATGTTCCTGCTGTCCGTTCACGTCCGAACTGTTTGTCAAAATGCATCCTGGGAACTTCGTCATGCATTGAAATCGGGTCGTAATAAACTGTTTTTTGCTCCTCCTCCTTTTTCAGCCTCTGCGGGGCCATGCTCAGGTAGAGACCGGCTCGGCGGCGCCCCCACCATGCGGAAGCACCTGGACAGGATCCGGTTCCGGGGCCAGAGGCGGGACGAGTTCCTGGACCTGGCCGACTCGCCCAACACCTCCGACACGGAGTGCACCGAGGAGGTCGTGATCGGACCGCAACTCGCCGCCAGAGAGCTGGAGGAGCTGAGGGAGGCGGAGGGAGAGCAGCAGAGCGACGCTTCGGTACGCGCTTCACAAAGAAACACGCTTTCCTGAGCCGGATATGTGAAATCAATACAATTCTGTTTATAAATTCTAGTTTGGACTGAAGGCCGGACGCTGGTCGGGTTTCAACATCGCTCTCTCTTCTAATAATCTAAATCTATAGTTGGGCTTTTAAAAACCTGAGCGATTGTTATATAAAAAAAAAAGGTTGTTTTATGATTATTATTTTTTAAATGAATGCTCAAAACTGGTCTATTTGGATGTATTGAACACCATAAGTAATATACAAGTGAAATATAAGGTTTAGTACATGAGAAAATTCAAATAGCATTCCAATGGGACTCAATGAGTCCTCACCTGAATGTTCTCTGTTCTAAACCCTCTCTCACTTTGTTCTGCTTCACTTTATCAAAGTCAAACTTTGCAGAGAGAATGTTCACATATTGAGTTATGATTTGGGTTAGAGAATGTTCACATATTGTGCTATGATTTGGGTTAGAGAATGTTCACATATTGAGTTATGATTTGGGTTAGAGAATGTTCACATATTGTGCTATGATTTGGGTTAGAGAATGTTCACATATTGAGTTATGATTTGGGTTAGAGAATGTTCACATATTGTGCTATGATTTGGGTTAGAGAATGTTCACATATTGTGCTATGATTTGGGTTAGAGAATGTTCACATATTGAGCTATGATTTGGGTTAGAGAATGTTTACATATTGAGCTATGATTTGGGTTAGAGAATGTTCACATATTGTTATGATCTGGGTTAGAGGATGTTCACATATTGTGTTATGATTTGGGTTAGAGTTGGACCTTACAGCTGCATCATTTCAAAGAAATAATCATCCTGAAAGTGATTTTTTTTATAGGCGGACCTGAAGCCTTTTCATTTTTTTCTGTGTGTCATCTTCATTTACTCTTAACCAGTAACATATAGACTGATATTTACACATCTGAACAACATCTCACATGTGTACCTTTTTATTATAACACCAACATTATTCAGAAGTACAAGTTTCATCATGTACTTGTTAGATTCTTAATAGCGAATGCATAAATGTTAGCGCAGCATGTTTCTCGTTTAACTACTTTATACAGTTAGCTAGTTTAGTGGTTCCCAACCTATGGTTTGGCCCCGTCAAAGGGTCACTAGATAAATCGGACGGGTCGTGAGACGATTAAAGGAAGGGAGAAGAAGAACAAAATATTAATTTGACCATTGTAGGACCTGTGAGGAGTTTAGATGGAACATGTGCAATATTTACCTCTAAAATGTAGTACTTGTACAAGTATAAAGTCACCTAAAATGTAATCGGCAAAGTACAAGTACTTTAATTGTTTTGTCTCTGTTGAATAAGACGGCAGGTTTCACAGAATAATCATTTCACTTAACTTTAATTTAGTATAAATGGATAAAGAGAAGATATTCTCTGTATTTAAATACAATATTTGCGTAATATTTGTGTGTCAACGTTTGTCGTACATCTTAATGATGGTTTGTGTTTGCGTTCCAGGCTCAGGTTAAGTAAAGGTTAAGGTGTCGAGTGAGTGGAGGAGGACCCAGGATTGAACCCTGTGGAACTCCACATCAAAGCTCCAACGGATTTTATTACACCGTTGTCGCGTCACCTTTTCTGTGTTGTCAGTTTATTTTACAATCGTGTGTGTGTGTGTGTTTGTGTGTTTTGCTCCTCAGGCTGGTCCAGGAACCTTTTCTGTAGCTCTCCAAGACGACTCAAGGACGGATCTCAACGAGGTCAAAGGTCACCTAGAAATCGCTTTGTTAGAGAAACACTTCTTACGTGAGTATTCTGACATGCAATCTTTTTAATTTACATTTTTAATTTCCTGACTGACGGGGACAACCATTCTTAAAATTGGTTGCAACGTAATCGCTTAGGGTAGCTCCTCCCTCAGAGATGTTTCTGCCGCTGACTCGGCTCTGATCGTTACTATGAGTGTCTGCCAGCTTTATGCAAAGAACCCGACAGACGGAGACACTTTCTTTACCTTTTTTTCTTACCTTCACATGTCTGGACTTGAGTTTTGCTCTGAAAACACAGCCACTTAGATTCCTCCCGACCCGTGAGACCCAGAGCCAGATTATTTCAGGATTAAAGCTAGTAAGTGGCTTTTGTCGGGGCTAAAAGTAGTAAAAGTAAAGTGTCCGTTTTAAATCAGTCAAACGTCCCACAGCACACAAGCGTGCCGGGTAATCCGTCAATATCTGTCCGTCAGCTTTATGTAGCACACACACACACACACACACACACACACACACACACACACACACACACACACACACACACACACACACACACACACACACACACACACACACACACACAGAGCTATTAATAACCCTGCTGACCTCATCTGTCAGACACACACGCACACGTTTTCGGTAATGTTATTTTATATAAACACATTTATAACATGTGTATCTAATACTATAGTACTTAGTCATACATATTCAGACATATAATATAGAACACCAAAATTCTATATAAATAGCTCAAAAAGGTGCATTTATCCTACTTAATTTTTTTTCTACTTAGCATTTTTCTTTTACATTTTATTTTATATATATTATTGTCTGACAAATCTAATTACACACACACACACACACACACACACACACACACACACACACACACACACACACACACACACACACACACACACACACACACAATGAGAAGAGCTGAAAAAGGACGTGGTTTTTCGCTCGTTAAAAATAATATTTACATAAATTAAGCAAAAGGTTCACATTGAAACTGTTTTTCTTCACCGTTAACTGCTATTTATTTTATGGCACGTGCATGGCTTTCATTTTCACTTTGTCTTTTTTGAGCGTTTTGAAGAGTTTGATCTTCTTCACCCACGGAACCCATTTTACTGCCATAAAGTTCATCTCATGAGATGAAGCCGATATGGACAAATTGCGTAATTTGCGTTAATGAGAAATGGATTACGAATTCCAATATATGTTTTCACAATAGTCAGTTTATTGCAAAATGTTTACAAATCGCAGTGGGATCGGCTTAATCGTTGTGAAAGTATCGTCTCCAACCCTCTGAAGTATATTTGCATTGCAACTCCTGCACCAATATTTTCCTAAATAAATAACTTAAAAAAATAATATAATAAATAAATAAGGATGCCAGATGTAGACGGACACCAAGTAGAGGGACAAAGGTGTCAGTGGTCCACAGGTACTCAGTTTGTTTCCATCGTCATCGTCATCATCA
This sequence comes from Taurulus bubalis, assembly GCF_910589615.1. Lineage (NCBI taxonomy): Eukaryota > Metazoa > Chordata > Actinopteri > Perciformes > Cottidae > Taurulus > Taurulus bubalis. The sequence continues at coordinate 26,294,065 of NC_136597.1, read as the reverse complement.
TCTTCATCTGTTTCAGAGGAGGAGCTGCGGAAACTCAAAGAAGAATCCAACGTGGATTCTCTGCGGCAGGAGCTGGAGACGGAGCGCAGCCGCTGCTCGGAGCTGGAGCAGAAGATCAACGAGGTCCTGAAGCCCAGGTGAGGTCCTGAAGCCCAGGTGAGGTCCTGAAGCTCAGGTGAGGTCCTGAAGCTCAGGTGAGGTCCTGAAGCTCAGGTGAGGTCCTGAAGTCTGAAGCTCAGGTGAGGTCCTGAAGCCCAGGTGAGGTCCTGAAGCCCAGGTGAGGTCCTGAAGCTCAGGTGAGGTCCTGAAGCCCAGGTGAGGTCCTGAAGCTCAGGTGAGGTTCTGAAGTCTGAAGCTCAGGTGAGGTCCTGAAGCCCAGGTGAGGTCCTGAAGCCCAGGTGAGGTCCTGAAGCTCAGGTGAGGTCCTGAAGCTCAGGTGTGTGACCTGTAACAGACGTCAGCTGATGGGCTCGTCGGAGGCCATCGGACGGAGCCGCTCGTTCTCGTGGGTTTCGCGCCGTCGTTGACTTTCTTTCTGTCGCTTCACAGACTTGAAGACTCACCTTCTCAGACTCCTAAAGCCCCGCCCCCTCCTCCTCCACCTGCAGTCACCAGCACAGGTGAGCCTTTCACCAGTTACTTTATGGATTAAGATTATTACACAAAACCTCTGAAGAGGTGATAACGTGTGATATGAATTGAACTGCAGTCGCTCACCATGAGAACAAGTAGAGCGCAAACAATTAGTTGATTGTCAGAAAATTTCACGTAAAATATATATATATTTTTTTAGAATTATTCGCGCAAAAACATTTCTCGCTTCTTTCAGCTTCTCAAAATGTAAATATTTGCTGCTTTTCCTTTTTAATAATGTTAATAATTGTAATTCATCAGAGATAATGTTGAGATTTGGTGACAGCATTGCTCACTATTTTACCTATTTTACCTATTTTTACAAACCAAACAATCGATAAATAGAGAAAATAATCATTAAAATGAACCTCAACCAACTACAGTAAAATATGAATGCACGAGTAATAATAATCTAATCATAGAATATATACTAGTAGAACAGGGTTTTAATAGGTTAAGTACATTTTCATGATTACACTTATATACTTTTACTTAATTAACATTTTCAATGCTGGATCTTTTACTTGTGACAGTGTGATATTAGTACTATAAATATCTTTGTTCCTGGTAATTAGTTATCTTTGTAATTCTGTAACACATAAAAACATAGTTTGAGTTTTATTTCTCCATATTTAGAGACATATATACTATATATATATATATATATTTTAAACCCTTAGGAGGACGTTTGGTCCGTCTTAATCTCCGTCTTCCTTCCCGTCCTCAGACAAGCAGAAGGACACTTTGTCCGACAGCTTCCTGAAGTGGCTTTACGGACGCTTCGGCGTTTACATCGAGGACTTCCGCTTCCAGCCGGAGGAGCCGCCGGTGGAGCCGGACGAGCCGCTGAGCGCCAAGAGGTGAGCGCTCGCTGCCCCCGGTGGCCGACGCCGGTACTCACTGTGCGTTGAGCTGCACTCTGACATGTTTGATCTGGCTTCTGATCCGCAGGTTGACTGAAAACATGAGG